>NC_091000.1:61746666-62090000 GCF_041146395.1 Eulemur rufifrons | reverse complement strand
ATTTTCACAAGTTCACATATTAAAAAAAGAAAAAAAGCACTGTCTGGTTGTACACAGCAGAGATGAATTCTTTGAGAGGATCACCAAGTGATGGTTTGTATTCTGTGACCTCTTTACTATTAACATATGTTCAGGAGGAAATTAGGAGTGATTTCCGACTTCTCTCCTTTGCCAATTTCCTTGCTGTTTTCTCTCCTTTACACATGGGCACCTTTAAGCATTGTGAATTGCATTTTCCTTCGCCCCCTTCTCAATTTAGATTCTCTCTTTCCTGATGAGATTTTATCTCTTTGGCTCATACAAAATAATCCTGCACTCATATTTATATCAATTCATTCATTAATAGTTGTTACATTAGTCTACTTATGTAAATATTATCATTTTAATAAGTTCACAGTAACTTATTACATTCCTAATTATATGCCAAAAATTAAAGAAACAAAATTTAGTCACCAGCATCTTCCTGCATCTCACTGATAATGTGCTCAGTTTTGAAGATAAGCACAATATCTAGAAATCTTAACTAAATCTACTATGGCTTTTTCCCTTCATGTTTCTATTTAGTTGTTGTAATGCAAAGTAACTCTCTAAATCAAATCAAAGTGAGCAGTTTCTAGTAACACATTCTTTAAAGATTTTTTTTTTATTGTGCTAAGAACAGATAGCACGAGATCTACCCTCTTAACTCATGTTTAAGTATAAGCACAATGTTGTACAGAAGATCTCTAGAACTTATTCGTCTTGCATAACTGAACGGGCAACACATGTCTTTTATATGTGTGTTTCAATAGTGATAAATCAGCTCTTTCTTTTATTTTGGTAAGGTGATCCTATTAAATATATTCTCCAGTGTGGAAGAAAACAATACTTTGTGATTTGAACAGGAAAATAACGAAACTGAAGGCCTGAAATTTTTAAGAACTGACAGTGTTTCCAATGATATTTCCCTTTTCATTAAAAAGCAGCAAATATCTTTTGATGCCGACACTCGCTACTTGAATGGAAATCTACAATAGGGTAACGAACATGAACAACAACAAACTCCTTTATAACCGGTGACAACCAAAACCTATGAAGTTTTTAAAAGAATGTGATCGTTGTCAGAAGGAATCGGTCCCACAGGGCTGCAGTTCAGCTCCGGTTCACTCAAAGCCATGGCTGAGGGGCGCGGGGCACGCTCTTGCGAGGCTGGTGGGCACCGACCAGCAAGAAAGTGAATTCTGCATACTGTACGGATCATCGCTCAGTGCAGGGCAGTCACATTGCATCTGGGATCAACCAATTGTGCTTCATGAAACCGTCAGCCCTCATTTGTGTCTGAATGTTTTCTTCTGTCCGGCTGTAAATAAGGCCGGCTCGAGTCGTCTTCCAACCCTTATCTGCACGGGCAGATCACACAGTCAGACCTAGTCAGCTGCCTGAAAGCTCAAGTTAAAGGTTCTTTTTGCAGACAACAGTTCCAGTGCACACTAGGAAGTCACAAAGGGATGCAACTTTGGAATGACAGAGTTAGAGTCCCTTTTCAGAAACGCATGCCTTAGATTCCTACACACACTGGCGTGCCACGTCTCTTCCATGAAATGAAATTAGCTTCTCCTAATATGAACAACTGTTTTTTTCTCGGCAGACTAGCTCAGCAGATTCATCTTGTTGGGGAGGTGGGGGTGGTGGTATCTTTTTTGTGTTGTTTCGCTGCTCTGGGGCTTTGCTTGGATCAGCCAAAAAAAGACGTGAATAGAAATACTGTCAATCTGGTCCAACTCCAGGAAGCTAATCATGCCTGAATCGCTCAGAGGAGTGTAGTGATGGCAACCTTACAGGTATGTTGGCTTCTGTTCCCATCCACTTCGGCCATAGTGTCACCTTTACAATAAAGCAAAACACGATTTTGCAGGAACATCTTCTCAATAATAAAAAGAAAGAGGTGTTATTGAAGCCCTTTTCCTTGGCAAGTGGCACAAAGGTAATATTGAGTATTCACTTCATTGAATTCTCCTAGCCAGCTGGTGTGTCCCTGTTAAGACTTTCATTTATGCAGCTTGAGCTGGAACCTGTTTGGTTCTCCCAGTCTTTTACTTTGTCGATTTAAGGGATAACAGCCAAAGTGAAACAGCTTGCAGTTTGCACCTGTCTGCTCTGAGCATTCCCTGTTAGATTCCACGGCGAGCAAACCTTCAGTGCTAATGGGAGTAAGACTGGGTTAAGGCTGGATGCAGTTTTGTTAGGGGGGCTTACAGTGTATTTTACTATTTTACTTTTATTTTGGGGGGACTGATCGGATAGGCACCTCCCTATTTGCATGTTTTAGAATCCCTGGAGTAAGACAATACAATTTAAAAACCCATAAAGTTGTATATTCTTTAAAGAAATGTTTAAATGTCATGTAACTAAGAATTGAATTAATATGCAGCCTGAGTTGCCTCAGATGAGAAAGAAAAAAATTTAAATGCTAAATTATTTCCAAATTGCTAAAAGCATAAAATACCTATAGAGACCTTTACTTTGTAGAAGTGGCAATGAAAGAAGGTAAACAAACAAACAAAAAAAATTTTCAGAGCTGTTTCAGAAACAGGACTAGTTTTGGAAATAATGTCCAGTGCCTGAAAGTAAACCTGAGCTCTCTGCTTATATTGCCTTTGAAAATTTAGTTTTCTGACTCCAAACTAAAAATTCAAGTGTATGACTTCAAAATCATGCCTAGATAGATATAAACACGTTTATCCAACGTTATTCACCGTGCGAATCACAGAATGAATTCACAATGGCAAAAATGTCAGCACCTATGATTCTCTCCAACCTTTTCCAGTTCTCTGCGTTCCCCTTAGCTTTGATTCCTTTGAGGAATTATATCAGTGGGTTACCATCTATTTTGAAAGAATTAAGTTAAGCTCATTGAGATGAAAGAACTTTAATCATGGCTTATGATATTTCCCCAACCTTGTGTGTTTAAAAAAATCATAATAATAACATTTAAATAATTAGCCAAAATATTCCCTAAGATGACTCAAAATTTAGTAAACTACAAAAAAATATTTTTAAAGCCTATTCACCAAAGGATTCTAAAAATGCCCTGCCCTGGCACTTCCTGTTGAAATAACAACTTGCTATGATGGGTTGAATGAAGTCAGGGTAGCTACAAATGTGTCTTACTAGTAATTAATATAGGTGAATATAGTTGTTGGCCCGCATCTTGCCTGACAGATAACGTTCCAGCTTGTTCAGCGATGACCCTTTCAGCACAGCTCTAGGAGTTCTGCCAGCCATCGCCGAGGCTGGTCAGGTCAAAGGGTTGAGCCATGTGTAATTCAGAACAGAGGAGGTCCCACGGTCACTCCACAAAAACAATTACACTACTTATTTCACTCCAGCCCTTGCCCAAAACTCACAATCCTCACAGTTTCAGAGCAGCCAATCTGATTCTGCCCCTGGGCAATAAGCCACATGAAAATATGTGGTGCTGTGTTTATAAATCTAATCAAAAATAGAAACAGTGGACAGGCACCATGAGGTCCTACTATAGATCATGGGAATCCCTGAAAATCCTGAAGGCACTTTTGTTTCAGGTCTATAGACTCTCTTTTGCTGCAACGTTGTCTGCTACCCTCGTTAATCATCCTCTTTGCTCCTCAGTGCTACAAAGGAGGCTAAATTTCTACTCACTTCTATACTTTCCATCCATGGATAACAGTATGAAAAATAAAGCTTAAAAGGCTGCTTTTAAAAGAAAAAAAAAAATCAAAGAGGGGGCTTCTGTTACATCCATCTTACCTCTCTCTCCATGTTCTCAGCTCCTTGCCCTTGGCAATGCACGGACTTAAATCAAGTTCCTCTAAAACAGAAAAATAATATTTGAAAATCAGAGTAAATTGACCCAATCATGAGCTATATTAAGCAATTTGGGGTTGGAGAGCTGTGATGCTACTTAATGGTCCTGAAAAGTCTAAGTATGAAGTCAACAGGACACAACTCGGTGTCTTACTTTTATTGCTTGTTGCTCTTGTTTATTTAGCCAGACTCCCAATAAACTGAGGGTCAGTAAATATTCATAAAATGTTTTACAAAGGCAACCTCTAGGAAAAACTCAGATTTGATTTAAAGAACCTAAATTTCCTATTTTATTCCCCAAAGCTGACAAATTCAGACTGCATTGAAGTTATGATGACAACTTGCTGCTGCATGCCTTAAGTAGCTGTATCATGTTTATCTTTTAAAAAATTATGACTCTGCTTTGCAACTGTCATAAATAGATAATATCTGATAAAGTCAATGATAAAGATGTGTACTAAGGGGACAAGTAGATAAAACCCTGGGAGCATCCTGAAGCAAAGACATGAAATATAAAAATTTTAATGAAAGGAAATGTGTTTTTAACACTCTTAAAATTCCTTAGAGTCATGCAATAAATTATCCAGTTCAATCTGTAAGCTATTCCATTTGATATTATTTCAATTGACAGAAATACTACACCAGAATCCAGTCTAGGGCCAGATAGTTATAATAAATGGAAAATTTTAAAAATGAACGATGGTCTCAGCGTTTATTAAATTACCATAAACATTCACCAAAAGAGTCTTTTAAACTTGGAATTTGCACTTTTGAAATGATTATCTGTATTTGGCAGTAAAACAAAGCATATCACATACCAATGATACATGTAACACTTTCTTTTTATTAAGAGCTATCAATTATAGTTTTAAAAAGTCACTTCACAAAATGCATATGAGCTTTTAAATAGCTATAAATATTGGAATAAAGGAAAATTTTTAGTCCTTCTACTGCTAACTGTAAAACTCCTTTTTTATGTAAGAATAATATAAAAGATTCAAAGATTATGTTGAATTACTTCCTAAAATAAGGTAAATACATGTAAAATTATTCAAAAGAGAAAAATCATCAACAAAACAAAAAGATTTTAGACAAATAGCAGAAATTGAAGTTTGACGTGTTTGTTTCTTCCATGACACAGTGACTGAAGAGTAATTCATATGTCTGGGAACATATGTGGAATAGAAATCTGTTTTCTTTTATATCCTTGAATTTGGTTTTCATCTAATAGTTAATATTTGTCTCTTAAAATGTTTGCAAATTGTAAAGTTGCTCGTATTATTGTCATCATAAATTTATTTTTCAGATATCTTACCCAAAGTGTACCACCCAAAAAACACAAGTTGTCTCTGTTAATATCAATGAGATGTTCAGGAAACTCTCAAATAAGCCAAATCATTTCATTTCCTTCACAGAAGGCTGCATTTTAAACATCTTTCTGCACAAATATTCAGATGCAGTATTAATACAGTAAGACTCAGTACAATTGTGAAATGAGATTAAAATCTCTCACCGTCTCACACAAAATATGTGGTTGACTGTGGAGAGCAGCTTGATAGAAGTGAGTAATGCATCATATAAAAAGCAGCTATCAACAGACGAGGCATAAAACTATCCATTCCCCTGTCTCATAAACAAAGGGAGTGGCCCAGGGTGACTCCCTGCTTGGGAATCTCTGAAAGCTTAGATGAGGCATTCTTTACAATAAAGAATCTCAGTTTCTGAAGTTTGTATGAGCTGGAATTTGGGAGTTGTAGTCAGATCCCTGATAACTGGGGACAACCAGCAGAACAGGGACAATGAAGAACAAATCACCCACCTTGAGCCAGAGGAAAATTAGTGAACACATGACCTGGCTTTATAGGATCAACAGATTTGGACAATGTGTTGGCTCTGATTGAAATATTGATACATGAAAGTATGTCTCAAGTGCAATTCCTCGGAGCTTAAAATAAGAAAAATAAAAAAGAATTGTTAAAAGATCAAAAATAGCCTTTCAGCTGTTAAGAGCTCTAGCAAGTCGTGTGGATGGAGAAAAGAGGTGTGAAGCTGGGCTCCAGCGGCCAGAGGAGCTAGATCAGAGCAAAGGACCCAGGGCCCCTGCAAATGTGTGCATGGGCAGCTGAGTGAAATTTCAGGAGTGAACAGATGAGGATTCAAGTTGCAAAAGGTAAATGGAAGAAACATAGGAGCAAAGAATGGGGATGAAAATACGCATAAGTTCATAGGATGATGAGTAGAATTTGTCAGTAAATAATAATTTCAATAAATGATTAATGAGCAGCTACCACGTCCTCTTAGCAAAACCTATCACATGAGCAACTAGAAAAATACGAAGTCTATCAGAAAACTGACACATTTGCTAAACTATCTATAAGACCTGCATTGTCAAGAAAGTCCCAAGTAGCTTCCTTTTGGGGAGAAAAAAATAAAGAAAAGAAGTTATAAGCACTATAAATTTACAAAAAATCTTAGCTTGGGCTTTATTGGGAACACTGAATTTAATAAATAAACTAATGGATACCATTACAAAATTCTCACTATGGCTACAAGTTTGGACCACAATGTAGCATGTTTGTGGAAATGCAAGTGTCCTATTGTAGATAGGGGTCATATTTTAAAAGCTAATATCCAACTTGCAAGCATATTCATAATTGCAGCATAACCTTCTTACAAGTAACCTGTTGGACACATTCTGTTGAGTCCAGGTTAATAAGCACCACTGATTTACTTTTTTGTTTGTTTTAAATGAAATGGCTTTCACTGAAATTGTTGACCTTGTATTGCAAATGAAGCCTTGGAATTGCCAAATCTCTGACAACTGGTTCATTGCCTCCAGAGAAGGGAATTAACATGGCTACAGCTGTCATTCCATTGCATTTCTCTTCTCAAGCAGACCAGCAAGGGCAAAGATGGTGTTAGACAGAGGTCGCAAGCCAGATTCTGTCTGCAGACATGTTTTGTTTGAGCTCCACAGTGATTTGAAAAAATGTTGAGCCAATATTTAAAAATTAGAAAATTGCAAATTAAAATAAAAATCCAATTTCTGGCTCCTCTTAGAAAATTAAAAACTTTGATAACATAGGGTCAGTATCTGTGGTTGGAAGCAATTGGCTGGAGGCGAGTGGTGGTGGAGTGCTTTCCAGGTAATGTTCTCCAGGTCCACAGTCCCCATCCTCCCTAGTGCAGCCCACAAACTAAAATGTAAACTCCTTAAGGGCAGGGATTGTTTTCGTCATTGTTACTTCCTTAGAATCTAGAACAGAGCCTGGAAAGTAACGGGTGCTTGATAAGTATTTAATGTTGAATGAAACGATCTCGGGTGGACAGGTAACATTAATGGGTAGTTTTAAGACAGCAGGGAGTGTCCAGAAGCCATCATAATGTATGCCCCCATTAAAACGTGTGTGTGTGTGTGTGTGTGTGTGTGTGTGTGTAAGACAAATACATCCTGCCACTCCTTAGACAGAGAGAGTCCCCACGTACCATTTTGTTTGCACTGCTTTTTCTTATAAAGGAAGATTTCTCTGCATCCCTTCCACTATCAAAAGTAGAGCCACAAGTTTCAAGGAAAATGAGAGAAAACATAGACCCAGCACATTTGACTCATTTGTATTTCTTGCCTACATCTGAATTTGTTTTTCTTTTTTTATTATTTTTTTATTTCAGCATATTACAGAAGCACAAATGTTTAGGTTACGTGCATTGCCCTTATCCCACCCAAGTCAGAGATTCCAGCATGTCCATCCCCCAGATGGTGCTCATCGCATCCATTAGGTGTGTATATACCCATCCATCCCCTCCACCCCCTCCCATCTGCCCGAAACCCAATGAATGTTACTACTATATGTGCACATAAGTGTTGATCAGTTAATACCAATTTGATGGTGAGTACATGTGGTGTTTGTTTTTCCATTATTGTGATACTTCACTTAGTAGAATGGGTTCCAGCTCCATTCAGGATAATACAAGAGGTGCTAGATCACCGTTGATTTTTGTGGCTGAGTAGAACTCCACGGTATACATATACCACATTTTATTAATCCATTCCTGTATTGATGGGCACTTGGGTTGTTTCCACATCTTTGCAATTGTGAATTGTGCTGCTATAAATATTCAAGTGCCGAAGTGTTTTTTATAGAATGTCTTTTGTTCTTTCGGGTAGATGCCCAGTAATGGTATTGCTGGGTCTAATGGTAGTTCTACTTGTATCTCTTTGAGATATCGCCATATTACTTTCCACAGAGGTTGTACTAGTTTTCAGTCCCACCAGCAGTGTACGAGTGTCCCTATTTCTCCACATCGATGCCAACATTTACTGTTTTGGGACTTTTTGATAAAGGCCATTCTCACTGGAGATAATGGAGATAAGTGATATCTCAACTTCTGAGAAAGAGAGATGAAAGGAGGCCTGGTACCCACAATAACAAACTGCTTTACCATTCTTCTCTCTTATTCTGTCCAGTAGTTTTCTGCATCTACATGGAGGAATAAGTAAAAAGATGAACATAAAGCCTACTTTGGAAAGTCGCTAGTTAAACTTAACACAACATTGCTCTATTTAGTCAGAATAGCAATGTGGAATTAACTGGTATATACAGTTAGAAAGGTACTGGGCCAAATCTCCCACACACAGAGAAATTGTCTAACCTCTAAGAGTCTCCAGTTGCTCTGCAGGATAGTTGAGAAAATTTTAAAATTATGTATGTTGGACTTAGAGTATACAAAGCTGGAAAGAGCATCATTTCCAAATGTACAGCAGAAAATTTCCTAAATAATCTGCAGATTCACAACTGCTATTAAACTCATCAGAGAACTTAGGTCATCTCATAACCAATTAACTACAAGTCTAGAGAAAGTTAAGTGCCTCCCAGGAGTGACAAGACACAAGCACTTGCCTACTAGAACAGACATGAGACCCCTTATGCACCAGTAAGAAGAATTCAGCCAAAAATTATTAACAAATTTCTAAAGTCTGAATGTGACCTAGGTGAAAGTATAGAACTTGTGGGATCTTCAACATAAGAGGAATTCACACCCACTCACAGGCTCTTCTCCATGGACCTTCTGAGTGCTCAGAAGAAAGACTAGGGTGAGAAATTTTGTCTCCCAGGGACATCTGTCAATTCTGGAGACATTTTTGACCATCATAGCTGGGGGGATCTAGTGGTTATAATCCAGGAATGTTGCTAAACATCCTGCAGCACATATACTAGCCTCCTAACAAAAACATGTCAGTAGAACTGCTGTTGAGAAACCCCATCCAAAGAAAGCTTCCTTGTGATGCAGCTTTTGGGTATGGAACAGAAGCCACTGCAGAAAAGCACAAAACCCCACCTGAATATCCCATCTCTGTCTCCTCTGAGGAACAAAAGCCTTAATTTTTGGTGGAAGGGCAGAAAACCCTGTTGCACCTGGCCACAGGTTAAGAGTTACTGCATCTGGGAGAAGAGAAGATACAAACAGCCTCTAACTCTGTGCTAAGTACAAGAAAACATTCTGGCCTAATAATTGTGAGTGCTCTAATTAAGAAAGCGGGCAGGATCATGGAGATGGCCCTCTCCTTGAGATCCAGAGACACAGCTCCTGCTTGATCCTGAGAATACTCACCCACCTTATCATCGTGTTACCAAGCCTTGAATAGCAAGTGACATCCATGTACTGGTGGAAGAGGAGGAAGAGCATGGAGACAGACACTCCCTGAGGTGAAGTTGCAAAGAAAAGATTTAAACCTGAGACATGAGCAGACTTGGAGGAAACTTCTCCAATAAACAGCCACCACTCTAAGAACAAGTTAAGATTAGAGGAGTTTGAAGCCTGTGACACACTGATGATAACCTTAAAAACAACAGAAATCACACTCAGTTCAAATCCTGACTAGATATACTGAACCCCCCCACATTGAAATACTAAGAAAATAAAAGTCATGACATTTCTGGGCATAAATAATATTTACCTTAGTCTCTACGGTCCTACTCAACATGATCAGCTTTCTAACAGAGTCAGGTGACAAAGAATCAGGAGGGGAGAGGGTCCTCTGTCAAATACACAAAGCAATCAAGAGAAACAGAATAAGGTATTATCCAGATGTTGAAACTGTCAAGGAATTTAAATAATATAATTAATGTGTTAAAGGTTCTAATATAAAAGATAGAAAATATACATGAATAAGTGAGGAAGTTCAGCAGAGAGATGGAAACTATAAGAAAGAGTACAATGTAAATGCTAGAAATAAACAATATCGTATTCAGAATGCCATCAACAACCTCATCAGCAGTCTCAACACAGCTGAGGATAGAATCAGTTTAACTCAAACTATCACCAATAGAAGTTACCCAAATTGCACCACAAAGATTAAAAAAATAAAAATAAAAATAGAGGATCCAAGAGTAGTGGGACAATTTCAAATAGTATGACATACTTGTAATTTTTACAGAAGGAGAAGAGAGCAGAGAGTAGAAAAATCACTGAAAAGATAGTGGCCAAGAATTCCCTCAAATTAATGGCAGACACCAAAGCACAAATTGAAGGAACTCAGAGAATACCAGCTAAGATAAAAGACACCTCGATACATCATATACAGACTACTAAAAAGCAACAGCAAAGAAAAAAATCTTGGAGGTAGACACAGAAAAGAGGCATATCAAAAAGAGGCATATCTCATACAGGAACAAACCTACGGGTAACAGCAGACTTCTCATCAAAAACTATGCAAGCCAGAAGATAGTGGAGACACATATTTAAAGTACAGGAAGAAAAATAACTGTAAAAACAAAATACAATACCCCAAAAAAATCTTTCAAAATGATGATGTTGGATATGGAAATAGTAGAATGAAAAGATTGTCAAATCCTAGCCATCAAAAAATCATTCTAAAATTGAAAGAAGGAAAAAGATCCAAAACAATAATTTCAATGCTCTGGAAAATGGCCAGAGGCAAAAATAAATAAATAAATAAATATATATATATATATATATATAAAAAATAAATAATAGAGAAAAACATTCATCATGAAAACTGCTAAAATTAAGAACTGTGGGAGTCTGTGACAGTCCTGCTGAGGTTGCACCGAAATCTTCAGTTTCCTCCCTCACCTTATTCCAGTTGGACCAGTGTAGCAGTGCTACCAGGGAAGGTCTGGCCATAAAAACCAACCATTTCACTGCTAGAGGAGGAAGACTTAATTTGATGCTGAGGGCAGAAAACCCATACCCAATTGTTGTGATTAGAAGTACCAAATTCAGTGGGAAAAAAAAATGGTGAAAGCTCATGGTTCTACTACCCTGAATTGCGGTCCCACTTGGGCTGAGCAATAGACCATTGGACTAGTGAGAAATTTGGCAGGGAGAACCTAGATGTGAGAGAGACAAAGAAGGGCTGTCTGGGCACTCCACAGGTCCCAGGCTAAGTGGGAGACTGTGCACATGTGCAGGGAAGACTCAGAAGAGTCCAAGCTATCTACACAGCCCCAGTTGACTTGGATGCTGTGCAGATCTGCAGGAAAAGCCAGGAAGACCTGGCAGAAAGTAAACTCTGTGAGCATCTGAAAACTATCTGAATTTTTAATGTGCTCCCAAACCCTCACACAAATCCATCGGCAAAGGGTGGAGGTCTTACTGGTCAAGGTGTTTAAGGGCAATCATTGGTGGACCACTAAGCTATGCAGACACAGAAAAGCCACAAGAAAGCCTAAAACTTAAACTTTAAAATTTTTTAAAACTAAGCAGAGATATCAGCAGCCACGTGTCCTAGGGAAGACAGATTCAACAGAATAAGTCTAAGCAAGTTGTTAAAAACCAATCAAATGAAAACAAACAAGAAAACAACAACATACACACAAAAACAGCAACAATAACAACACTCAAGGAAAAAATTCAGAATCATATTTGCTACAATATATTATCTAAGATGTCTGTTTTTCAACAAAAATTCACAAGACAGCAAAAAAATGGGAAAATGTGACTTATATTCAAGAAACTAAGCTGTCAATAAAAATTAACTCTGAGTGGGTAAAGAGGCTGTATTTAGCAGATGAAGACTTCAAAGCAGTTGTTATAACTGTGTTCAAAGAATTAAAAGAAAGCATGTTTAAAGAATTAAAGGAAAATATATGACAATTAAAGAAAAATACAATGATAACTAAAGGAAAATATAATTTTGAAAATAAGAAATCTCAAAGAAAGATTCTTATCTAAGACTCATACACAAAAAGATTAACCCAAATGAGTCATAGACCTAAATGTAAAAGCTGAAATTATAAAAGTTATGAGGAGAAAATTTGTATGACCTTGGCTGTCCTATTCACAATTAGATATGACACCAAAAGAACAATCCATAAAAGAAAAAAATTGAAAAATGACCTTCAAAATCAAAAAGTTTTGCACTTTGAAAAATACTTATATTAGTTTTCTGTTGCTGCATAACATTTTATCACAAATTTAATAGCTCAAAACACTCATTCATTAGTTCACAATTCTATAGTTCAAAACTTCAGCATTGCATGGCTGGTTCTTGCTCAGACTGAAGTCAAATGTCAGCTGACGACATTGTCATGTGAAGCTTGGAGTCCTTTTCCAAGCCCATTCATGTTATTGACAGAATTCAGTTCCTTGCACCTCAGATCCTTGCTGACTGTCGGCTTCTGGAGGTGGCCACCTACTCATCATGCGACTCGCTCCATCTTCAAGCCAGCAATGGTAGGTACATCAAAACCTTCTTATACTTTGAATCTCCCTGACTCCCCCTTATGTCACCATCCAGAGAAAACTGTCTTCTTTGAAAGGGCTCATGTGACAAGATTTTCCCTACCTAGATAATCTCTGTATCTTAAGATTGACTGACTTGGGACTTTAATTGCTGTACAGTCCCTATACAGCAGTACCTATATTGGTGTTTGATTGAATATCCAGGGGACAGGAAGCCTGGGGAGTTGGAAGGGGAATATCTTTAAAATTATGCCTACCAAAACACCATAAAGAAGGGAGAGACAAGCCACAGACAGGGAGAAACTATTTTCAGTTTATATATTTAATAAACAACTCATCTTCAGAATATATAAACAATGCTTACAATTCAATAACAAGATGACAAGAAACCCAGTTACAAAGTGAGCAAAAGATATGAATCAACAGTTAGTTTACCAGTATGTGAGTGGCTAATGAACACACAAAAAGATGCTCAGCATTATTACTCAATGCCATTCCCAGGTGTTTCCCCAAATGAAATATAAACTTATATTTCACACATAAAAATGTATACATGAACGTTTATAGTGGCTTTATTTTAATTGCCAAAAAGTAAAAAACAGCCCTAATGTCCCCCAACTGGTGAACGGAGAAACAAATTGTGGTCCATCCATGCAATCCATTCTACTCAATAAAAAAAGAAATAAATCTCCAAGGTGAAAGGATATAGACGCAAAGCCTACATGATGCATAATTCCATTCATAAGACATTCTGGAAAAGGCAAAACCATAGAGACAGAAAATATATCAGTGGTTACCAAGGGCTAGAATGAAGGGAGAAGTTGGCTACAAAGAAATGCAAGGGCACTGGGCAAGGGGTGAGGGGGAAGGAATCGAATTGTTCAGTATTTTGACTGTAGTTGTGGTTACATGAATGTATGCATTTGTCAAAACTCATGAACCTTTAAACTAGAAAGAATTAATGTCACTGTATGTTAATTATACCTTAATTAAAAAAAATAAAAACCTAATGAATGCAAATTGTTCAGGAAAGAGTAGATTCTTTAAATCTCGTTCCTAATTTTTATGAAGGAAGTAAATGTGATAGCAAGAAATAAAATGCAACAAAATACAAGTCTGGCACCCCAGTCTCACCTACCCCAATTCATAACTCATAAAGGTGAATATTTTTAATCTATTTCAAATTTTGTTTGATATGATGGTTAAATGCATAACTGTAACTGATATAATTAATGTAATGATATATATTTTATCAATACATATTTATATATTATATTGAAACAATAAAGAGTAATAAAACATAAATTATAATTTCTTATGTTTCTTGTGTTCTGATATTTCTCATGTTGTTTTCTTAAGCTTGTCATGTGTTAGGAGTAGAATGGTGTCCCCTCCTCAAAAAAAATATTGAAGTTCTAATTACCAATACCTGTAAACGTGACCTTATTTGGAAATGTGGTCTTTGCAGATGCTCAAGTTAAGATGAGGTCATTTAGGTGGGCCCTCACCTGATGTGACTGTATCCTTATAAAATGTGGAAATTTGGACACAGAGACACACACACACAGGAAGAACACCACGTGAACACGAAGGGAGAGATCAGGGTGATGCTTCTACAAACTAAGGAATGCCAAAGTGCCAGCAAACCACCAGAAGCTAGGGAGAGGCATGGAACAGACTGTCCCTCACAACGCTTAAAAGGAACCAACCCTGCCAACATCTTGATTTGTAGACTTCTAACTTCCAGAGCTGAGAGAGAATAAATTTCTGTTGTTTCAGCCACCCAGTTTTTGGTACTTTGTTACAATAGTCCTAGAAAACTAATACACCATGCATGATTAAAATTTATCTCATTTATACTGTTCTCTTTTTCTTCTTCTTTCTGCATCATTTCCAGTTATGTACATTACTGGATATCATCATTTCATATCTTCTAATGGTTACCTTAAATAATATTGAGCCCCTATGTATTATTCCATAGCCTATAGAAAGACTCTCCTCATTTCCTACTCTTATTAGATGAGCATTTTAAGATCCACACCCTTCCTACCCCTCTTCTCCAGATTGCTCTCAACTATACCTTTACTTTTAATTTTCAGTTTTGAATGTATACATTCTGTTACAATCATAATAACTGTAATAACAATTTTGTACTTCGTGTATAAATTCATCCTAGAAACCCACACCTGACGGCTTTATCATTATGATGGTATTAACACTGCTTACTGTAAGATCGTATAATCTGCTAAGCTCATGTCTGTTACAGTCCATGGTGCCAGTACTATTCAAAGGAGAATAGACCCAGCACCAAGGTTAAATGGTCTCTTCATCTATAATTGTATGCCCCCCTTCACTGCCAATTTTCTTTCTTCATCCTTTCTCTGGAAATTCAATTCATCAAATTTTTTATTCTCTGGGTTCAATCTCTGCATCATTTAACTATCTTTACCACATTTTCTGAATCTGACATTTTTTCCTATGTTCTAAGACCTTTCCTTAATTTTGTCTTCCAACTCCTTTATCATCTTTTTTAAAATTTGTAATTAGATGTTTAATTTCCAAGAAGTATTTGTTGTTATCTGATGTTTCCTTTATCATTATCCTATTATTGTTTTATGGATGTAATACCTTCTTTCATTTCTCCAGGGAGAGTTTTTGCTTTGATTTATTTTGTTTTAATTTCTTCACTCTCTTAATTACCTTACTGTTTTTCAGTTTGCTTATCATGGTCCTTGTATTTCATGTTGTTTTTCCTTGTATCTTTGATGGTCCTTGGTTGACCATTCATATTTAAGTATAAGAGAAGTGAAAGCCTAAAAAACCCTAGTGTACATGAGTTAGTCTTCTTTTTAGAGTAGGAAGGCATCATTCTAGAATAGGAAGATGAGGAGGAGGCTATTAAACTGTTCTCTCCCATGTGAGAATAAAACACCAGTGTCCATAATACTTGCCCAAATGATCCCAGACAATTGCTTCAAAACATGTAAAGAAGAATCTCCTGAGTTTTTGCCTATAGGTAAATGCCTGGTTATGTGCCATATCATAAAATAATAATATCATGTAATATGATAATATAAGGTTTCAAATTGTTTTTTGTGTTTTTATACCCCCAAAAAAACTTTGAAACTATCTCTCTATTAGGTGACTTCAGGTTCACATACAAAATTTTCCATCATAAGATTGCTAAAAAATGTAATTTCTGGTATGTTATATTATAAATACTAATATTTTAAAATTATACTGTTACATCACTCTTACTGCTCTTATTAATGTATCTGGTGAAATCTAAATACAATAGTATTTGGTACCTTCTATTATGCATTTTCAAAATACATGAACTAGCTGTTCTTTATTGTTCATATTTTTTACAACATTCCTTTTCTGACTTAGACTCCAAATTCTATTTCACTTCCCTTACAGAATTTTATTACTTTACTTTAGTGTATTATATATATATGTTTGTGCTTGAATAAATACATATTCTGTTGAGAACCCTGTATTACATGTGCAACAAAAATATTTATACAAATTAAAATTATATTTTTCCTACATTCTATTTACCTGTATTTCTCCTCAATCGAGTTAAAATTAGTTCACATTTGACAAAAAATATAAATACAGTATACTACAAATATTGACAAGTAATTATCAAACGCAAAAAGTAAAATTTTACTGTAAAAGTAAAAATGCCTCTTAATTAAAGAAACGGTAGAGGGCCACTGCATTCAGTTCTGCAGGTTGTACACTGAATAACTTCAGGGAGCACCAGTCCAACTAAGGTGTGTTAGCGTCGCCTCTCGAAGCAGTGCAACTGTGCAGCTACGTGCAGCAGCCCTGCATGGTACTTTTTTGTCCCATCAATTCATTTATCTGTGGAGAAATACCACTGACACGTATTTCAGCATCAATTCTATTGCTATTTTTTTCTATGAGAATGAAAGCAGTTTCTCTACAATTTACAGGATCATCAAAAATTATTTCTAATGATCTCTGAGTTGGTCTCTCAGAGTTGCCGCTCTTGTTGGTGGGTCTCACCGGCACGATTCACTATAGCAAAAGGAGGGTTGGGAGAGAGGTATGCGTGCATTTTGAGAGTGGGTCATAAGAGGGCAGATGGGAAAGGACAACCGATATGTTTGTTCTAAGACAGCTCAGCTTTTTGAAAAAGAAGGCATATGGAAGATGAAAATCCTGAAATTAATTCCTTTAAAATTATCTGTGTTTGAAGGGCCCCGTAGCACTTCGTGTGTGGGAATACAAGCCGCGCATATGTGGTAGAGGCTCTGGGATGGGGGAGAACCCTGGTTTTGTTCTCCACTTTCAACTGAACCTTGTGTTTGCAGGTCCACTCTCCTGCTGGCCAACTCTCTGCGGTTCCGCTGGGTGCCCTGGCTCCGTCTTCCCCAGCCACCTCCTCTAGGCTGCCCTTTGTTTATTCTGCTTCATCAACCAACCTTTGTTCAACTATTTTTCTTTTTTGGAAAAGTGTGGCCCTCTCATTTCTGCGGTGCCACCTTCCTTCCCATCCTAACATGCTTTTATGAATCTTTTATTAGCCTTTTAGTGAAAGCTCGAGAGAGGCAAGAAAAATATACATCATGAACCAAAAATTCATAGAAAGATCTTATCATATCCACCAGCTAATCTAAATGGAGCATTGAACTATGCCGTACCCAGAGCAGCAGAGGTCTTCTCCAGGCTGTTCAGGGCAGGCCAGGCTCTCCTTTCACCACTGAGCCTCGCCATTTCAGAGGCAAAATGACCTTTGGCTAACAGAGCCCACAGAGCATTATATTAATGACTGGACTGCGATTGAAGTGTAGTCTAAGAGTCAGTGAATAGAAGCCTATATCTGCCTTATCCAAGCAAGAATTTAACTTGGAATTTCCTTAACACCGGATAGAAGAAAAATCCCAAACTGCTTTTACGAGGTGGTAGCAATAGGCGAAAACAGATTGCCTTTAGCAAGCACATGGCTTTTGAAAACACACCTGTTTCTTTGTTATTGATAGTGTGATTAATCGATCCCTAGAATCTGATTGAAAACATTGGGATATAAATCATGCCATATGGGCGGTCCCGGAAGCATCATTGCTAGTAATTCAAAGCATATTTCAACTGCCCCTGGCACGCATTTCAGGATTAGTGTCGCATCTGGGTTCATGAGAAGAAACAACAGGGGCTATTTGTTTATATGGTCACATTTCTACCCTTCATTTTACTTCATATTCAACTTGACACTGGCTGTACATATCAGCACACACGTCAGTGTGGGTTTATATTTCTTTGTCAGGTATCTGGGAACAAAACATTGGTTGATTTGCACATGATGGGAAATTAATATCGTGAAAGAATACTTTTGTTACTAAAAGAAACAAACATGATTACATATTCCTTGTGCCCACTACCTGAACTTTTCATCTATGTAGAAATGCTCTTCATCAGCAAGTTCATTTCTGGCATAGTCTATATTTATTGCCAAGGCCGAAATTTACTTGTCTGTTCTTTAAATCAGTCAACACATGTTTATTGAGCACTTACTATATATAGAAAGACACTAAGTTTTTGTCACTGATATGTAATATTTGAACATATTTATGGGGTAGATGTGCTATTCTGTTACACATACAGAATGTGTGATAATCAAGTCGAGTGTTTGGAGTATCCATCACCTTGAGTACTTATCATTTCTATGTGTTGGGAACATTTCAAGTCCTCTCTTAGCTATTTTGAAATATGCTATACATTGTTGTTAACTATGGCCACCCTACTCTATCAAACATTAGAACTTATTCCTTCTACCTAACTGTATGTTGGTTCCTATTAACCAGCTTCTCTTCATCCTCCCTGAAAGACACTGTTTTAAGTGCAATGACAATGGTCCATGTCCCTAAGGAAATTATAGCCCTGGGGAAATGACTAGTATATAAATAACTGCAAGATCAAATAGAAAAGCATCACCAATGAGTTAAAAGTGATATAACTAGTCACAAAGAGATTCCGTAGAAATTGACTAAAGCCTAGAAACTTTCCAAAAATTAGACCAAGGCAGGAAAAAAAAATCATACTCACTGGAAGTGTATATGTGAATATTATGGTAATTGCTTAGAGACCAGGCTTTCCTTATATGATTTCATTTAATCCTCACCACCACACATGAGGGAGCTATATTACCCCTGTTTTAGTGATGAAGAAACTGAAGCACAAGAGGTTAGGTAACGCACCCAAGGCCACACAGTAAGCCACGAATCCAGGTTTCGAAGATCAGTGAGTGGGAAATGTGGACTGCACTGTTACCTGAGTTACTCTCCTTTCACTTCTGGGAAAGCAAATGAAAAGTTTACTGTGGCTGAGAAGTACATTTTTGTCCTTGTACATAACTGAGGGAGATCTAAAGCCTCTCATTTTGATTTCTAAGTGAATTTTGACCAATACGCATGCTTCTACGTCCTCCAATAAAAGTTCCAAACTGGCCCAAAGCACTCATGTACATAAACTAAAACTAGCTGCTGAAAATTCTGTGGGTTGTGAAGAATTTAAGGAAATGTACCCCTTCTTCCTGGCTCACATACCTTTAGTCCAGTGGTCACTTGGGAAACCAGGAAAGGCAATTTACAGTTATTTAAATTCTATCTCTTTCTAGTTCTCAGCAAAATATAAAATACCCAATATGACTAAACTATTTCTTTGGTTACTTCTTTTGTCATTCTCAAGATTGTAACTACAAAAAGACACACATAGATTTTCACATAGATATGGGCTTTTGTTATAGCTTGCTGCTAACCACCATGTTCATTAAAAAGATAATTCACTTTTTCTACACGTTGAACACTACCTAAATAGAGTTATAATATCATCTAGATCTTACCTTACTTTTTGTTTTGTGCTGTATATACTTGTATCAATGAGTAAAACCAACCTTATAATTGTCTATATTTCTTTTAAATATGCCCTTTTGAAGCTATGAAAATTGCAAGAATAATGTAACCTTTTCAAACTGTGTTTAACGTTGTAGGTCCATTTTCTATTATTTTGTGTCCCCTGGGTCACTGAGACACTGGTAGTTTGTATCCTAAGCCAGTGGTTCCCAAACTACAGCATGTCTCTGAATTACCTACTGAATTTGTATTGATGACAAGACTGTAGGTGATGCTGATGCCGCTTGTTCAAGGACTAGCCTGCGAGAACCACTGTTTCAAAGCAACCTGAATAAGCAAGCACTGGGCTACGAATCAAGAAACTTAGACTCTAATCCTAGATCTGTCACTGTCTTGCTGTGTGACCTTGGACAAGTCATTTAACCTCTCTGAGACTCCACTCCCTCATGGAATGACATGCTTTAGCTAAATAATTTACAAAAATTCCATATTATTCTGTAATTCGATAACTGATCCAGAAGATAGAGTTAACTCTACCATACATACCAAACAATTTGAGGGATTCATGCTTAACAGCTAACATGATCATTGTGTTTGAAGAAAAAAATATACATACATACATATATATGTATACATATATTTTTGCCCCATACTGTTAAGGTCTGCTGTAACACCATATACACATTCCTAAAAATCATCACACTGTACAAAATTGTTCAACAAAAGCCACACAGATTATGAGAAAAATAGGGTTGGAGAACAACACTCAAAAACTTCACCAGTGACTCATAGGAAAAAAAGATAGAAAACTAATAAAGACAGTATCACACTTTCATACATGTTAAATGGCTAAGAAATGCATAAATACTACAATAAATACAGCATATTTCCTTGCAAAAGACTGGAGGTTTGCTGTGGAAGTGGGCTGAGAAGCATTGTGGCGGATGAGTTATCTGAAAGGAGAATAATCTGAAATTGGATAGAAAATCAAAATACCAGATTGAATAGGGGTGGCCCCCTGCCCTCGCTTCCAGCATCATCACAAACACCACAGTTTAGTGATTTTTAGCAGTCTTAGATCTTGGAGGGTGTTTTCCTGTCTTTGTAAGGTAGGTCCTTCAAGATATGTGGTATAGTATAATAGATACTATATCATTAAAATTGAAAATGTGACCCAGTACGCAGCCTTCTTCTTCATTTAACTTCTGTATCACTGCTGGAAATTCTTGAGTGGTCTTCTCCTCTGCATTCCTCACTTTTCCCAACAGCAGAAAGCTTTGTAAATTGCAATGATGTTTAAAACCTCTACACTAACCACTACTGGCATACAAAGGAGCCACTTCTGCTGGATTTGGTGATGTTCACTTAAGGTTTTCAAATATAGACTGTGCTTTCCTTTTGCAGGTACTGTTTGGCAATTTGAACAAAAACACTTAAGTTTGTCTGAGGTATTGAATTAGTATTTTTTTTTTCATTTAGTGTAGAAAAGGTCACAAATGTGAAAGAATGGAAAAGACAACCTTTGAGGGTATTGGTAGTTGGCAGATGCTTGAAATGTGTGCATGTGGACATTTGTGTATTTCTACATGGTTTGGTTTGCAGAAGAGATGTACATAAGCAAACTCAAAATTCATGTTTCATCCAAATTATTCCCTAATTTTTCATTCTCATTGGAATAAATTTGTGTTTCTAAAACAAGCAATAAAGTGAAGTAACTGTACTTTTGATGACAAATATTAAAGCTAGGATATTAGAGTCACTATATGTCATATGTAGAATATGGAAATCTACCATAACCTCCCAAACATTTAGGGAATAACTTCTGCAAAATGGGAAACAACCCAGGAGAGTCATAATTTTAATACAATTAGTTACACCATACATTCAAATGAAAGGACTGGGCCTGTGGTTTCTCAGTGAGGAAGGTCCTGGCTCAGGTATTACTGAAGGCTATTAAAATGCTACCTGAGAAAGTTTCTGATAGTACTCAATGCCACAGAGTCATTTCCATGAAAATTGAAGTTTTCAACAAAATCTGCCTCTTTCTTCAATTATTTGTCAGAAAAAATAATTTATCTCTTCTCAAAATTTCATAGATTAAAACCAGTTTTCCTTTGATTACCTATGTGTAAGACCTTAATAGGAGAGGTGAAATGTGTGGATCCTGTTTCAGTCTTCTACATGTGGCTATCCAATTTTCCCAGCACCATTTATTGAATAAGGATTCTTTTCCCCAGTATATGTTTTTGTCTGCTTTGTCAAGGAGTAGATGGCTATATGAGGATGGTTTTGTATCTGGGTTCTCAGTTCTGTTACATTGGTCTATGTCTCTGTTCTTATGCCAGTACCATACTGTTTTAGTTACGATGGCCTTGTAGTATAGCTTGAAAGTATAGTATATACTACTATAGTATATTACTATACTACTATATCTTGTAGTATAGTAAATTGATGCCTCCGAATTTGCTCTTTTTGCTTAAGATTACTTTTGCTATACAGGGTCTTTTCTGATTCCATAGGAAGTGTAGAATTATTTTTTCTAGATCTGTGAAAAATGATTTTGGTATTTTAACAGGGATTGCATTGAATCTGAAAATCACTTTGGGTATTACAGGCATTTTAACAATGTTGATTCTGCCAACCAGTGAGCATGGTATGGTTTTCTGCCTGTTTATGTCCTCTGCTATTTCCTTCCTAAGTGTTTGATAGTTCCCCTGGTAGAAGTCTTTCACCTCCTAAGTTAAATACTTTCCTAGATACTTTATTTTCTTTGTTGCTATTGTGAAGGATATTGAGTCTTTGATTTTGTTCTCAGTTTGACTGTTGTTGGTGTATAGGAATGCTACTCATTTCTGTACATTGATTTTGTAGCCTGAGATTTTGCTGAATATGTTTATCAATTCCAGTAGTCTTTCATGGCAGAATCTTGGGTGTTTTCTAGATAAAAGATAACATCATCAGCAAAGAGTGATACTTTGACCTCTTCTGCCTCCATTTGGATGCCCTCGATTTCCTTCTTTTGTCTGATTTCTCTGGCTAGGACTTCTAGCACTATGTTGAATAGAAATAGTGATAGAGGACAACCTTCTCTGGTTCCAGTTCTAAGCAGGAATGCTTTCAATTTTTCCCCATCCAGTATGATGTTCACTGTAGGTTTGTCACATATGGCTTTTATCATTTTTAGATAAGTCCCATTTATGCCTATTTTGTTAAGCATTCTTATAATAAAAGAGTGCTGAATTTTGTCGAATGCTTTTTCTGCATCTATTGAGAGGATCACATGGTCTTTGTTTTTGCTTCTATTTATGAGGTGAATTACATTTATAAACTTGCATATGATGGACCACCCCTGCATCTCTGGGATGAAGCCCACTTGGTTGTGATGGATTATTTTTTTGATAAGCACGTGAATTCAGTTGGCTAGGATTTTTTTTTTTTTTTGAGAATTTTTGCATCTATATTCATAAGGGATATTGGTTTGTAGTTTTCTCTTTTTGTTGTGTCCTTTTCTGGTTTTGATATCAGGGTGATAATGGCTTCATAAAATGTGTCACCTCTCACAAAAATCAACACAAAGTGGATAACAGACTTAAACCTAAGGCATGAAGCTATAAGAATTCTAGAAGAAAATGTTGGAAAAACTCTTACAGACATTGGCCTAGGCAAAGAATTTATGAAGAATATCCCAAAGGCAATCACAGCAACAACAAAAATAAACAAATGGGAACTGATCAAATTAAAAAGCTTCTGTACAGGCAAGGAAACTATCACAAGAGCAAACAGACAACCTACAGAATGGGAGAATATATTTCCATGCTACACATCCAACAAAGGACTGATAACTAGAATCTATATAGAAATCAGGAAAATCAGCAAGAAAAAATCAAACAATCCTATCAAAAATTGGGCAAAAGACATGAACAGAAACTTTTCAAAAGATAGACTAGTGGCCAACAAACATATGAAAAAATGCTCAACATCTCTAATCATCAGGGAAATGCAAATCAAAACCATAATGAGTCATCACTTAACTCCAGTGAGAATGGCCTTTATCAAAAAGTCCTAAAACAATAAAATTTGGCATCAATGTGGGAGATAGGAACACTCATACACTGCTGGTGGGACTGCAGACTAGTGCAACCTCTGTGGAAAGTAATATGGAGATACCTCAAAGAGATACAAGTAGAACTACCATTTGATCCAGCAATTCCATTACTGGGCATCTACCCAAAGGAAAAAAAGACATTCTATAAAAAAGACATCTGCACTTGAATGTTTATAGCAGCACAATTCACAATTGCAAAGATGTGGAAACAACCCAAGTGCCCATCAATACATGAGTGGATTAATAAAATGTGGTATATGTATACCATGAAGTTCTACTAAGCCACAAAAAACAATGGTGATCTACACCTCTTATATTATCCTGGATAGAGCTGGAGCCCATCCTACTAAGTGAAATATCACAAGAATAGAAAAACAAGCACCACATGCACTCACAATCAAATTGGTATTAACTGATCAACACTTATGTGCACATACTCATCGGGCATCAGGCAGGAGGGAGGGGGTAGGAGAGGATGGGTATATTCATGTCTAATGGGTGCAGTGCACACCATCTGGGGAATGGACACACTTGAAGCTCTGACTTGGGTGGGGCAAGGGCAATATACGTAACCTAAACATTTTTACCCCTATCATATGCTGAAATAAAAAAATAAAAAAAAAATGTAAAGAGAGTCTGGCACCTCCTTCCTCTCTCTTGTTCCCTCTCTTGCCATATGACACACTGGCTCCTCTTCCCCTTGCACCATGATTGGAAACTTCCTGAGTCCCTCACCAGAAACAGATGCTGGTGCCATGCTTCTTGTACAGCCTGCAAAACTGTGAGCTAAATAAACTTCTTTTCTTTATAAATTAAAAAAAAAAGACCTTAATAGGAATTGTTTCCTCATACTTACTATGAATATTTTAATATAATGTGAAAAATAGAAGATTTTCAGAAAACAGCCATAAGAAGTTTTAAGGAGGTTAAAACATTTCCTAGAAGCATAAAAATAATCTGTCTGGGTGATTCAGGCTGTCAGCAGAAAAGACAAAGGAACGTTTTAATAACTCTAGAGTTATCCTCTCTTGATCTTATACCCCACATTCTGTACATCAGGAAATCTTGTTGGCTCTACCTTCAAAATACATCTACAGTCCCCTAACTTCTCACCACCTCCATCGTTAGTCCAACTCACAACCATCATCACCCTGGAATAATAAAGTCCTGACTGGTCTTCCTCCTTCTTTTTTGACTCCTCTTCCAGGCTAGTCTCAAACTAGCAGCCCTAGTTATTCTTTAAAGCTATGCAGTGGTTCCACATTTTGTTCACAATAAAAGACAACTCATCACCTGCGATTCTCTCTCACCACACTCCAGCCACATTGGCCACATTGATGTTCCTGGAACATGCCAAGCATGTCCCAACTCCTGCTTCAGGGATTTTGCTCAAATGTTACTACCTCAGTGAAACCTACCCAGACCAACCTACTTAAAAATTAGAAGGACTCTCCAACATACACACACACACACACACACACACACATGCTAGTAATTCCCTTTACATTGCTCGTTCCTTCTCCCCTGCCCCACAGTGTGTATTAAATATCTCCTTTCACCAGGCCAAATAATTTACTTGTTAGCCACAATTATTGCCTATCATCCGTCTTCCCTCATTAGTTTATGAGCACCAGGGAAGCAGAGATCTTTGTGTCTCACTAACATAATGCAATTATCAAGAACAGTACCAGGCATACAACAAGTGCTCAATAAATACTGAGTGAATGAACCATTTTCAAGTTATTGAAAGTTAATATAAGGAACATGTCAACTGGCTGTCCCTCACTAGAGAGAAAAGAAGAGAAAAAGAGAAATATATGAAATGAAAATAACAAAATTTATTAATAAAAGCCTTTCAAAATTTTTTTTATTTTTAATTATTATGAGTACCTAATAGCTGCATATCTTCATAAGGTACATGTGATGTTTTGATACAGGCATACAGTGTGAATAAATCAAATCAGGGTAATTGGGGTATCCATCACTTCAGGCATTTATCATTTCTTTGTGTTAGGAACATTTCATTTCCAATCTTTCAGTTATTTTAAAGTATATCTTAACTTGTTGATTATAGTCACTTTGTTGTGCTATCAAATACTGTTTATACTATCTACCTATCTAACTATATTTTTGTACCCATTAACCATCCCCACTTTATCCGCTCTTCACTGCTACCCTTCCCAGCCTCTGGCAACCACCATTCTAGTCTCTGTCTCCATGAGGTTAATTGTTTTAATATGTAGCTCCCACATACAAGTGAGAACACACAAAATTTGTCTTTCTGTACTTGGCTTATTTCACTTAACATAATGTTCTCCAATTTCATCCATGTTGTTGCAAATGGCAGGGTTTCATTCTTTAAGAAAAGCTTTCTTGATAGTAAGGGGGAACACAATTATTAAAATAAGCTGTCTACAGCTATTGAATAAGCTACCTGGTGGAAATGGTGGAAGCTTCTTTTGATTGTTCAGGGAAAAAAATGCTATAAAAAGAAAACAGTAAAAGCAAAATTAAGTCTTGGAGTTTAGAGATCAAAAAAAAAAAAAAGAGGTAATATGGCTTCATTGGTTAGGAACTAGTTGGGGAAAAAAAAAAAAAAAAAAAAGCAGAAAATATGGGGTAAAATCCCGACCTCTATACTAAATGAATATTAGACATTGGCCATCTATGTCTACAGAGAGATCTCTGCTACTCCTTCTCTTCTCCCTCTCTAAAAGGATGTCACTGACTCTGGGTCAAAACCTTACAATTTGTTTCCATTGGCTCTGTCAGGGTGGAGCTTAACAGTCCATATGGCACTGCATTGTAAGCTATAGAATATTTAAAGATAGCCTGTCCCAATACACTAAATGGAGAATTCAAATGCATTGATTATTCACCTTTTTGGGGGGAGGAGAAGGAGATCACATTTTCTATTCCACAGAAATAGAATAGCAAATAACTTCCTTTATTGTAAAACAGTTAGGAATGCTCCTTAATAAATATTCCAAGGATAGATACAAATATTTTACATGAAAATATTCTAGCTATTCACAAAGAACATAAACAAAAATACCTTAATTTTAGGATCTTTTAGATTAAAAAGTAGAAATTCTATATACACTAGTATCACCCTGGTGATGAATAGACTTAGTATGACAGAAAGATAAATTAATACCATCAATCCTAATCTAAATTGCCATTTTATACTTACGCATTATAAGTAACCAAATGAAAATTTAAGAAAAACAAAATGAATTTTCAAAATTACATAGGGCTTTTTTTTCAAGTGAGGTTAATGTAGACATTCAGATTTAGAGAAGTGAATAAGCACAAAGAGGCAATGTAAACAGTTCTACCACACCAACAACACTTACCTTACAATGAAAAAGCTTTTGACCAGTATTGTGCCTGTTATTTCTTTGGGTTTTAATTAGTCCTGGTTAGTATAAAAGCAATCCTAAGTCTCTTCAGAAATGAAAGTATACCTAGGTAAGAAAAAGAAATTTTTCAAAATGTATAAAAAATAAAAAAATTGGGTTTCATTGTGCTAACACTTATTAAAAGAGATGGCTCTTAATTTAGGTAAATAATTCAAGGACTATTTCAAATATATTTTTTACAACGTTTTTTAATTTAAACATTAAAAGCTAAGGAATAGTATAATAAACAACCATATTCCTTTCACCTAGATTCAACGACAGCTAATATTTTGCCATATTTGCTTTATCTCTATATATACATCTATGTACATATTTTTATATGCAAGTTTTTCACCATATTTTTGAAACTTACAGTATATTCTCCCCAAAGCAATAATTTCCTGTTCTATTCTATCCAACCATTTAACAAATACTTGTGTTTATTAAGTTCCATGTGCTAAGGCCACAAACAAATAAGATTTTTCTCTGCATTTAAAGAGCACAGAACATAGTAAAGAAAAACTAATAAACAAGTGAGATAAAGCTCAACATGTTAGGAGGTGCTATGACAGATTCTTGTATTGGAAACATCTGGGACGTGAGGGTTCGAGTAGGTTCGAGTAAGTTGACCATTCAATCTGGGGGAAATGGGAAGAAATAATACCAGGAAAGAGACAAAGGGAAGCCCAATAGAATGTCAGATGACCAGTTTTGCATATTCAGCCTGGCAATGCACATATTCTAAGAAAGTAAGCAAGACTGATATTATTTTGTCATTACCTGTGTCACTGTCCCTGCTTCTGCTGTCCCTCCTACCTCCTAGATGAATATACTAACGTGCTCTGTGTGTAGCTTCAATATCTTTCTATTTCCCGAGTCATGGCAAGCCAAGTTAAGGCAAGTACGGCAGGAAACTTGACCACGCCGTTTCAAATCAAATCCAGATCAGTGGTTATCAAAGTTAACTGCACACTGGATTTGTCTAGGGAGCTTTCAAAATACTATAATAATACTAATACCAGGTTCCACTCCTGGAGATTCTGATTTAATTGGTATGTTGTGGGACTCCCCAACAAATTATAATATAAAGCCAAGGCTAAGAACCACTGGTGTGATTCTCCAATTTTAGAATGCATGCAAATTATGTGGAGATCTTGTTAAAGATTCTGGCACTGGGATAGGGCCTAGAGTCTCCATTTCTAACAAGCATCCGGGTAACTTATGCCTGCTCTGCTGGTCCAAGGACTCCAGTTTGAACAGCGAGATTCTAGATCATAGTGCTAATCACAACTGCTACTGCCCAAGCTGTCACAACAGCAGTCAGACCTAGGGCCTCTCTGGTGGGTCCATCAGGCCCATATTACCCTAAGCTGCAAATTAAAAGAAAAATTATTTCTCTACTCATAACACTTCTGACATGAAATGTATGGGGCTTTCACATCAAACAATTCTCCAGTTCTTTGTGGACACTAACTGAGTGTCCTACAATTTAATTCAATTCTGACATTAACTACGCAGAGCTAGTGCAGACCCCACAGGTTAAAGGCTCAGTCCTGCAGGGCTGCCCCTACTTCACACACCAACTACAATTAGTGGGTCTCCAGGTTAGGCACAGCTTCCATCCAACATGGCTGCGAACTGGAGCTTCCTATGACTTCTCCCAGGCTCAATAATTGTAACAGCTCACAGAACTCAGAGAAACACTTTACTTACCACTACTGGTTTATCATAAATGATACAGATGAACAGCTTCTGTGCAGAGAAACATACAGTGAGGTCCAGAAGGGTCCGAAGCACAGGAGTTTCTGTACCTTTATGTGGACATGATTGACTGGCTATTGGTAATCAACTTAATCTCCTGCCTTCTTACCTCCTGAGGAGGAGGGGGCAGGGTATTCAGAGTTCCAAGCCTCTAATCATGCCTTGGTCATTCTGGTGATCAGCCTCCATCCTAAAGTTACCTAGAGACCCCCAGCCGCCAGTCATATTTTTAGCATGAACTCAGGTACCGTTGAAAAGGGCTCAGGTGTGAACAACAAAAAATGTTCCTCTCACTGCATTACTGGGGAAATTTCAAGGGTTTTGGAAGCTCTGTGCCAGGAACCAGGAACTAAGACCAAATATATATTTCTTATTATATCACATCACACAAATCCTTCCTCCTCCACAGTTTATCTAGTCTAGTGGTACTTAAAATCCCTGGACAGCAGTGTCAGTATCACCTAGAAACTACTAAGAAATGCAAATTCTTGGACCTCACCCCAGACCTAATAAATCAGAAACTCTGGAGGTAGGACACAGCAATCTGTGTCTTAACGCCCAGATGACGCTGATGCGTGCTCAAATTTGAAAACCAGTGACCTAGTCTATGTATTCGTGGATTTTCCTTGATCCCTTTTTCATACTTCTGACCAACTAGTCCGAATCAGTGATTCTACCTGATTGCACGTTAGAATCCTCAGGAAACCTTTATAACATGCCTATGCCCTTCCCCTGAATTTCTAAGAGTAGGACTCAGCTATGAAAATATTGTTGCAAAGCTCTCCAGGTGATTGTAATGTACAAGTGGGGCTTAGAATTATTGTTTTGAATAATCTCCAGGAGATCTCTTGATATGGAATCTTTTCCTTTAGCCAATATCAATTTTATTTATTTTCTTTCTTTCTTTTTTTTTTTATGAAATAGGATCTCACTCTGTTACCTGGATTGGAGTGCAGTGGCGTCATCATAGCTCACTGCAACCTCAAACTCCTGGGCCCAAGTGATCCTCCTGCCTCAGACTCCTGAGTACCTGAGACTACAGGCACACACCACCATGCCCAGCTAATTTTTCCATTTTTTGTAGAGACAGGGTCTCGCTCTTGCTCAGGCTGGTCTCAAATTCCTGGCCTCAAGCAATCATCCCACCTCAGCTTCCCAAAGTGCTAGGATTATAGGCGTGAGCCACCACGCCCAGCTGCCAATCTCAATTTCTGAAACCTAACTGTCCAGGAACACATTTCCCAGATTATTCAATGCCTCCCTCATCTCCTTTCATTGACTGGCTTTGAATCCTCTTCTGCAGTGCTCCTCAGTGAATGTTACAGGGACATGACTCAGGAACATTCAATCCCTTGTGCCTTAATTGCTTAATCCAAGACTGGTATAGCCTGATAAGTAGAATTTTTATAATTTTCTTTTTTTTTTTTTTTAAGACAGAGTCTCACTCTGTTGCCCAGGCTAGAGTGAGTGCCGTGCCGACAGCCTAGCTCACAGCAACCTCAAACTCCTGGGCTTAAGCGATCCTCCTGCCTGAGCCTCCCGAGTAGCTGGGACTACAGGCATGTGCCACCATGCCTGGCTAATTTTTTCTCTATATATTTTTAGCTGGCCAGATAATGTCTTTCTATTTTCAGTAGAGACAGGGTCTCACTCTTGCTCAGGCTGGTCTCGAACTCCTGACCTTGAGCAATTCGCCTGCCTCGGCTTTCCAGAGTGCTAGGATTACAGGCGTGAGCCACCGAGCCCGGCTAGAATTTTTATATATAAGCCTCTTGGCTGATTTTTCTGAAGGCTGCCTCCTGGTAGATTTACTCTTTGCATTCTCTATGAAGCCTTTCCCACTCCCTCTCAATGCCTACTCCTTCCAAATGCCCCACTGAGCCATCTTCTTCCACCTACTATCACACTGCATGGCTCCATATTCTTTATTTGTTTAAAGTCTTTCTTTTCCTTCTAGACTGTAAACCATCTCAGTGAAGAGAGATGTCTTTCCTAGACCTAAACTTTCCCCATACCTAGAACATCATGAGTACTGCACTTACAAAAGTTTTATGGAATAAAAGATAAATGTCCAGTGATAACTGTCCACACAATCTTCATTAAATTGCCAGCCTTCAGACCCTGGACCTCAATTGTTTCACTGTTCTTCTTGAGTTATCTTTAACCAGTATGTTTCTCCAACTCATTCCCTTGGCCCAGAGTATAAACTCACTTTGGTCCTGTCTCCTTTTCTGAAAGTTCCCTGCAGCCTCAAAACACCTTTAATGTGTCTTACCCCATGATGAAGTAGAATGAGTACCCATGAGAGGAGACTGATTCTGTAGGTACATTCAGCAGTTATACTCCTTTGTAAAGCATTTGATGTTGTGCACATTCTGTTTCAATCAACCAGCAGATGATTAAATCTATACCTCAAGGTTTTCAAAAACAAAAAATATCATAGAATTATTATATTCTCTCTCCTTTCCCAAAAACGTCCATTATGTATTTTTCAGCTACTACGATTTGTACTCATCAATAAGATTATTGGATCTAGGAATTTAGGGGAGAATTTCTGCTTATTTTGACATATAAAAATTCTGTTTGATCTGAAGAATTGCATAAATGTATGCTTTTTATTTAACTGATCATTTGCTCCTCAAATATTGTTTTTTGGAAATATGTCATTGGTGAGATTACTGACTTTCTAGTTGCAGGGGAGAAGCTAGAATCAGTTCTCTTTTTTTCTCTGAGTAAGTTGGTCTTTTACCCATGGGTAAAACAAGCAAGCCTTGAGGGCCCCTCCTGACCAGACCTCCCAATGGTGCCTGCAGCTTCCCAGTGAAATGCTATCTACCTTGAACAGCCAGAGAAGGCATTAGGGCCTTTCAGCTAGTACAAAGGTAGCAGAACAAGCCTCTCTGAGCAGCTAACCCACAATGACAGTGGCCAGGCATTCAGAAACTGGGCTGATCAGGTACAACAAATAAAAACAACAACAACAAAAAAAAAAAAAAAAAAAAAAACCTTTCCAAATAAATAGCTAAGAGTCAATCCCTTTCTTTCATTTCAAGTATAGTGTTGTCAAAGTGCTCTGCCAAATCCTATCAACCAGCTTTGTAACCAAGACCTACGAGCTTAAATTACTTTAAGGGGAAAGTCTGATATCCAAAGAAAGTCTCATTACAAACTGGCTTTTGGCCTGGCATGGTGGCTCACACCTGTAATCCTAGCACTCTGGGAGGCCAGCGTGGGAGGATCACTTGAGGTCAGGAGTTCTAGATCAGCCTGAGCAAGAGTGAGACCCCTGTCTCTACTAAAAATAGAAAGAAAATTAGACTGGCAGCTAAAAATAGAAAAAAATTAGCTGGGCGTGGTGGCGCACGCCTGTAATCCCAGCTACTCTAGAGGCTGAGGCAGGAGGATCACTTGAGTCCAGGAGTTTGAGGTTGCTGTGAGCTGGGCTGACACCACGGCACTCTAGCCCAGGCAACAGAGCAAGACTCTGTCTCAAAAAAAAAAAAAAAAATACTGGCCTTTGCTTGGGGGTGAGAGAAGGCCCAGGAATGAGGCTGTCTTGGGGATCCCCCACCAAACAAAGTTCTTCATCCTTCATAGTGACAATACTGGTGATCTACATAATTAATATAAGGTCATGTAGAGGTAAACATAAAACCATTAAACAGGAAAACTTTAACCAGGAAGCTTGCAGGGTGGGGGTGGAGGAAGGTGGGGAAGGAACTGATGGGTAACAGAGTCTTAGAAACAGGGGAGAGTACTACCTGTTACTCTTAAACTAACATTTGTCCTTGGTCTAAAACCAGATGTATTTTAAAACTTTTCCCCTCCACAACAGCCCAGACAAGGTGGTTTGGAACAGATACTATGCACAGGACATTTACATTCCAGGAGTTACAACATAGTCAGCAAAATGTGAAAAGCAAACTGAAAAAGAACTAGTGTTGTAATAAAAATAATAGTTGAATAACTTCCTTTCCTTAAAGACTAAATGTGGAGGAAGAGTAGATAGCTTAAAACCCACTGCTACTGGCATTTAAACAGTAGCTCCAATGTGGTGGGAAGAGGAAGTGAGGGTAGGGGTCTTTATTTATGTTTATGAGTCTAATGGGCACCAGGCACCATCCTAAATGCTGGGAATATGTAATCTCATTTAACAATAAATATATCTTATGTAAGCTCTCTGATATCATCATGCAATTTTTTTTTCTGATAGAACATACAGGGTTAATAAATGAGAAATATTAAGCAAGGGACACTCTGGATATGCATGTCCCATTTCCAAAAGACAAATTACACAGAGAGAGGAGAACACATACCAACCGCAGAGTCTCCTGATTAAAGTCTCCTTGTCTAGAAATTATAAAATTAAGCATGCTTCTTTTTTAATGTTTCAATTAGGGAACTAAGGTAAAAGCAAAAATAAAAATCTGCCCTGCAGTTCTCTGCATCAGGGAAACAAATTGTGATAGGCGTCACCCACCTCTGATCCTGCCTCAAATGATGTAAGAGTTATGGTTGAATGTCACCAAGGGGTCATAGTTCAGGCTTCATTCACAATAAGTCTAGAACTTCTAAGTCCAGCACCTGACTTCAGAGCTTGACTGTGGGTAAACACCTAAGGGCCACCATCACCACCAAGTGAGCCAGCTCAGGAGTCTTTTCCTGCCCAAGAAAGGAAGAATCACACCTTTGGCAGAGAACTGAAGCACAGTGAGTAATAGTGTATTTATAGGAACCCTGAAAGAAACTTCCCAAACCCTCTGGCTGGTTGCCTGTCTCATTGTCTCCTGGAACTCCTATTGCATCATAATTTTTGTTAAAAGTTAAGCAAGACCCAACATGTGGAGAGGAGGCAGCTGGTAATTCTGCTATTGTTTTGAAACTCAGCCCTTTATGAAGGAACCAAATGGTATCTCCATGCGCACCGGTGAGGAAACACAAATTAGGAAAGGCTGACTTCCTTGTCTACTACCAGAGTAGCTAGCAAAATCCAGAGTTGAACCCAGGCAGTTTATTCTCGTGTACATGCACTTCGCCCTTCCCCTCCCTGTCATGAGGGTATTAATTAGTGGAAACCGTCCTTCATCAGGAACACAGAAACATGCTACAAGCCACTGGGAAATCAGAAAGATGGAAAAAGAAGTGGGGACGTGGGACATCAATTCTGAGCCAACATTGTAGATGATAATCAAATAGAAGGGCAAGAAAACCATGCTGGAGGGATGCAGAATTCGTACTTTACTCCTTTCTGAAATTTCAGTCATTTTCAGCTAATCTGTTTTTTTTTAATTAAATATTAATAAAGATCTATACCTGAGCCAGGTAGACCAAAGTGATGTTTTCCTTCAAGATCCTAGTACATCTGCTACAGATACTGCCGTAAAGAAGCGGGGCCTGAAGGGAGCCCGGAGCCCTGGTGGGCTCTCCCTCGCTCTGAGCCCTGGGAGGAAGACAGATCAAGGAAAGGGCCCAGGGGGAAACCCTGGCAGCACAACTGCTACTGTTGGAATCTCATTTTCAAGGAGACTTCTGAATGAGAGAGGATACCGGCTCTATTTTCCACCGACAAGTGCTTGTGTTTTTGCCTTATTATACGGCAAAGGTACAAAAAGCAGCGGAAAATAACCACAGCAAAATTAGAAAAGCCCAGCGTACATTTTGAAAGCTGGATGGAATTTAGCTAGATGGCCTGCATTTTGAAAGCTCATTATCTTAGCTCCAAAATCAAGGCAGCATGTTTTATTTTCTGCAATAAATATAATTTTATAATTACAAAAACAGCTTTAAAGTCATTTCAAAGGCTTGACAAGTTTAACCAAACTTCTTAAAACCATTCTGTCACCCAAAGGGCAGTGCAATAGAGTAGACTAGAGGAACAAAATGTGCATAAAATGTTTCATTAAATAAATGCGATTAGCAAGACCCTTAATCCACCACCTCACGGTGCTAGGCACACCCTCCAAACAACTCAGATGATAAATAGGAACAACGTGGTGAGGCTGTGCTCATGCAACACATCTGTTCGCTTCCTTGGACCGTGTTTTTGATTTGGGCATAACAAGTTTGGATTGCCTTTATGTACAGTGACAGCAGCGTAATGAATGTTGTTTGAACTCTGAATTGTATAAATACGTAGACATGTTGATTTGAGAAGAGAAAACAAAGCATGTGAAAATTGGCAAAATACTCATTTCAAGAATTATAGATACTCTTTAAAAAAAGAAAGAAAGAAAAGACAAGCACTCAACTGGCAGACCACCCATGAAGTGCCATTAAAACCTTAAAATCTAAACAACATGAAGAGAGGACAATGTTCTCTCCAGCCAGAACAACTCCTGAAAGCATTAACTTTAAAAAGCCCTTAGTTTAATCCAGTGACCTTAAAATATTTCCTAAAAATACAGGCTCCTTTTTTGTATTCCGTGAAAGCCCTCTCACATACATGAAAAGAATTGGAATAATTAGAAAAGGCTAATAATAACAATAATAGTTGCTAGTATTTATTGGGCACCTTTTATGAATGAAACAGAAGCATTAAACATGTTATCTTATGTAGTCTTATGATCAACCCTATAAAATAAATATTAGATGAGACGTGCACATTTATCAAATAAAGGCAAAGACACTAAATAAGTTGAATAAAGTCACATAGTAAGAATCAGATTCAGGCCCATCTGATTCTAAGACTTGGTGTCTTTTCATTGCAATGCCCCGACATTCAATAATTCCTTATTTGTACAGTAGGTATAATTAGCTTGCAATGAATCAAATTCATTATTAACAATAAAAAAGAAACACAAAACCTCAAAATAAGGACTGAATTCCTAGAAGAAAAAATTCCAATGACATAATCTTCCACAGAAACAAATAAGCAATTAAATTGGGCAATTTAAAAGAAACAAAAAGAGGAAAATATCCAACAATAATTCAAAATAAATCTGTCTCAAGCAATGAAGAATTAATAAATGGAGTAATCTGAGTGTATTCTCTCTATGGAGCCAACTATCTGCAGAAGTAATAAGTCTATCTGACTCCAAAAAGAGGTTAATTAAATATGGGGAAATGTCCTTTGCCCATATGTTTCTCTGATGATCCTGCCTACCAATAATCACTTTGTATGTGTGTGTGTGCTTTCCTACTTCACTTAATACCTGAATAACTTGTAGGCCACCTCACTTTGTATTATTAATTTCCTTTTATATGTACAGATCTCTACAATGAAATTTAAGCTTCTCACAGGAGGCAAGAATGTCTTGCACCTTTTTGTACATCCCATATGCCTTGCACCTAATAAATGCTCAATGAATTGTTGATTTAATTCAGGGCAAGACTTCCACCACTAAGATTATTTAGATGCACCACTTTTGACTAAATGGTAGCATGATGGTTATGGTTAACTAGGCCACCATTTGAAAGTTTTTGCAATGCAGCTTGTATTTTCAGCCAAAAGTATCCAATTCTTTGCAACAGACATCCATCATCCTTGTGCCCTTCCATAAGCAGATCACTGTATTTGCAAACAACAGGTGCAGGTGAAGCTTGCGTGATATATGAAGTGTGTTTCTCAAAAGTTGTATTTGATTTTAATCTCTGCCATGCAAGAATTCATCAAGGAACCTCTCAGCAGCATGACAGAGTACACGATCCATGGCAAAACAAGGAAGTCCGTGGCTGGATTAATGGCAAGAAGGGAGTGGATCAGGGCTTGAAAAACATTGTCATAAAAAATAAATCAAAGCCACTAGAAAAGAGAAAAAAAAAAAAGACCAAAAAAAAAAAAAAAAAGGAAGGATGAGGCAGAGTGGACCAAGACTTCAAGATGTGTCAGTGAAAGTTAAGATTTAAGATGCTCTATAAATGTTTATTGAGTGATTGAAGGAATGAATGCATAATATCAGAGTCCCTGCACTTCACTGCACTTGAGAGAGTAGACGTATAATGACAGGATAGTAAAAGGGGATTCAAGGTCAGAATTAAGAGGCACTTAAGGGATACAATTAAGCTGAAACAACCAAGAGTTCTTTGGGAGCTATGCAGAAAAAATGAATATTGCATTGTATTGCCTTTGAAAACTCCCAAGAAGTTTTGGCCAATGCTAGCTACCAAGCAATGCGTTAAAGAGTGATGGCCACATTGTGCCTCTCAGAATCATCCAGGTGGCTGGTAGAAAAAGGGGTGCACCACTTAGCAAACTCTTTCCCCAGCTGTCTCTATGTGCGAATTTCTATGCTGCCAAACCGCACACGAATGGCGCATTGGCCTCTACAGCCGCACAAGTGCAGTGAGCCACTATCGCAGATGTGCTGTGTTCGCACAATATTCACAGTGGCTAGAGGGCAGCTAACTTCCTCAGAGGACGCTGGGTGCACCAGCTGCTGGTGACAGCAATAGAATCAGATAGGTTCTGCCCTGTAGTTTTTAAATGCTGCCTGCTTTGAAAAGGCAGAGAGCCTCCAAATAATGCAGGAGCTAACAAGTTTGCAAAGGAAATGCACTTGCAATATGAAAACCAGAGCAGCTGGGTATCCAACTGTGTAAAGAAACACAGAGGGCTCTTCTTTTCCCTCAAACTCCTATTACTCACCCAGGTTTTATAGAGTCGAAAGCATATGCTTAAGTACAATTACTCAACAACTCAGACCAATTTCCACATCACAAGCACACAAATAGCATATTCAATTCCACCTAGGTGGTGACTATGTGACTCTTTTGTTTGGGTATTCCCGATGAGTTCTATAGACCAGTGGCTCTAGAGGTAAGGTTTTAAAATTAATTAGTAAAATGAAATGTTTCATACATACAAAATATGCGTAGCACTCCGTGTAAAGTAGATAACAAATGCCAAGTACTCATCACTCAGATTAAGAAAGAATATGACCAGTACAGCTCAATTCCCCCTCCATCCCTCCACACTGGTAGCTCCCAGGACCAACCACATAATTTATGGAACCCAGTGCATAATGCAAGGGCCTTGTTCAAAATTATTAAGAATTCAAGATGGTGACGGCAGAACATTAAACCAAACCTGGTGTCCTTTTAAACACAGGGCTCTGCATCACAGGTCATACTCCCGTGAAATTGGTAGCCCCGTCTGTCATCACTCAAACAGAAAAACCATTACACTGAATTTTCTAGATATGAATGCCATAGTTTCAGTAGGCTTGACTTCATATAGAGTAATTAAATATAATATAGTTGAAATTTATAAACATGCTATATGTCCAACATCATGTTTTTAAGGCCTGTCCATGTCGATCTATAAAATTCTCACTCATTTATTTTCATTGCTTATATTGTACCAATTAATTAATATGTCACAATGTATTTAAACATTTTTCTATTGAAGAATATTTGGATTGTGTCCAGTTTTCATGTTTGTTTGTTTCTATAAAAAATAATGCTTCCAGGGGCATTTTTGCACATGTCTCCTGGTGCATATGTTTAGAGTTCCATATGGTCTAGGTATGTTTCTTGTAAACAGCACAAGACTGCATTTGGTTTGCATCAAGTCTGACAATTCCTCTTATTACTGGTGAAATTTTTCCATTTACATTTACTGTGGCTATGATACATTTTGATTCATTTCTATCGTCTTATTTTGTGCTTTCTATTTGTCCTGCTTTATTCATGCTTCTTTCATTCCTCCTATCTTACCTTGATTTTTATTTTAATTTTTCTCTCCTGCTTTAATTGCATTCTTTCCTATTCTGGCCTTGGAATTTCAGCATACCCTATATATCAAAGCCTCAGGTTGCCATGATCTCAACTTTCCAACCAAACAATGCAGAAACTATAGACTATTTTAACCCTGTCACCTTCCTCCAAACTTAGAAGCTATTGTTTTTCAGTATTTTATTTCTGTGTTATTTTTTTGCCCCCAAAACATAGACATTGTTAGTATTACTTTATACTGTTTGTGGTTTTAGATTTATTTCTACATGTTTATCCATTTCTTTGTTCACATTTCTTCTTATATATCAGACATTCCTTCTAGAGTTATTTTTATTCCTCCTGAAGTATAGATTTTGGACGTTTCTTTAGTTAGAAGTTTCTTTAGTTTAGAAGTTTCTTTAGTTAGTTTCTGTAGTAAACTCTCAATTTTTGTTTATCTAAATATGTGTTTGTTTTGGTTCTTAAAATACAATTTTGCTTGCTAAATGGTTTAAGATTGACAGCTACTATATTTCAACTTAGCATCCATGATTGCTATGAGTCTAATTGTTTCTCTCTAGAAAAGAGAATAATTTTAAGATCTTCTCTTTGTGTTTGGTATCTCCCAGTGCCACCACAATATATATAGGTGTAGATTTCTTTTTATTTCTCCTGTTTGAAATAAATTGCACTTCTCATCTCTGTTGATTTAAATCTATCATTAGCTCTGAAAACATCTCAGCCACTATCTATTCAAATATTATTTCTCCTCATTCTCTCTGTTGTCTCAAATTTTAAAATGCTACATCTTCTCATTATAGCCTCTGTGTCTCCTAACCTCAATTTTCTATTGTCAGCCTCCTTGTTCTTTGGGCTACCTTCTGATTTATTTTTTCATATTTATCTTCCCATTTACTAGTTCCCTCTTTAGCTGTATCTCCTTACTGCTAAACTATTCATGATCTTTATAGCAACAATTTTATCTCTCATTTTAAGAATTTTTTGTTTCTTTAGAAGCCAAGTTAGTCCAAAGCTAGAAACTAAGAGAGATATGTATCTATTTTCCCAAGTTCAGCAGTTGACCCTGGTCCAAAAGGAAGCTTTCTGGGGTAGGGGTTGTTGAGGAATGGGGCCAAGTGGCTAGTCAATTTACACTCAGTTCAATCAGTTAGCAAGGATACCACTAACTGGAATTCTTTAAGTCAGAACATAATCTACTTAAAAAGTTTCCATTTATGTCACAAATAATAAACTTGACGGCACCTTACAACATCTAAACAGTCCCCTTAGGTATGTCCTAAGGTATATTGTCTCAGTCGGTATCGATGAGTGGAATAGAGAACGGGTAGCTTTTGCATGGTGTTAGCATGTCCTGTGGATCTTTTGTTCCTGCTCTCACTTTTGAGCAAGTAACAGGATAAGAGACTTCCTAAAATCCAGCCAATGCTGAAAAGAAAAAGATCAGATCTTTGGTGAGGTCTGGACAGATACAAATGGGTGATGGAAGGTGTTGATTCAGATCAGAGGGACATGTGGAGCTGATATAGCAACGAAATGAGGAGGAGGAAGAAGAAAAAAACTGAGATAGAATAAAGGATGGACTGTTGACTCAGTCCCAGTGGCCTGATGTCAGGAAAGGTGTGATGGAGCTGTTAAGCTTAAAACCACCAGGCACAGATTTTCTTTAAAAAACTCTTTGTTGTTTGAGACTGTGTGTGTGTGTGTGTGTGTGTGTGTGTATCTTCTAATCTATTTTATACACATAACATACATATGTTAAACCTAAACTATAGGGTATACTTTAGAATTATATTTGATACTTAATAATACTGTATGCTGTAACTATGGTAGAGACACAGCTTGCCAATTACATTTTTAGCAGTCATACCAAAGAATAAATATTTCACAAGAAACCTAAAGGGATTGCTTTTTGATTCTTTCATTGGAGAAAGAAGACCATCTTATGAAGAGGCAGCTTAAGGGGACTGTTTAGATGTTGTAAAGAACCATCAAGTTTATTATTTGTGACATAAATGGAAACTTTTTAAGTAGATTATGTTCTGACATAAAGAATTCCAGTTAAGGCACCAGATTGCAAGGCAAAGACACAAACAGCTGCTGCAGCTTTGAAACTGTACTTACTGCTCAGTTGTTCACAAAAATGTTTAGATCAACTTCACTATTTTCAAACTTTCTGCAGACAAGTGGCATGGATGTATTACAGGCCCAGGGAATGGTTTCAGAAACAATGAAAGGCTGACACAAAGCCAGGGACTACAAGCATCCACATGATGACCGACTGAAGCATCCACTGCAAAGACTGATATTATTGAAGAAAACATGGGCAACCACCCAATGAAACAAGATGAAAAACTTAACCATAATAAAGTCATTGCTATTGAACCGAGGCAGTCCCCAGAGAATCAATAAACAATTTGGTTTCCAGAGAATATGAATCCTACGTGCCAAAGAGAATCTGAGGGACCGATTGTATTTTGATATTAGTCTGTCTACCCAAGTTTCTCCCTGTCTAGAGTCCGGCAATCCTTCAAACCTAGATCAGCTTCCACTCATCCAGAAACTCCTACCTCATTAGCGCCTTTCAATTTCTGTAGAACATAGGAGGTATCGATTTCCATTTGTATTTGTGCCTTTGAATTCTCTAGCACAAAATTTGCATCACTGTTCATACCTGCCCTATAATGATACCATTCAGAAAACGTCATAGCAATCGCGAAGCTTGCTGACATACCACATCCATCTCATGTATGGCTATGGCAATTCAATGATGCCAGGAGAAAAAATACTATTACTGTTACCTCATGGTATGTTTGGCACACAGAAAATAGTCAGTAAATAGGAGTGGAATAGGTTTCAATTTTTGACAAAGAAACAAAACTTCTAAGATGCTTTCAGGTTTGCACAGATAAGAAACAACCAAACCAAGTCTTAGCACACATCTAAATCTTCTTGTTCCCGGTCCAGGGTTCTTTCCATTGTCAGGGCTGCCTCTCATGGCCTGCCTTGGTTTTACATGTTCACACACTCTCACACACTCATACACAAGCACACAGACACTCACATACATCCTCATACTCTCACACTCACTCTCAGACACTCGTGCACACAAGCATGTACACACTCACACCCAGCTTACCTGCTAGATGGAAACCCTACCCACCACATGAAATTGTGCTCCAGTCGGGAAGACCAGTGAGAACTGGCTTTTAGTGCACCCACAGTGAGGCCTGTGAGTACATTGTTTAGGGAATTTAAACCAAAGAAATAGCTATCCAATGACAGTAAGCATGCTGCAATGTCCTGCAAGGTAACTTAAGCAAACTACAATAAACAAAAGTCTTGATTTGCTTTCTAGAGCTCTCTGGTGCCCTACTGAGGAGATTGATTGACTAAGATAAAAAAAAAAAAAAGACAAAAAATAATCCCGAAACAACAGAAAATGAAGGTGTACAGGAAGTAGAAAGAAATTTGAGGATGCCCAGCACATTGTCCCCTGGGCCCATCTGGGAGAATTCTAACCTTCTCCCCAACCAAGTGCTCACACCTGCAGGGTGGACAGCTGGGGCCCACTGAGGGAGGTGGTGTTGCTCCCCAGAGAAGCAAAAAAGTTGGGGAGACAGTGGGGACCTGACAGGACCAGAATGATCTCCACGATCTCCACGATCTCTCATATCTCCAGCCTCTGCAACCACAGCAAACTGCAGTCCCTGGGAGAATTCGTTAGGTCGCCCTGTGTGGTGTCGCCCCACTACAGTGCTAACTGAGAGAGTGGGTGTCTTTGTGTCCCCAGATAGCAGCACCTTTAGTGTTGGTTGGTGACACATACCTGCGAATTGTAAGGAGATCGTGCTGTTGTCTCACAGGTCACTCTAGTTCCCAATCCCCCCATGTATGATGAATATTCTAAAAGTATTATTTGAGAGTTGTCAGTTAAATCAATCAATTGGGGTTATCACAGTCTGGATTAGCTAGGGTAACGAGTGGAGGAAGAGTTGAAGCCAAATGAGCATCACCAACCTCAAGTCTAGAATCAGGAGTTTCATTAGGTGCCCTAGGGGTGAACTGACTGCTGCCATATGTGGTTACATTTTCCAGAACAAAATAAATGAATTAAAATTTTTTACAAAGGAGCCAAGCATTACAATATTTTTAGTCTTTTTCTAAGAATTATTTCATCACTAACTCATATTAGTGATCTTAGGAATACATAAATAAAAAGAATCCCAAATTTTTATTCTAATATATAATAAATGTGCAACTCCTTTTTTTAAATATGAGAAATACTTTATGAGTGGTAAGAATTTCTTGACTCCAACTGGTATCCGTCAGAATTACAAGAAGAACATAAAAGTTTGTAAGATTGCAGTTTGATGGTAAACATGTTTCATACAGGAACATGTTTTAGTACTAATAACAAATATTATTGTTGTAAAAGCACTGTGGGTAGTACTTTATCTCATTTAGTCGTTATAACAGCCCATGGGATTATTTCCATTTTAAAGCTTAATTTTAAATTATTTTTTCAATACTTTAGTTACTTAAATTTTTTACATTTTAAATTATTCCCATTTGAAGCTCAGCAAATTTAAGAGGCTCTCCTAAGGACACACAAGGCAGTATGTGTGACAGTTGAATGCAAACCAGGTCTTCTCATTTTAACTCAAGTGCCTCTTGGAATCGATGGAGGCATAAATAGAGTCCATGTGTTTTGACCCAAGTCTACTTCTCTTCACAATAGTACAGCCAACAAATAAAAAATATGATCGCTCCCAGAGGGTCGTGGGTGAAAATAATGACAAAGATTTTTTTCATACACAACTGCCATTTAATTTAAAAAAAAAAAAAAACCATGAGCCTATTTTATTTTAACCACTTAAGGGTTAGCAGCAGCGAAAAGACAGGAATACTTTCTGGGCTGGATTTGGAACTAGGTGTTTGGATATTTAAATACCTAGGTATTTGGATATTAAAGGTTTCTCAACAGCAGGACTATTAAAACTTAGGGCCAGATATTTATTTAGTTTTTCTTTCTTTCTTTCATTTTGCTTTTTGCTTTTTTTTAATTTTTGGAGACAGGATCTTACTCTGTTACCCAAGCTAGAGTGCAGTGGCATCATCATAGCTCACTGTAACCTCAAACTACTGGGCTCAGGCAGTCCTCCTGCCTCAGCCTCCCAAGTAGCTGAGACTACAGGCACATGCTACTGTGCCCGGTTAATTTTTATACTTTTTGTAGAGACAGGGGTCTTGCTCTTGCTCAGGGTTGTCTGGAACTCCTGGCCTCAAGCCATCCTCTCGCCTTGGCCTCTCAAAGCTCCAGGATTACAGGCGTGAGCCACCACCCCCGGCCACAGATATTTCTTATATCTAGAGGTGAGGGAGGCTGTCCTATGCATCATGGGATATTTTGTAGCATCCCTGGCCTCTACTCATTAGATGCCAATGGTGACAACCAAAAATGTATCCCAACATTGTCTCCTTGAGAGACAAAAATCACCCCTTCGTCCCACTGAGAACCATAAACTTAGAAGAAGTATGATTTTTTTTTTGCACCTGAAAGGATTTCTCTTTTTTCCTAATTATAAAATGTTACTGAGAAATGTTCCAAACTTCCTTCAGATGTAGAAGGAATCCAAAGAACAGACTGTTTCCCCACCAAGTGTGAACAATTGCCTCAATACATACTATCAATAGCAACCATCTTGTAGTTGAAAGTGACTTCCGTGACCTTCCATTTTCTGCTGCTGATGGAACATCCAAAGCATGCTGTGAGTGGTAACATACTTTGAAGATATTAAATATTAGGGAAAATTTTGTCATTCAAATATTTGCAGGTAAACTATGACAAACATATGAAATGTGGTGCTAGAATCTAGGGACTTTTCCAGTGTGCAATGAACAGAGGGAACAAAAATCAAACCAAAGTGGTAAACATATATGGTCAACTGATTTCCAACAAAGGTTCTAAAGCAATTCAATGGGAATATACAAGTTTTTCCTGCAATGGTGCTGGATCAACTGGATGTCCGTATGGAAAAAAAAGAAAATGAACATTGACCCTCACCATACAAGATACACAAAATTAGCTTGAAACAGACCACAGACATAAATGTAAAACCTAAAACTCAAAAAGTTCTTAGAATAAAACATAGGAGAAAATCTTCTCACCTTTGGAGTAAGCAAAGATAGAAAAAAACAACAGCAGCAGCAAAATAAGACATAAAAGCTAAAAATGAGAAAGTGGACTTCATCAAAATGTAAAATTGTTTTTCTTTTATTAATTAAATAAAAGACAAGCCACAGACAGGGAAAAAAATATTGGCAATACATCTAGCAGATAAGAACTTGTATCCAGAATATATAAAGATCTTTTACAAATGAAAAAGAAGAGAAACAACCCAATTTTTAAATGGGCAAAAGATTAGAATAAACATTTTGCAAAAGAAGATATATAAATGCTCAATAAACACATGAAAAGATGCTTCACATCATTGATCATCAAGGAAATGCAAATCAAAACCACAGAAAGATACCACCACCCATACATTAGGTTGGCTAATATAAAAAGATTGACTATGCCAAGTGCTAGCAAGGATGTAGAGGAACTGGAACTCCCATACAATGCCGGTGGACACATAAAATGTGACATTTTGGAAAAACAGTTCAACACTTTCTTAAAAGGTTAAACATACATCTACATATGATCTAACCCTTCTAGTCCTAGCCACTGACCCATGAAGAACAAACAAATATACATGTTTATATTTGACTATGAAAATATTCATGATAGCTTTATTTATAATAAAAAACTGCAAAAAAAATTAAGATATATCCAGACAGGGGAGTACTACTCAGCAATAAAAAGGACGAACTATTCATATACATAATAATATGTTAAGTGAAAGACGCCAACCACAAAAGAAAACATACTTTATGATTCCATTTATATAAATTCCAGAACAAGAAACCAATTTGTAGTGATGGGAAGCAGGTCGGTGTTTCCCAGGTTTGGTGTGGAAGGACACATGGATTTCAAAGAGGCACGAGGAAATTTGTACAAAGACATGTTTGCTATCTCAATTGTGATGACTTTAAGGGCGCTTGCCTAAGCCAAAACTGTTGAAATTGTAAACTTTAAATATATGCAGCTTTTTGTGTTTCAACTAATAGGTCAATCAAATAAAAAGGAACAAGTTGTAGGAAAAGAAAAAGTTTTATCTACCTAGTAGAAATTGTGGTGGAAGATATAATTCAACCCAAAGTTTATTCCAAAATAACTACTAAAGATAATTTTGGTAAAGTTGTATGTTGCATAAACACCCAAGCCATGACATAGTTGTGCTTAGAAACCAGTCTAACTAGTGCATCTTGACTTTCAGGCCAGGATTTAAAATAATACACACATACACACACGCATACAGACACATACACTCACCATATAATGCTATTATAAAGCAAATCGCTTGGGTTACAATTATTTCCTTCTGTCATCCTCTGCATTCTTTCTTTATTTGAGGCTGTCATCTTTCTGTCATATTTTGTTCAAAAAAACAGCTAACCTTATTTAAATAAAATAATGAACTATTATTCATTACATAATGAACTATTTGGGTTGTAGTTTATATTAATACTTCAACAAATAACCAAATGCTACAACAGTTTAGAAATCTTGGAAATGCATTAATGTGGTTAATTCTGTGTTCTTTATATTTTATGAACAGGAAACCCAAAGAAACTGAGGTAAAGTGGTACCAAGTTGGTATTGGAAAGGTGCCAGGCCTGCAACAGGTACACTGAGTGAGGGCTCGTGTCCCTGATCTAAGCTAAGTCTAACAATAAATGCATAATATTATTTGAGTCACAACAAAGAGATTAGATTAACAACCAAAAAATTAAAAAAACAAAATTTTTTTCCATATTTGGCCACTTTGGGCATCTTTTATTTTCCTGAAAAAAAAAATCCAAAAACAAAACAAAAAAAAAAATTATAGGACTTGAACATTTGCTAGGTGTGTTGTATCTTTGGACTGAGGGAATGAAGGGCTGCAGTTCTGTGGTTCATAATCGCATTTTGTGCTTCCCTTTGTTTCTCTCCCATAGTGGGGAATTATACATTATGTCATACGCCGGGCATCAGACGGATTTAGGATGGGCTGACTGAGTCTGACACAATACCAGACTCTTTCATCAGACTTGGGTATTACTACATCTCACCAATGTAGAAATAAATGAAAACAATATTTTCGAAGACATTTTGCTTCTTTTTTTCACTCCAAGATCAGTAAATGCCTTGATGCAACGATGTTATAATCCAGAGTGAGGGTGAGCACTTGGGAAGCAAAAGGAGGCAAAAGAAATAAAACAGGTCAGAATGAAGGCAAAAGGAACATAACGTGCTAACAAACAAGAAACAAGATAAACCTAACAAAAATTGATATTTGAAAAGCAAACCAGTCCAAGAGCAAGCAGACTCCATAAAGGAAGGACACAAATATCAAAAGTCTTCAACAAACATAATCAAACTTACTCTAATTATTTTTTAAATGGAAGTCATGATAGTCAAAACAAGGGACATTCTGTGATTTAAATGCACACACACACACACACACACACACACACAGGAAACATGGGTGAGAATCTGCCCTGGGAGTGTGGCTTTGGAACTTTCTAGCCCTGTGATCTTGGCCAAGCCATTTAACTCCACTCTGCTTCAGTTTTTCCTGTTTAATGGGAATAAGAATGTAACACAATCAAAGAGCAGTTGCTATATGGATTGGGTGAGATAATGCCGATTGAGCCATAATGCAGAGCAAGGAATATTATAAGTCCAATAAATTATACATATTTTTATAAATTTATTTAGACTCCATAATGGGGGAAAAAAACTAATGCCATAGAGCAACATGTCAGTTATGCTAAGACACAACAGCACCACATGCCTGCATCACAGGTAGTTATAAAAAGTGGCAGTAGTCCTGTGAGGGAGGCTGAGAAGATAGTTATAGTAATCCACAATAATAATGTTCATCCAAACGATCAATAGTAGAGATATTACATGAAATGGAAGGGACCCGAAATGAAACTAATTTCATTCAAATTATTTTCCTGAATTAAAACACAGTTTCAATACGGATTCAGAGAGGGCCCAGAGAACCACCCAAGAACAATCCCCAAAAGAAATTTAGCATCTTTTTGCTGTGTTTTTAAATCTAAAAGATAAAAACCATATTTTACCAGCTGCAAATAAGAAGGTGTGATTGTTAATTTTAGGTGTTAACCTGACTGGGTTAAGGGATATCCAGATGGCTGGTAAAATTTTTTCTGGGTGTATCTGTGACAGTGTTTCCAGAAGAGACTGGCACTTCAATCAGTGGGCAGAATAAGGCAGACCCACTCTGACCAGTGTGGGCAGACATCACCCAATCCATTGAGGGCCCAGGTAGAACAACAAGGCAAAGGAGGGGCAAATTTCTCTCTTTTGAAGCTGGAACATCAATCTTCTCCTGCCCTTGGACATCCAGGTTCTTGGGCCTTAGAACTCTGGAACTTAATCAGTGGGCACCCTGGTTCTTAGGCCTTTGGACACAGGCTGGATTACACCAGCAGCTTCCCTGGTTCTCCAGCTCACACACAGCACATTGTGGGACTTCTCGGCCTCCATAATAGCATAAGCCAATTCCCACAATAAATCTCCTCTTTATATCCAGTCTATATCTATATCTGTATCTGTCTATCTACTACAGCTAACTCTCTACACTATTGGTCCTATTTCTCTAGAGGACCCTGACTTATACCAGGGAAAAGAGTTGAAACTTCAAAGGTAACAGTAAACTAAAACTTACAAAAAGAAAGCCAAGAGAACTGGAACCATCACCACGAGTACAGTAACAGAGGAATAGCATCTCCTTGAGTATAAATGGAAACTCTTCTCTTCTAAACCTAACACGAAACAATTGCAAACAGCAAGGACAACAAAAAACAGCCACAGAGAAGATGAGCTCAAGAAGTAATGGATATCTGAGGACAAGTGAAAAATGCTTAAAAAGAAAAGATTTTTAGAACATTAACAAAAGGCAAGGTGAATGGTATAACGTTAAATGCTTCAGTGAATTAGATTAAATTATGTGTGAGATTCATAGACATAGACATAGAGACAACGTAGACATAGAGCACCCATTAATTGCTCCTATGGCGCGCATTTCGCCCTGCCTATTTGGTACTTGGCCTCTCACAGACCTTTACCTTGTTCCCCCCTCCCAGTTTCCCTTGGCCATGGCAAGTTCGCCCCTCAGAGCTCCAAACCTGTGGGTCCCCTCACTGTGCGGGATGCTCTTCCTCAGACCCCCGCATGCTTCTCTCCTCATCAGGTCTCAACGCAAATTCCAGCTCTCATCAAGGTTGTTTTGGGGCCACCCAAACTGAAGTGCCCCTAAGTCACTTTGTCACACTCAACCCTTTTCTTTTTCTTATAGCACTTATTTGAAATTTCTTGCTATTTTATTAGTTTACTTAGTGCTTTTAAAAAAATTTTTAATTAAATAAACTTTTACTTTATTTCCTATATCATACCCCTGAGAATATCAGATCCATGAAAGCAAAAAACCTTGTCTTTCAGGCTCACCCAGCCAAAAAAACAGCACCCCCCAAATTGTAGGAGCTTAGTCAACATGTGTCCAAAAACTAAATTAAAAAGGAAATCTTATCATTTGTTCTCTTCAGCAACTTTCACATCTGTCCCTTATTTCTCCCATGGAAGTGGCCTTGCTTTGCCTTCGTTCTTCTTTTCTAAGACCATCACCATCTTCTCATGACTGTTCTGAGGCGTTTTTACTGGACCTTCATTCACTCTTTGCTCCATCCTACTGGTGGGAAAATTTTTCTTGAAAAATATGTGACCACCCTGTTTCCTTTCTAACACTGACATTTGTACAGGGATTCCTGGTTCTAGATGGTGTACTCTGAGGATGTGATCATTCCTTTCTCTCTTGAGAATCTACCAACTTGACAGTGAAGGAATGAAAGAGGAACAATGTAACACTACAAACAGCTCACGAGGAAACGTGAACAAACGAGGTCAATGTAGTCCTGCAAGTTAGAATGTAAACGAAAAGAGTACTGTCTTCTGAAGCACTGCGCAGGAAGCCCATCAAGCCTGGATCTGACGAAAACTTGCAAGAAAGGAGGCAGTTGACCAGTCTGGCAAAATGCTGAAAAAGTTTGGACTTCAAAGATGCATCTTTGATGGAAGGTGAAAATGAAAAATCAGATGGATAACAGGGGGGTTAATTGAATAGTTCAATAGGAACAGAAAAATTCTATTGTATTTCCTCATATCCTTGCACAGAATGCTATGAACCACTTGCTTATTCCCTTATATATACACACACAAATGCATGTGCGCACGCACACATAGACGTATGTTTGTCTCAGGAGAAAACTTAGGTACAAAAATTCAAGAGAACATTATTAGTAGTATTAAAAAGGCATGGAGAAATGGAAGAGACCTTAAAATCCAAAAATATGAATGCTTCCTCCCCCCAAAATCCAACTGGTGAATTGGAATATAAGTCAAAGAAATCCTCCTAAATATAATGCTAAAAATATAAGGGGAAGAAAGCATGAAAAAACTCAGAAAAAAAAAATGGGTTCTTCTAGAAAGCACAATGTGACATTAATTGGGTTCCAAGAAAATGGAGAAGAGAAAAATTCCTTCAAAAAAATAATAAAAACTTTCCCAAAACTGAAGGTAAAAACTTGTTTTCCAATTAAAAGTGTTTATCGAATCCCTGCTAGGATGCAGCAACGAATGAATGAAAAAAATCCACACCTACACATATTATTAAGAAATTTCAATCATAATAAAAAGATACTAAAAGCTCAGCTCACCTACAAATAAAAGGCAATAGACTGGCATCAAAGGTCACATAGCAGCACTGGATCTTAAAAGGCTGGGATATATTGGCTTCAAAATTCTAAGCGTACATTATACATAATCTAGAAATTTGTAGCTCAACAAAACTACCAACCAAATAAGAAAGAAAAATAAAAACTGTGAACTAAAATAAAATCTTAACCACCCACCACCTCCAGCCAACTGAATAGACCCCCTCTTGGCCAAGGAGACACCAGAAAAACCTTAAAGCTGAGTTGCTGTGTTGTGAGGAGAAGGGAGGGCAGCCCCCCCTTGTTATGGCCCCTCCCTTTTGGAGTTATTCTTTGTAACAATAAGATACTAAATCATTAATTGGCCTAAGCCATGCAAGACAAAGCTTAAACCACACCTGCAGGCCATCAATTTACTTAACAGATCACTTGAGTTTCCTAAATGGTGGCTTGTCTCTGATTAACAGACATCCTTATCTTAACTTAAAACATTCCAAGCCTTTAGATAAAGCTTCATTTCTTTAATTACAAATCAAAGAATCTGTACACCCACCCATAATCCATGAGCCCCTTATTCAAGATGTGCTAACTTTTTGGGCCAAATCAATGTACACCTTCCATGTAATGATTTATGATTTTATGCATAATTCCTGTCTCCCTAAAATGTATAAAACCAAACTGTAACCCAACTACATCAGGACCACTTGCTCAAGGCTTCTTGGGTGTGGCTCTCTGGGCCATGGTCACACACAGATTTATTTCTGAATAAAATTTTCAAAATTATTTTACAGAGTTGGATTCTTTTCTACTGGCAAAACATTTTCAAGCCTTTAGAAACTTTCTAGCTTACATACCCTGTCTTAAGAAGTAATGTGAGGAAAACAAAGAAATAATCTGATAAATTTAATAAAGAGGAAGATAAAAATAATAAACAAAGTATATAATCAAAGCCATAAATAAAGGAAAGTCTCAAAATGTCAGCTACACTACAAGTCTAGAGAACAATTAAGCCAGGTTGAAATATGAGGACAGACTGCCCAGGACCCTAGAAAACAGGAGGGGTTATAAATGATAGATAGTAAATTTCAACATAAGAAAAAAACATAATGATGTGCCAAGTGCAGAAAATTCAAGGAAAAATCAAGGCAACTGGGAACTCAAAAAAAAAAAAAAAAGACAAAAAGGTATACAACTTAGGAAAATATCATAGAATAGATTTACATAATCACAAAAAGTCACTTTTCAACTTTTAGAATAACTTCTATATGAAATATTGCATAAGTATATTTCTTAGAAATAAAGAAAAATTTCAGAAGAGCTTAATAACCACAAGAGCAGCATTTAAAATGTTTGACTCTACAGAGTCAGACAGAGGTTAAAAAAGGCTCTTCATCTTAAGTCTCTCTTAGCATTTGATTTTGCAATCATGAGCATAAAATTATTTTTTGAATATTTTATAGTGCTCATAAACTCAAAAACATAGAGGAAATGGACAAATTCCTAAAAACACACAACCTCCCAAGACTCAATCAGGAAGAAATAGAACTACTGAACAGACCAATAACAAGCAGTGAGATTGAAGCAGTAGTGAAAATCTTCCAACAAAAAAAAATGCCCTGAACCCAATGGATGCACAGCTGAATTTTACCAGACCTACAAAGAAAAGCTGGTGTCCATACTGCAGAAACTAATCCATAACATTGAGAAGGAGGCAATCCTCCCCAACTCATTCTACAAATCACCCCGATATCAAAGCCAGGAAAGGACACAACAAAAAAAGAAAACTACAGACCAATATCCCTTATGAGTATAGATGCAAAAATTCCCAGTAAAATACTAGCAAACCAATTTCAACAGCACATCAAAAAAATAATCCAGTATGACCAAGTGAGTTTCATCTCAGGGATGCAAGGATGATTCAACATACATAAATCAATAAACATGATTCACCACATAAACAGAAGCAAAAACAAAGACCATATGATCATCTCTATAGATGCAAAAAAAGCATTCAACAAAATCCAGCACATTTACATGATAAAAACCCTCAACAAATTAGGCATAGAAGGAATATATCTCAAGATTATAAAAGCCATATATAACACAAATCCACAGCCAGCACCATACTTAATGGGAAAATGTTGAAAGTATTCCCACTAAGAACTGGAGCAAGACAAGTGTGCCCACTGTCACCATTTCTATTCAACATAATGCTAGAAGTCCAAGCCAGAGCAATCAGGCAACAGAAAGAAATAAAGGGTATCCAAGTCAGGAAAGAAGAGGTCAAACTATCGCTTTTTGCTGGCAATATGATTTTATATCTAGAAAACCCCAAAGACTTCACCAAGAGAATCCTGGAATTAATAAATAAAATTCAGCAAAGTCACAAGTTACAAAATCAATGTACACAAATCAGTTGCATTCCTATACATTGGTAACAGTCAAGCTGAGAGTCAAAGACTCAATACCATTCACAACAGCTACAAAGAAAATAAAATACCTAGGAATACATTTACCTAAGAAGGTGAAAGATCTCTACAAAGAGAACAACAAAACTCTGAGGAAAGAAATCACAGACAACACAAACAAATGGAAAAACATACCATGCTCATGGATTCGTGGAATCAACATTGTTAAAATGTCCATTCTACCCAAAATGATTTACAGATTCAATGCAATTCTCTTCAAAGTACCAATGTAATATTTCACAAGGCTAGAAAAAATAATTCTACACTTCATTTGGAACTGGAAAAGAGCCCTAATAGCCAAAGCAACCTTAAGCAAAAAGAACAAATCTGGAGGCATCACATTACCAGACTTCAAACTATGCTACAAGGCTATAGTAACCAAAACAGCATGGTATTGGCACAGAAATAGAGACATAGACCAATGGAACAGCACAGAGAATTCAGATATAAAACCAACCTCATATAGCCAACTGATCTTTGACAAGGCAGACAAAAATATACACTGGGGGAAAGAAGCCCTAATCAATAAATGGTGCTGGGAAAATTGATTAGCCACATTGAGAAGAATGAAACAGGATCCTTATCTCTCACCATTCACAAAAATTAATTCAGGATGGATAAAAGACTTAAATGTAGGCATTAAACCATAAGCATTCTAGAAGAAACTATAGGAAAAATACTTCTAGATATCAGCCTAGGCAAAGAATTTATGAAGACCCCTAGGGCAATCAGAGCAACAACAAAAATAAATAAATGAGACCTGATTAAATTAAAAAGTTTCTTCACACCTAAGGAAATAATCAACAAAGCAAATAGACAAGCTACAGAATGGGAGAAAATGTTTGCAAGCTATACATCCAATAAACGGCTAATAACCAGATCTACAAAGAGCTCAAGCAAATCAGCAAGAAAAAACAAACAACCCCATTGAAAAGAGGGTGAAAGACATGAACAGAAACTTTTCAAAAGAAAATAGACTGACTTATAAACATATGAAAAATGCTCAACTTCACTAATCATCAGGGAATTGCAAATTAAAAACACAATGAGATATCACCTTATCCCAGTTAGAATGGCTTTTATTAAAAAGGCCAAAAACAGTAGGTGCTGGTGTGTATACAGAGAGAAAGGAACTCTTATATACTGTTGGTGGGACTGCAAATTAATAAAACCTCTATGAAAATTAGTATGGAGATTCCTCAAAGAACTAAAAGTAGAGCTACCATTTGATCCAGCAATCCCACTACTGGGTATTTATCCCAAGGAAAAGAAGTCATTTCATCAAAAAGATACCTGCACTTGAATATTTATTGCAGCACAATTCACAATTGTGAAGATGTGGAATCAATCCAAGAACCCATCAATACATGAGTGAATTAGCAAAAATGTGTTATATGTATACTATGGAATACTATGCAGCCACGAATAAGGATGAATTAAAGCCTTTTGCAACAATCTCGATGGAACTGGAGACCATTCCCCTAAGTAAAGTGTCTTTATCTCAAGAATGGAAAAACAAATACCACATATACTCACTGTTAAACTAGAACTAACTAATGAGCACACATGTTCACAGAAGGAAGTATTAAAAAAACTCAATGAAAATCAAGCAGGAGGAAGGACTAGGGGATGGGCAAAAACCTATCTAATAGGTACAATGAACACTATCTTGGTGATGGGCACACTTATAACCCTGACTCAAATATAACAAAATTGATACATGTAACCAAAAACATTTGTACACCCATAATATTTTTAAATTAAAAAAATTCTATAGTGCTATTATATTAATATTTAATGTTTATTTTTAAATTTTATTCAAGGGAAACTTAAATACACTTAATATATATAAAAAGCTCTCTATGATCTTGCCCTTATCTCTCTCTCTATCCTAATACCCCAAGCTAATCATGTGGACATTAGCAATAGCAAATTAGGCAGTCCCTGAAGTCTTGCCTCTGTATATGCTATTATTAATAATATTTCCTCTTCTGGAAATTTCCTCTTTTGGAAATTTCCTCTTCACCATCCATCTGAATTTCTTTTCTTCATCCTTTCAGATCCAATTCAAAGATCTCTTTCTCTATATAACCTCTCTGAACCACTTTCCAATCAAAGGTGGTAAATTTCTCTTTTTTTCCACTACTCACTTTCTTAGAACCATGATTTTAGCACTAATTTTTTATTTACAAGATACTTAAAGACAGCTTATTCTTCTTCCTTTTACTTTCAACAGAGTGCCTAGCTGTAGTAGACTCCTAATAAATATCTGTCTAATTAATTGAAAGTGATGGTAGAGTCAGGGTGTTATGCCAAGGCTGGGGTGGCTCATCTCAGATGCTTGATCTGAGATATTACTCCTGTAGGGAACTTCAGGTTCACTTAGTCACTAACAATATTTTTACAAAGAGAATTAAAATAGTTGTGTTAAAATATGTTGACATTTAGAATTTTTTAATAAATTATGTTAGTTTTTGATCTAGTTTAAGAAAAAATAAAGAATTTTAAATTCACTATAGAAACTATACAAATTAAAACATTTAGTAAAAGATAACAACAATGATAAATTTAAAGACAATGAAAGATAATAAACTTGAACACAAACAGCTTCAATTCCTCAATAAAAAGATGGGCAGAGACTACTGAGATCACTTATCTATCTGAATATATAAAAATTTGGAGAAAGAATTTTAGACAAGAAAATAAAAGGGAATGTTATACATTAAATATTTATTTCTATTACTAAATTCCAATGGTATTTAGAAGTTTAAAACACCTAACACACACATGGACTAAATGATCCTATCTTTGGTAAGCAGAATTCTAACGTGGTCCCAAAGATTTCTACTTCCTGGTATACACACATCTTGTGTAATTCCTGCCCCTTGAGAATATGAGCGATGTGGTACTATAACGAGCTATCACTCCTACAAACAGGTTAAGTTATATGGCAAAATGTGGGGATTTGCAGATATAATTAAGGTCCCTACTAGTCATCTTCAAAAAAGAAATTGTCGGTAGTTTGGCTGACTAATCATGTCAGTGTTAAAGGAGGGTCTAGAAATCAGACTTGAAGCAGCAGGAGATGCTCTCCTGTTGGCTGTGAAGAAACAAACATCCAATGTCATGGGAAGGGCCATTTGGCAGGGAACAGCAGATGGCCTCTTGGAGCTGAGGGCCTCAATCCTACAACCACAAGGAACTGAATTCTGCCATCAACAAGTGAGCTTGGAAGAGAATTCTGGGCGTCCACTGAGAACACAGCCCCAGCGGACACCTGGGTTTCAGTCTGTTGAGACACTCAGCAGAACTCTGGCCCCACAGAAACGATGAAATAACAAACTCACGACTTTAAGCCACTAAGTCTGGGTAAATTGTTATGCAGCGACAGAAAACTAAAATGCTACCTTTAGCACTAGAACATTGTTTATTTTTTCCTGCTCTTATTTTTATTAAGTTGCTTATAATGGCATTTCATCTTGTGAAATCTTGGCATAAGCGATCATGTATTTTTCTTGCTTTAATTGATTAGGATAAAGATGAGCATTGTGTGAGTTAGAGAGATTAACATCATGAAGACACATTTTCCAACGTAGCACACCAAAGCTCCTACTGCAGGGCTAAAGCAACTTGGTGTTTATCAAGACTCCTGAGCCTACCAGGCAACAGAAGGTTGTTGCTTCTCCCAAAAGCCTCTACAAAGAAGTCTTGAATCATGAGGATGGAAGTGAGGGAAGAAATGAAAAATATGCATGGTAAACTTGGTTGACTCAATTTGTATTAGCCTGAAAAATCAGAGCAATGAACTCGGTAGCCTCCTCTAAACTCCTCCTGTGGTCTCAAGGTTGGCCACTCACAGAACCCACGAACCTGACCAGAAGCCTGCTCGGTTTAAGTACTTGATTCTCCAAACTTTGGGCCTGTGCTGTGAGTGCAAAGCCCCTTAAGGATTTCTCTGACACATTTTCCAACTTCTGGTTTGGCATATGCCACTTGGGCTTATTAGATAATCTGTTTCTTATTCTTAAAAAATAAAAAAAAGTATACCATTTACCAAGCATCTCAAATATTTATGAGGTAGAAAAGATCTCAAGTCTCTGGTCTCCAAAGGGCTACAGATAAACCATCACAAAATGTTGACACATAATATTTTTCAAACAGTTTTAATAAAGACGATAAAACGCATCTCTGTAGAATCCTCTGTCTCATGGAGTTTACTATCAAACAAGTAATACTGCAGAAACCAGGGTTCCTCAACACTGGCACTCTTGACATATTGGGCTGCATCATTCTCTGCTGCGAGGGACTGCCCTTTGTATTATAGGATGTTTAGCAGCATCCTTGGCCTCTAGATGACAGTAGCACCTCACCTCCCCAGCTATGACAACCAAATATATTTCAGACATTGCCAAATGTACCCTGGGGAGCAAAAGAGCCCCAGATAAGAACCACTGGTGTACACCCACCAGTTTGGTCATCATATCCCTGCATGTATCTGAAGAATCACTGTGGAAAGACTGAGGCAGTGACCACTTTTACGTCTACGGTGAACGTGCACCTACTTGTTAGGCTTGTGCTTCCCCAAATAGTAGCTGCGAGCCACATGTGGCTACTGAGCACTTGAAATGTGGCTCGTCTGAATTGATGTGCTGGGAATGCAAAACAAATACCAAATTGCAAAGACTTTACATGAAACAAAAAAGCAAAACATCTCCTGGAAAGGTTTTAAGTTAATTACATGTTGAAATAAATATTTTGGATATACTAGGTTAAATAAATTATATTATTAAAATTAATTATAACTGTTTATTTCTACTTTTTTAATGTGACTACTGGAGAATTTGAAATTACATAATGGTTTGCATTATACTTTTATTGGACAGTTCTGTTCTAGGAAGCCAATTCACTTTGCATATGAAGTACTTTTGTTCCTCACTGTGTTTAAAGAATGCCCAATGTGTATACCTAGGGCTATATTAGTTGCTCTGACCACACCTATATGAGGTAAATTCATTTATTTCAAGTGCTGTCATTTTGTTTTGCAGATAGAAAAGTAGAAACTCAAGAGGTAAATCCCTGGAGCCGTTCTTCCAATTACAATGCCAGAACTAATTAAATATAACTTATTGCTCCCCACCCCCAAATAGCTTTTAGATACTACAATTATATGTCCCTAGAATCATAGGATGTTTCTTCTATAATTATTATAGGGATAAAAGTAATTCCAAAGAAAACAATTTTCATACACCTTAAGACAATAAAGCCAGCATTTGTTTGAAGAGAAAACAAAAACAAGATGGAAGACTCCAAAGGCATCACTTTGTATAATAATTTAATTAATAACATGTTGAAAAAAGAAAAACATTTTTCTTCACGTTTTCTATCACTTTTGATTTCCTTTTGCGAAGACTATGCAATCTGTTCTGGTTGATGTGGGTTCCCTGATTTCTTGTGCATGCTTAATTTGCATAATGTACTACAAGTGCCCATGGGCACTAAATTTAAGATCAACTGAGTTAATTTGCTTTCTTAACTCAGGTTTAAGTGTTTCATGGGCACTAAACTTAAGATCAACTGAGTTAATCTGCTAGCTTAACTCACAAAATCAGAAATGTGGTTGCCCCATCTTTTTTTTTCAAGCATCATTGTCACAATGGTCATTTGACTAAGTAGAGGCCCAAAATTTGTGTCTACTCTTTGCTGGTTAGAAGCAGAATGAAAGACACCATAAAGGAAAGATTCCACATTGATTCTTATCTGTGAACAAGAATGCAAGAATGAGAGGTGGAAACTACAACTAAAATACTAAGTCATGTTTGAGTAGTCCATGGCGCAACATTTTGTAGCCAAGGTAGTATAATCTTCTGAAAGCCCTATCACTCTCTACAGGAAGCACCTTTATATCCCTTCACAACACCAAGGGTACCTGAGATATGCTGCAGGCTCCAGACAATTGAAGAAGGTACCCAAAGAGACCCCCGTAGCTGAACTCTGTGCACAGCAACACTGTATGAAATGCGCCATGTCAGCCTCCTGATGCACTTGAGTGTGGCGTGTCCAGTAGCTACATCGTACCATCCACCCAGAGGATGTGATTTGAATCAGAAACAAGACTACTGGCATGGATAAATATTTACTTACTCGTGTTCATTCATTTGGCCTTTTGTTCTCTCATTTTTTAAAAATCACGTGTCAGGCACTGTGCCGAATACCCTGCTTTTCCCGGTGAAAGGAGGGGACAAGTAGGCAGCAGTAAGCAACAGCCAATACTAGACAATTACAATACCTAAGACTTATGTTTCAACTTGAATTTTAATACCTTCAAATGGAAATGCTGAGCTATCTATCAGAGTATTATAGTGCACATTTTTCTGAACATCCCTTCATGCTGAAAGAAGTATTCTATGTAGCCCTGTGTGTCACACGTGTCAATGGCCTAGTTCTTTCATCATTCAACTATTCTGTCATTTAATAATTATTTAATTCAATTTATTTTCCTGAAGATGGGTAAATCAGTCAATGTGTTTTCCTCTTTGGTTTTAATACAAGATTCATCAGTATGAGGATATCTGTAGGAACTAATAAAAACTGCTTCTTGTTTTTATTATATCAATTGAATGAGTTACATTAATTCATAAATTTGATTTTTTTAACATCATACATTTATGGAAACATATGAGAACTTGATGAACTCTGCCTAGTTGAAATTGAATGAATTACATCAATCCATAAATTGGATTGTTTTTTACATCATGACATTCATAGGAATGTATAAGAACTTTATATGACTTGTGCCCATTTGTAACTCTTAGATGGCGGATTAGCTTGTATTAAGTGTTTTCAGTCTGGAAGGCTTCTGATCAAAACATGTCAGAGAGTTTATTCCTAATAATCAGATAGCTCAGCCTTGCAAGCCTTAGCAAAAGATTTCCTTCCGTATTTCCTTACATTTCTGACCTCTTCTTATTTTCAATATCCACCAAACCATTTTAAATTCCATAAATGTTCAAAGAAGCATGTACCCCAAATTAGAAACACTATTCCAGTTTCATTTCTCTAGCAGGCATTTATGGAAGCCAGATTTTACTGTTGTGGGGTTTGTAATTGAGAGTTAATAATAAGCAATGAAACAACACCAAGCTCAAGCAAGTCCAAGATAAGATTTGATCTGCAGGCGTGGTGCTTCTTAGAAGTGGGTTCTAGTGAGAAATGTGACTCATGCCATAAAATTAACTCCAGAATTCAGTGCTCAAGGCTCTGCTACGCAAAAATTCCATTTATTGCAAATTGTGCTATTTCCAATTTCTTTTAGTAATAAAATGCATGAATAGCCCAAAAAGGCTATAAATAGTCAACAATGCCAAGAGGTTTTTATCAGAAGCTCTAGTAGAACGGAGGGACCAGAGCTCTCTGATCTCTTTCTCTCTTCCCTAGGGCAATACTCCACAATAACTCACTAATCATTAATAATTCCTTTGCCCATTTAGTTTCAATGAATACATAAATCAACTATTTACTCTAGGATGAGACATGGGAAATTGTTTGAAGCCAAAATTCTTTTGAGCTTCAACAGTATGTAAATTATATCCTCTTCTGTTTGAACTCTGAATAAGTAAAGGACAGGAAGGAGAAAAGGAGAATAATAAACCTGAATGGTACATAATTTGTTCTGTGCCTTTGTTTATCTAACGTCATCCTTTTTTAGGTTGGTTCAATAGTGTGTTGATAAAAAAAAGAAAATGATACCTACTGACTTTTGACAAGGTTGAATGATGTGGCATTCTATAAGGGTGAGCAGTTTCTGTGTTTGCATTTCATCATTTCATTTTTTCTTTTGCTTAAGCTACTCACTAGTTCAAACATAAATTATTTAGTTTAGGTAGACAAAGACCAGTAGATGCTGTTATTTTATTGACCGTGCTAAACGCTAACCTAAAAGCATGACATTAAATAAACAAAGAAATAAAACAGATTACTTAAGGTTTGGAATGTTATCAGCATTGCTTCTTTAAAAAATTATTTAAAAGAAGATAAAAAGCAACTAAAATGATAATAAAACAGGCAGACATAATACAATCCATTATAAAACATTTAAAGAGTAAGACCACTTCCCCTTCAAAACAAACAAATCCAATGATTAAATGACTAATATTTTTTCTATACCAAATGCAAAAATGATATCTTTCAACACAATGTTAGTGTTACTTTCTCATCTTGGTGGCTTGTAAAATGCCATCCTCAACAAGATCTAAAATAGTATAATCCTGTCTGAAAACCCTGAGGCCATAATATAATATAAACAACTCAGAAAAGTGTCAAAGTTTTATTTCTTCTACCTCTAGGCAGGTTCAAAACTATTTTTTAAAAATTCCTCACTATCACCAAAGTTTAATTTATGACTGAAGAGTTTTAGAAAACCCTACCTGTCTCTCAGTTCCAGGCAACACTTTCCTTTTGAAACTGTGTCTCTCTACTGTGGTTTCTATAGTGACAATTGTGTCTTGGTTTCATTGTTGAGCAGATAGGGAAATTCAATAGGAGTCGAAGTTGCCTCACTGTTCCAATTCTCTTTGACTTAAGAGTCCAATGACAGTGAAGAAATAGATTATATCTGAAAATAATGTTCTTAATTCCTATTCCTATTATTTTTAGAAATGAAGACAGTTATGATTTAGAAGGAAAAAAGTTTAGATTTAAGTAAAAATTTATGTCTCTCTTGGAACTACTCCCCCCCCAAAAAAGAGAAAAAATTACGTCACGTATATAATATATAAATATATATACATAAATATAAATGCATGTGGTAGAATTTTAGAATCACAAGGCTCGAAGATATTTTCAAGATGATATAATCTACTATTGATAAATATACAGTTAAGCCAAGAGAAGGTTTAAGGAAAAACAGAACTTTTATTGCTTTCTGGGAAAACATTTTTTGCTTTCTGGGAATATGTTTTATAGAAACATCATTGATACCTACATGAGAAATAAGCAGAGGCAGGCATCAAGGAGGAGAATTTTTTTTTCTCAGTTCCGACACATTGGAGATAAAAATTAATAGGCAAAGTGTATCAAAAAAACAGATGCTCTGCTGGAAAGGCCTTGAGGCTGAATTGCATCAGCTGCCTTTCTCTGGTGAGGCAGGACTTCAGCAACTCAGACAATAATTGCTACATACCCCATTCAAAGCATTTTACTGTACCTGGCTCTGTGCTCAAGCATTGATGGGGAGGGGGCCTAGGTGGGTGTCGGGTGACAGCCAGAAGATGCATGTGATTTTAGATTATGTTCCTTTTAATTTGAAGAGTGCTATATCCCTATTTTCTAAATGATCCGAAGCCTAAACAATTCCTTGCTTTGCTTTTTAACCTAAGCAAAGCAGTAACAAGCATTAATTGTTGCATTTTAGGACTCAAAGAAAGGGTGTGATGCAACTCTTCAATGCATAGTAGGTATATATATGCACCAATAAAAAACACAGAAAAAAATCAGAACATTGTAGTTGAAAAGAAAATAGAAATGATTAAAATAATCTCCATGTGTAATTTATAATGAAATTAGCTATGTGAAAGAATGCAAGGATTTTATGAAAATTATTTTAACCTAAGCAGTGATATATTCATCATGACTACCACGGTATTGCCTAGTACAGTGGTTCTCAAGGTGTGGTCCCTGGACCAGCTATGTCAGCATCACCTGGGACTGTGTTAGAAATGTGAATTCTCAGGCCCTACCACAGATGGTACTGGATTAGAAACTCTGGGGCCTGCAACCTGTATGGTAACAAGCCCTGTAGGTGATTCTCTTGCTTGCTAAAGCTTGAGACACTCTGGCCTAGGACAGCTCTCAAATTTGTGTGTATCATAAAAATCACTGGATGCACATTAACAGTTCTGATTCACAACAGGACTTGCCCTCCAGAAATTTTGATTCAATAGACGTTTTTAATCATACTGCTGGCAATTTTGATCCAGCTAGAACTCTGCCCACAATTTGCAAACACTGACCTAATGTTTAAGAATGTGCTGGAGTGTGGTAGACCGTGGTTAAAAGCATAGTGTGACCATTTCTTACCTCTAGGCTGGTCAGCTTCTCTGAGCCTATTTGCCCATCAGTAAATAATAATAATACTTATCTGGAAGGACTGTACTAAGGATTGGCTGCCTGGCATAAGGTGTGTGCTTAAGAAATGATAACCTAAGATGGTTTATCACTTTCCATATCACTATTATAAATATGTATTATAAATGCCAAATATTATCAAAAGCTTCTAACTTAATCCAGCATGGTGAAAACCACTCAACCTATTTGCAGACATCTCTGGGCCTACTTGAAATTCAAAAGAGACACTGATTCAACAGTCTTCTACCAAGAAAAAAAAAACTGACTCAAATAAAAATACCCCAGAAGTTTTCATTTTCTGTGATTTTCTTCCTAGATATCATATATTTTTGTTGTTGTTGTTTTCAGAAGATAAGCCATGAAAGATATCATTTATTTCAAACAAAACAAAATAGCATGGTAGTGAAGAGCACAAACTCTGGTTCCAAACTGCCTGACTTTAGATCCCAGCTCTGCCACCCGCTGGCTGTCTGACCTTGACTTAACTCCATGTACCTCAGTTTCATTATGAGTAAAATGAAGATAATAACAGGTTCTGACCTTGTAGGGTTATAGGGAGGATCAAATGAATTAATATGTATAATGGACTTAGAATAGTGCTAGGTATAAACCTTCAACAAAGATTAACTCTTATTATTTAGTTAAAAAAACCATTGAGGTTAGTTTTCTATGCACTAATTATGTGATACTCAAAACCAAATTTAACACATGAACTGCCATGTGAGTTGTATTTAACTCATGCTAGTTTTGAGCCTGAGGCATCGTAAAGCATATGAAGGCTCAATTCTCCGAAACAAATTCAGTAAGTATGTCATGAGTCACATACAACTCAAGTGGCATGCAGTGTAAAAATTGATTCTAGTGCCACGTGAATTGCATATAACTCATGCACAGAAAACAATAAAAAATAACAAATTTTTCATTAAATTAGAAAGTATTGTTTTGTTTTCCACATTTTTATTCTATTTTTGTAAGAAACACTGTGGCCCAAAGGAAAATTTTTTTTCTAGTGTGGCAGTCAATGTGCTAAACTTGAATTTTCGTTTCAGTGATTAAATACAATTACCAGGAAGGTTGGCAATGTTCTATTCCCAAATAAAAGTAGATTTTAAAATTTACTTTATTGATCCTTGGCACAAAGTTTTAAAAAGAGATCAACTTCTTGCTTGCCTTGAGAATGAAGTTTGGGTAATGCCTCCGGTCAAAGGAACTGTACTACTGTTGAGTATTCAGGAGTGATTGGAGGGAGTCCCATTAGCAAGTCTGCAAAAGTGTAAAAGAAATTCCTCTCTAAATATATAAAAAATCATCCTGACGACCTAGTTTTTAATTAAAATGTTATCAGATAAGTCTGGAAGAAGCAAAGACATAGCTTCACAAGTGAAATAAATCCATATTTCAGCTAAGATATCTGAAACCTAAAACACTCTGAGAGTAAGATAACATTAGTGGAGAATAATTTGCAAGAAAAGTTTATAAGGAAAATTGGCCACCATTATGTTTTTGCTTCAAACACTGTATATAATCCCGGACAACTTAGTAAAAGTTGACCTCATTGCAGTTTAGAAGCTCCAAATTTTTTAAGGCCTGATTTCCCTTCAAATACCTTATACTGCAAAATCTGAATGCTTAGTTCTTTAAACATTTAATCCATAAAAAAGAAGTTATTATCCCCAAACTTTTATCTTAAATAAAATGTCTAATAAACCTTAATCGACATAGTTTTTGAGGTTCCCTCTAAAATCAAGCAGAAATCTTACATTATATGCTTTCAGATAAGTTTAAAACAATAATATCACAGCACTTACGTCCCCAAGATCTCAAAGTTAATTCACATTCCATCTCTTTTGCAATAGCTTTGCAATAATGAGATATAAATAAAGCCTTTCCCTCATCTTTCGTTGAGAAAATTGCAGTCATATCATTCCTTAACATCAGGTCTTAAAATAGGTAAATTATGGCCTTTATTGCAAGAAACAGGTCCTTAAAATGTGGTCCATCAACACTAGATAGTCCACAAGCGTCCTACAGTAAATTCAAAATGCAGGTTTAAAAAAAAATTTTTACATATTGGGGAGCATGCTAAGTTTTTATATTTACTGGTAAAGTTAACATTTTTAAAATAAACATTTCTTAAGGTCATTTTTCACTTTTATTAAAGTATTAGGGTAGCAAAGAGATTGGATAAAATAAGGGTATAGATTGAATCTAGGCTAATCCTAGGCAAAATTTTTAAATATTCTGAATTTTTATATTTCTTCTTTGGGGTAAGCCACATGAAATTGACATTTTCATAGGTCTAAAGAGTTGAATATCGACAATTTCATATGACTCACCTTAATACTTCCTGGCACTCGCTCTCCCTCAACTCCCAGGTTGGGAGTTGGCTAATGCCAAGATCCCCCAGACCCCCACTGAATCACATCACACTGGTTTGCCTTCAAAGCCCTCAAACTCCAAAATAGGTTCTCACATGCCCCAAGTGAATTCTTAAGTAGAAGAAGTTAAGATAAAGTAAAATTAAAGAATTTAGTCCATGAGGGAAAAATTTAGAGGTAGATGAGCCTTCCAGGACAACTTAAATCAAACCACGTAAGCAGCCAAACTCTCTGCCCTATATACCTATAAAAAATTTATTTTGCTGCAACTGGCAGCAAGCCCGCACATTACAATAATGTCATTCAAGCATATACCTATGGAGATTAAGTTTCTTTCCACTGAAATCTAGAATGACTTTTGGGAGTTAAAATATTGTTTAACTCAAAAAAGTTCTCTGAGTGATTTCTTTTCCTTTCAGAGCTGTGTTTCCAAGTGAGGATACTTCAAATTTAGGAACATGTAACGGATATAAGATTTTTGACATCATTCCAAGTTTATGTTTCCTTATCAGTAATCCAAGGGCCACATCTGCCATTATTTTATGTGAGTGTTAGGATATTATGGTGACTAGAAGTGTGGACTCAAAGCTGCCTGGGTTTGAGTCCTGGCTTCTCCATTCAGCAGCTTTGCAACCTTGGGCAAGATGCTTAACCTCCTGTGCCTCAGTTTCCTCTTCTATAGGATAATAATACTCATCTAATAGGGATGTTATAAGGATTTTGTGAATTCAACTAAATGACCTAATATTCATAAGTCCTTGGAATAGTGACTTGCATACCCTTCAGTGTTTGTGCAATAAGCTACAGCCACCGGGAAAGTCGGTGGGCAGAAGGAAATGAGTTAGGAAACTGGTCTAACTGGATCAAAACATTAAGGAAAAGCTCTTTTTTTTTTCCCTAGCAGAAAGAGATTAAAGAAACATAGAATCCATGTACCATAACCAAACCAAAGCCTCAGAAAGGAGAGACATCTCATATAAGGAGAGAGAAAAGAGAAAAAAGCAGAAGGATGTTGACCTCACCTCCCAATTGGAGCTCTGAGGAAAAAGATCCAATTTAGTGTTGCCTTAACAACTTAGAGGAGCCATGGTTAGACATGGACAATGCTTAACTTATTATTCCTGTGTCATACTCGGTCCTCACGTGGAGTGCACATGACCCTGAAATTCCTGCTTGTGCCTTGTGAGGGTGGGGCGGTGATCACTGGGTCTGGCTGCAAGCTTATCAGATGGGGGTGTTGTAGGTAGGGGGGTAAAGTGACTCCATGGACAAGAATTATCAATCAGCAATAAATGGGGAGTGGCAGAGGGCAGCACAGTAAGACAGTACAGTCCCTGGAGAGGTGATCTGGGGCCACATCAACCCAGCACACCGTGTTTGACCAAGTCAAGGGGGCAGAGACCACAAGTTACAATAGATTTCAGCAGTGGATGCGAACAATACTCAAAAATGGAGCCAAACAAACTATACTGTGGTGGATACCAGCTCTCACACCCCCAGCAACCAACTCCATGAGATCTCACTGTCTATCCAAACCCACAACCCTCTCTATACTGAAGAGCAGCAGGAGGAAGAAAGAGTAGCTGAAGACTGAGTTATCCAAAAGTGATTGAGCTACCCAAGAGACTGGTTAAGGTTTTGGTAAACTTACCACACTGAATTCAGCATCATTTTCTCTACTCTCCCATAGACTGGGGCTCATGAAGATGCACTTTTGAGTATCCCAAAAGTAAATCTATCACCCTGCCAGAAACATGATGGAAGAATAGCACATTTGCTTTTAAGAGACTAATTTTGACTTTTAACTATTTTGTTTCATTAAACTATCTATAAAGGGGAAGATATATAAACATAAAATCTAGATCACCAGCTTTGGAGTCTGGTTGCTTTGGTTCAAATTCCAGTTCCATCCTTTCCAATAAGTTTCCCCCAGGGTAAGTTACTTAACTTCTCAGTGTCTCATTTCCCACAGCTGCGAAATCAATCCTTTCTACTTCAGATGGTTGCCGTAAGATAGCACATGCACACCCTAATGGTTTCTGTTATGGGACCGATTTTAAATAGTACTGTACTGGTGCATAATGTATGCTCAGCTATGATTAGCAGACAATATACCATTCAGTAGAATTCTGTTAGTCAAAAGCAAATTGGTGGGGAGAGAGGGGATTGGGAAGATGTTGGTCAATGGGTATACAAAATTTCAATTAGACAAGAGAAATAATTTCAAGAAATCTACTGTACAACATGGTGCTATAGTTAATAACAATGTGTTGCATACCCGAAAATTGCTAAGGCAGATTTTAAGTGTTCTTATCAGAAATAAATGATTCGAATGTGAGGTAATACATATGTTAGTTAGCTTGATTTAGCCATTCCACAATGTATACATAATTCAAAACATCATATTGTACACCATAAATATATTCCATTTTTATTTGTCAATTTAAATGTAAATAAGTTTTTTTAAGAAAAAAACAAGCTGATATTTCAACCAACTAAGCCTACTTAAGAAAAAGATTCTTCCAAGCAGTCACTTGACAGGAATATAGATAGAACTCTAGCCTTATTTTTAGTAGCATGCGTGTGGTTAAACTGTTATTTTAAAATTGTCTTTTTATTTTTCATGAACAGCCTCAGCTTCTAGTTTGTATGATTTTGAGCATTGAATTTACACAGTGATTTCGAAGAAGCAGGAAAATGGGTATGTTCCTCAAAGCAATTATCAAAATTAAACTACCTCATGGAACCAAATGACTCAGGGAAAAATTTATTGTGAACTTAACAATGTAGAAAAATACAATTTTCATTAATTATTTACCTTTGATCTCTCTAACAATTTACCAAATGGTAGCAAAGTCTTCTTAGGACATGGGAACAATGGCAGGTGGCTGAAAGAACTTTATTAACTATTAGCCTTTTGAAATTTAGTTTCCATTTGCTAATTAGTTTGTTAGTTCAATCTTTTGGTAAACATTTATTGATTGCCTACTGTATGTCTGACAATATACTAAGAACATTAGGATGATGGTGGGGGAGGTAGGAAAGGATGGAGAGGTATAAAGGAGCAGAAAATGCATCCTCTACTCTCGGAGATCTCACGGTCTAGTTCTAGAATCTCCTACACATCTGCAACCACAGAGAATGACTATAGAGCAACATATGCAAGATAATGTTGTAAAACATGTGTATAAATGCCGAGGGGATAGGAAACACAGAACTAAAGGGGTAGAAATTATTATACAGAATCAAGATATATATATAATGTATTCATTTTCTTAAAATTTATGCCAATCTTAATGAAAAGTGGAAAGGTGTGTATGTACAGTTGACCCTCTGTATCCATGGGTTCCGCATCCATGGAGTCAACCAACGACGGATAGAAAATATTCAGGCAGGAAAAGTTCCACAAACTATCCAAAAGCAAAACTTGATTTCATTACATGTCAGGTACTGCGCTGAATCAATGTGAATAAAGTCATGTGTAGGCATTGTGTTAAGTATTGTAAATAATCTAGAGGTGATTCAAAGTGTACAGGAGGATGTGTGCACATTATATGCAAACACTACACCATTTCATATAAGGGACTTGGGCAGCCTCAGATTTTGATATCCACAGGGGTCCTGAAACCAATCTTCCACGGATATATACGCTCTGACAATAAATTGAGCCTCACTGTTTTAAAATTTTCTATGTGAAGCAACCCCCAGAGGTGTGGGCTTCATCCAGGAAGGCTAAGTGCTGAGTACATTACTTCATAATGTACAAACACAAATCGAATTTCTGCCTTCCTTATTCTTTGTGCCATAGTTTCTCTCTTTAACCTGCAATGGACATGATGATGTTATTTCAATCCTATGTTGCTATATAAGGTAGACTATGTAGGCTGTGTGAGCAATGAACAAAGATGAAAATTGAGTACCATGCATGAATGTTCCCAAATTGTGGCATAAAAAAAGGATATGAAGAAAGGTAATAAACTCACATTATTGATAACCACTTAACAAACAATTAACATGTTTGTTGGTTTGAGATGTAATTTCATAGGGCATCACTGTTCAGGCTCTGCCTGATCATGTCCAATGTGTCCACGTCTTGAGAGGTAACTCATTCCATCTGCTGGCTCTCATTGCAAGAAAATATGTCCTTATACTAAGTTCACATCCCCTCACTAATTTCCACTCACTGATTCTTTTTAGACAAACAACATAAATTGATCCTTCCTAAGATATTAGCCAACACAATGAGCATGAAATAATAAGAATAATTCACATTATGTAATACCACATATCCCAGGTACAGTGTTAAGTATTTTACATATATAAGCATATCTTGGAGATATTGTTGGTTTGGTTCCAGACCACTGCAATAAAGTGAATATCTCAACAAAGCAAGTCTCACGATTTTTTTGCTTTCTCAGTGCATATAAAAGTTATGTTTATACTATGCTGTAGTCTATTAAATGGGCAATAGCATTATGTCTACAAGGACATACCTTAAATTTTTTTTTTTTTTTGCTAAAAAATGCTTACAATCATCTGAGCTTTCAATAAATTGTAATCTTTTTTGCTGGTGGAAGGTCTTACCTCAATGTCGATAGCTGCTGACTGATTGGGGTGGTGGTTGCTGGAGGTTGGGGTGGCTGACGCAATTTCTTGAAATAAGACAACAGTGAAGTTTGCCATATTGATCAACTCTTCCTTTCATGAAAGATTTCTCTGTAGCGTGTGATGCTGTTTGATAACATTTTATCCACAGTAGAACTTCTTTCAAAATTGAAGTCAATCCTTTCAGCCATTGCTGCTGCTTTATCAACTAAGTTTACATAATATTCTAAATCCTTTGATGTGATTTCAACAATGTTCACAGCATCTTCACTGGGAGAAGATTCCATCTCAAGAAACCACTTTCGTTGCCCCCTTATAAAAACAACTCCTTCTCTATTCAAGCTTTATCATGAGATTGCAGCAATTCAGTTCCATCTTCAGTCTCCACTTCTAATTTTACTTTTCTTGCTATTTCCACCCCATCTGCAATTACTTCCTCCACTGAAATCTTGAACCCCTCAAAGTCATCCATGAGGGTTAGAATCAACTTCTTCCCAAAGTCCTACTAATGATGATGTTTTGACTTTATACTATGAATCATGAATATTCTTAATGGTATCTAAAATGGCAAATCCTTTCAGGAAGGTTTCGATTAGCTTTGCCCAGATGCATCAGAGAAATCACTATCTATGGCAGCTATAGTATTAAGGAATGTATTTCTTAAATAATAAGACTTGAAAGTGAAAATTACTCCTTGATCCATGGGCTGTGGAATGGATGTTGTCAGCAGGCATGAAAAAAAAAGAACATTTATTTTTTTATACATCTCCCTCAGAGCTCTTGGGTGACTATATGCATTGTCAATGAGCAATAATATTTTGAAAGAAATACTAATAATTTATTTTCTAAGTGGTAGGTCTTAACAGTGAGCTCAAAATATTCAATAAACCATACTGTAAACAGAAGTGTTTTCACCCAGGCTTTCCATTTATAAAGCACAGAGTAGAGTTAGCATGATTCTTAGGGGCCCCAGGATTTCAGAATGGTAAATGAGCAGCTGCATGAGCCCCTAGCAAGAGAGTCAGTTGTCCTTTGAAGATTTGATGCCAGGCATTGGCTTTTCCTCTCTAGCTATGGAGTCCTAGATGGCATCTTCTTCCAACAGAAGGCTGTTTCATGTACATTTAAAATCTATTGTTTAATGTAGCCACCTTCTTCAATGATCTTAGCTAGTTCTTCTGTATAATTTGCAGTAGCTTCTACATCAGCACTTGCTCCTTCGCTTTGCTTTTTATGTTATGGAGATAGCTTCTTTCCTTAAACCTCATGAACCAACCTCTGCTAGTTTCAAACTTTTCTTCTGCAGCTTCCTCACCTCTCTCAGCCTTCACAGAATTGAAGGGAGTTAGAGTCTTGCTCTGGATAAGGCTTTGGCTTAAGGGAATGTTGTGTCTGGTTTGGTTTATCCAGACCATCCAAACTTTCTCCATGTCAGCAAATGGGCAGTTTTGCTTTCTTATCATTGATATGTTCACTGGAGTAACACTTTTAATTTTCTTTGAGAACTTTTCCTTTATGTTAACAACTTGGCCAACTATTTGGCACACGAGGCCTTGCTGTCAGTACGTCTTGACTTTTAACATGTCTTCCTCCTAAGCTTAATCATTTCTAGCTTTTCATTAAAAGTGAGAGACGTACGTGGCGCTTCCTTTCACTTCAACATTTAGAGGACATTTTGAAGTTATTAATTGGCCCAATTTCAATATTGTTGTGTCTCAGGGAATAGAGAGGCTCGAGGAAAGGAAGAGAAACTGGGACATGGCCGGTCAGTAGAGCAGTCAGAACACACACAACATTTATTGAGTTGACCATCTTACGTGGGTGTGGTTTGTGGTGCCCCAAAACAGCTACAATAGTAACATCAAATGTCACTGATAACAGATCACCATAACACATACAATAATAATGAAAAAGTCTGAAATATTGTACGAATTATCCAAATGTGACATATAGACACAAAGTGAGCTCATGCCAATAAACTTGCTAGATGCAATGTTGCCAGAAACCTTCAATTAGTCAAAAACACAACATCTGCACAGTGCAATAAAACAAAGCACAATAAAATGAGGTATGCCTGTATCACGTTATTAATCCTCACAACAATCACATAAGGCAACTATGATTATTATTCCCATTTTACCATTGAGAGAACTCAGGAATAGAGTTTAAATGAATTTCCCAAGTACACATAGCCAGCATTTAGGCACTGAGTACTAACCTCAGACAGTCTGACTTCAGAACTTGTGTTTCTATTCATTACACTGTACTGCCTCACCTTGTTAGGCAACAAGACTCACAGTATATTTCATAGTACTTTACGTGGGAACTGTTACCACATGCATTGTTCTCCCCCATGGAGGATCATTTTGAAGGTCAGTCTAAATCTGGATTCTGTCCTATCTGCCAAAATAAATCAAGCTTTTAAACCAATCTTTTTAGCAGCATGTGAAGCAGATCATAAGAGATGCTGAAGCAAAGGCGCAACATAATACAAAGAAAACAAGCCTGGGTTCGGGAGGCGGTAACTGACAGCAGTTGACTTGAAGACTGCAGTCTTCTTTACGTACAGTCGATAGGGTCATCTTAACTGAAACTGATCTTTGAGCAATTGCAGCTGTAGAATTCCCTGTAAAAAACTGACAAGAGCCTTAAGAAAAAAGAAGCAGTCATTTCAGCACAGACCAATGATAAGCAGTAAATGTTTGTTTGACCAAACTTTGTAAAATGTCAGCAGCACTTAGAAGCTGAAAGAATGAAAATCTGAAATGAGACAGTCCCTTAAGGCACATAGCTAAAGTTTTCACCCAGTTCCTAGTAAAAAGGAAATAGAATCAGTCAGTTTCCATGATATAGTGTTTATTATCGGTTGCTTATATACTTATGTTAAAGACAAATATAGTGTTATCCTTAGAACCCGGCAAGCAATGACCCAGTCCTAGACCCAGCTCTTTAGAAGGGTTGGTTTCTGGCCAGTACTTTCTGACTACACCTCTCCTTCAGCTGAGCTCCAGAACAAAGATGCAGTGGAAGGCTGTAGCTGTCCATCGATGGATGTGTTTTAGGAGCACAAAGTAAATTTGTATGGTTATAAGTCACTAAGATATGGGGATTGTTTGTTACAAAGCATTTCTTAGCTGACTGGTACAAATTAGTATTTTTCAAATCATACAATATTTCCTGGAAATGTATTTTTAATGGATACACACTGTACCATTCAATAAAAATGCAATTGTTTATTCGGCCATTTTTCTATTATTAAATGGAAAAATAATGTATAGTAGCACCATAACTGAGGTATAAACAAAGAATTATATGAACGCAGCTAAGAAGCACATAATTCTACCTGGGAGGTGATGTCTTGTCAGATGATTCTTAAAGATGACAAGAATCTCAGGTGGTGGACTAGGGCAGCGAGAGCATTTTACACAAATATACATGAACATTTTAGCAATGTCAAGTAAAGTCCAGTAACAAGTACTTCCAGAGCAGGGAGTAAAGAACATGTATCCTGAAAGAAACCATGAAAGCAGATTCTAAAGGGTCCTGGAAACCATTCTAGGAAATCTAGAGTTTATCCTAAAAGCAAGAGGGAGATGCCAACACATTTAAAAAGATGTGGATTAAATCTGAGTTTTAAAAATGTATTTTATGGAAGAAGGAACAACGCTTTTAGAATCAGGGGACCAATTTCCCCTGAGGTCAGTTCCCTTAAATGTGAACTTACATGTCAGAGGTACTTTGAGGATTAAACGATATAAGTTAGTAGGTGCCCAGTAAATGATACTTAAATGTGAATTGGCTACAAAGGCAGAGCATGTTTTCAAGGAAGAAGATAAAAGCACAATGTCCTGGAAACATAATAGTCCAGGCCAGAGGGGAGGGGGTGACCAGACCAGGAACACAACCACAGGGCAGCAAGTAGCCAAAGGATTCAGAAACATTCCAGAGATCTTAAAGGCAGGACTTGAAAACCAACTGGATGCAGGTAGTGAGAACACCAGAAAAACAGAAACAAAATCAAGGAGTCTCGCTAGAATGATGAGGGGACAAGCAAAAACAAGACTAGAAACAGAAAGCAGTTCTACAGAAGGAAAAACAAATGTGTCTTCGAACCCTGAGCAAAATTAAGATCATGCTTCCATAGGCCCTATTACATGGAAAGTACGGCTGTGATTGGGTAAGTGTCAATGTCAGTAATGTGGACTGAGTATTGGGAACACTTTTCTGTCCACAATACATAGGAAGACAGAGTGGACGAGGGAGTAGTTCATCTGAAAAAGTTCAGATTTTGACTTCTAGATTTTGAGGAAAGGTAAAAACAAGGCTCAAACATATCAAACATTGTATAAGAGACCAATATTCCCCACTTTCATCCTCTCTCCCCCTGCCCCTTGGGGAAAGTGTGCAATGTAGTTGCATGAGTGTGGCAATTTTACACACACACACATAAGTACATATGAATACATACACACAAGACATAGACTAATATATACACTATGTAAATTCATATGGTGTACATATATATAGTGTAAGATAGACATGCATATATATGTGTGTGTATGAGTTTCGTGTGTGTGAATATAGCAATAATACAAAACCAACCTTGAATATATAGCTATAGATAGAGACAGATATATATACGCACAGACCACATGTACTGTTGTCCCCACTGTCTGCAGGGATTGGGTCCAGGCCCACCACCCCCTGTCCTGCAGATACCAGTCCCCTTATATATTAATAAATGGCACAGTATTTGCATATAACCTATACATATCCTCCTGTATATTTTATTTTTTTTTATTTATTTTTTTTTTTTTTTGAGACAGAGTCTCACTCTGTTGCCCAGGCTAGAGTGAGTGCCGTGGCGTCAGCCTAGCTCACAGCAACCTCAAACTCCTGGACTCAAGCGATCCTCCTGTCTCAGCCTCCCGAGTAGCTGGGACTACAGGCATGCACCACCATGCCCGGCTAATTTTTTCTATATATATTTTTAGCTGTCCATATAATTTCTTTCTATTTTTAGTAGAGATGGGGTCTCGCTCTTGCTCAGGCTGGTCTCGAACTCCTGAGCTCAAACGATCCGCCCACCTCGGCCTCCCAGAGTGCTAGGATTACAGGCGTGAGCCACCGCGCCCGGCCCCTCCTGTATATTTTAAATCATCTGTAGATTACTTATAATACCTGATACAATGTAAATGCTACATAAATAGTTGTTATACTGTATTTTTTATTTGTATTAGTTTTTACTGTTGTATTATTATTTTTACTAAGTTTTTTCCCCGAATGTTTCCTATCTGTAAGTGGTTGAATCCACAGATGTGAAACCCAAGGATGTGGAGTGCCGACTGTATACGTATACACACTATGTATTAATATATGTATTATCTACATTTATATGGTGTTATATAGAAACTAAGGCATATGTATAGACGTATATGTTAAAGATTGCATAGACTCAAGGCCATGGATTAAAGAGTTTCCCTACCTCTACTCCTCTGTGCCCACAAGGGGATGAGGAAGCCAGATTTATGAGACTGTTCTGAGCATCTTGAAGCTGCTATTCCAGAGCAGCTGTGTCCTTTCCACAAGGGAAGCTTTCCCCTTGTATCCTAATTGGGCATGAAATCTGACTCACCAGCACAAGTTACAGTGGAGCCGGCCAACAGAGCAGCTGCCTGCGAAACCCCTTGAATAACCCACATCCAGTGACTGAAATTGATGTGGGATGGAGCATGGGGCCATGTTAACCTGGCAGATGCTACAAGGAATTCAAGTCACCCTGACTCTCATCGAACACAACAACGAATTGTCCCAGTTTGTTTGTCCTCACAGTTTCTCAAAGGTCAGAAGTGGCACAAGGGCCCAGATATTTTTATCCTGATGGTAGATTAAATGACATAATATTGGCATGGTAAGTTATTCTTTTTATACATGAATTCATCCTGTTAGAGATTAGAGAGTATGCGCCTGGGAAAGTTTGTTCTCAAGTGTTCGATCCACTGCAGACTGGAAGATCAGCAAAACCACATGTGGTTGGTGCCCACTGTTGGCAAGTCCCTGCCAAGCTCTAAGCAAACATTATTCATTGAAAACAGAATGCCATACAGCTTAAAATTGCGGGCTTTGGAATCAGACAGTCTAACAATCAGTCTCAGGTCTAACAATTATTGCTGGGTGATGTTGAGCAAGTTGTTTAACCTCTCTGAGCTTCGGCTTCCTCATCTCAGGTTGCATATTATTTTTAACAGAGGGGATTGCAGTGAAAATTAATAAAAATAGTGGCTATAAAGTGTCTCTGCTCTATAAAAGGGCTCAAGAATGCAAGCTATAAGTAGTAGATGGCACTTTTTCATTAAAACCATCACATCCCAAAATTGGTTTTAGGAATACAATAGGGCAAAAACAAGGGAGTCTCCTACATAAAACTATTATTCCTACTGACCTAAAATTCCATAATCAGCAATTCCCCTTTTTTTATGTTTTGAAAGTATTTTAGTCCTTCAGAATTCATTCACACAATAGAAACCTCTTTTCGGTGAACCCCAGATAAAGAAATTGGCTAATTTGTATTCCAGAAACCTAAACAAGAAATTCAGTTCCCAACATGCCTACTTTATTCAAAAGGAAAAGCTTAGACTTTGAGGAAATGGGGTTCAATATAGCTTACAATGTTAATGAAAATTATTGATTTATATTCCCTCCTGATCACTAATTAGAGTTAATGCAACTTAATGACCCAGCTTCTCTCAAAACAACTTATCAAGCTAGAGACACCCTAAGGAGCTGCATATGCTCCTCTGGACACCATGGTAAGGGAGGGTACACTGCTGGAGAGACTAACAAGTCATGCCCTGAAAACCAGAACCACTGGGCTACAGGGAATTCTGGTTAGCTTGATATGGGAAAGCCTATTTTATTCCAGTCTCTATAATAGTTATTCTGAAAATCATTTCTAACTTATTAAGTACACAGATATGAACATATATCTTTATGAAGCTCAATAAATCTTGGCACTCTAAGGAACTTCAAAGAACATCTAGTCCAATCTCTTCTTTATAGGCAAAGAAGCAGAGGCACAGAATGGCTGGGTGAGTTGCTCAGGCTCACACAGCTGCTTACCGGCCACATCAGGAGTCCTAGATCAAGTCTCTGATGTTCCCAAATCGAGCTGGTATTTCGATTCTTCTATGAAGACTCCTGATGTTGGAATGACGCTGGTTCCCAATTAGGGATCTGGATTGTGAACATCCAGGAATTCAGGGCAGACATGAGGAGAAACTGAGCTCTGTGTGATATGCCCGGGTTATGACCTAATAATTCTCTAACCATTTTCTTATTTGTCTTTTTCCCCTATCTGATGAGTCAGGGCAATAAGCTTCTTGTTAATTCAAGCTGTACTCTATGGTGATGTCCTAATGACCTTGAAAGAGTTCATGTGTTCCAAATTCCTTTCCTTGTTGTTGTTTTGGTGACTGTCCCTTAGGCACCAATGTCTCTGCAGGCACGTGTTTCCTACTCTTAACCAGCTCTTCCTCAGAGGGCGTCGTCCTGCACCAGGGATCCTGGGGAAGCTTCCATGAGAATCCTGGGGCAAATGCTGTGGTCCGATGGCTGTGGAGGTGGCGGCTGACCCCCCATAGCAGAGCCTTCTGTCCTCCCCCACCTGCAGGGAGCCTCGCTTTTTCTGGCCACAGCCTCAGTAGGTCCCCAACAGATATCCAGCCCTCACCTTCCCCATTATCACTTTGACCCCCTCCAGCCCAACCCTATTCCCACCTCTCTGTCCTGAGCTAAAGAGAAAACTAAATTGTCATTGCTCTCGCCTTCAAGGCAGCATGACGGGCCTGCCTGGTTTGGAAACCGCTTACTGCAGAAAATGGGGCCAGAGAGAGAAGCAAGTGTGCACAGATAGGGAAGAAAGGAAGAACAACGCTGGTATGCAGTTAGACAGGGGCCCTTGATGAGGACACCACGTGGGGGACAGCGCAATTGTTGGTCTAACACTTTACCCAAGAAGTGTACACACACACACACACACACACACTGCATATGCTTACACGTGAGAGGATTTGTTTAAAACCAGTTGCCATGTTTCTCTGTCACGTAATCGTAAAACAAAAGATGGCATTCCTTGATATCATCAGCATAATCTAATACGGGCAAATAGTGAATAGTTACTTCCAAAATTCAAAATGACTCTCTTATTATTAGAATGCTATACTTAAAAAACAAAACAAAAGAAAACTTTTTTCGTGCACACCAACTAAGCAAAGCACAGAGGCCCGGGGCCATCTATAAGCACATTCTGCTTCTCAAACGCCTGCCCTTGGGAAATTCTCCTAGTCCTTGTGAGTAAGTTCTCCATAAAATTCTATTTTTTTCTTTTCTTGTCATTCATTAACAGGCTTCATAAGTGGCGTGACAGTCCTCCTAAATTAAGTACTGTATACTTCAGGCTAATTTTATGTTTTTTATCACAATAGCAGGGCAGTATTAGCAGCCTGTTATTTTGTCAGCTTTCTCATTTAGCAAAGCAGCTTCAATTTATTAACAGTGAGGAGTGTGCATGAATCAATATGTTTCATTGGGCAATGTGTCATTTGTTAATCGGATATTGATGAGATTATTGACGCACAGCTAATTAATCTCAAACCCAGTGCTAGCCTTCATATGTTTCCTTAATTATGTCTTTCATCTTAGTCTCCTGGCCACAGCACCCAGACTCGAGACCGCAGACAGTGAGTGAGGTAGGCTGTCAGAGGTTCTTTTCACACATTTACAATCCCTTGGCGGTGAAATTATTTTCCTGGTTGTAAATAGGTATCAGAGAGATATTTAATAAAATTTGGCAGTAGATTGATATTGATTGTTGTGGACTTGCTTCAAATCCAGCAGCCAAGCAATTTTGCCTCAGAAGGAAACTATTAAAAAAGAAAATGCTTAATTAGTGTTCAACAATTGCATGAGTCAGTTGTCATCTGCCCTCTGGAATTTAAAATTTGTTCTTCTATGGGCACCGTGTGTATACCCTCGGTGGAATATTTCGGATCATTTTTGTTTTGTTTTTCACTTAACTCTTCATTGCCACCTTTGTTAGTCATGCATGGCTTATTCATAGGGATAGAAAATTCAGGGAAACTCAAACCCCTGGTAGGTTTTTTACAATTAATTCCGCCATGATTAAGTAACATGGTTGCAATTCTACTGCCTACACCTCTAACCATGACCTCAACAACAACAAAAATCTTTATGTTAAAATAGAAGTCCATTTTCCCACTGATTTAAGTCTTCCTGGACTTCTGAGTGACGGTAAAAAGTACAGACTCTAGTCCTGTTAATTAGCTCTGTCACCCTTCTGTATGTGCTACTCATTCTGAGTCTTAATTTACTCATCTGCAAAATAGGACCAATGATACCTGACTTGATTAAGTCGGGGGATCGTCGTGAAGATACACACATGTGTGAGAACACTTAGGATTTCTAGTATGCTACCTGACTGCTAGACACTTTTTGTTTTGGAATCAGTATTACTTAGAAGAGTTCCAAAGTTTATTTCAAACCTGTTTGAGGAATGTAATAGCTTATAATTATATCCAGCTTGTTACTATAATTAGCTCATTATTATATTTCTGTCTATGTATGAATTCCTCACATAAGGTCACACAGCATATTGTGCCAAAAAGAGAGTGGGCTGGTGCCAGGTGATGGGGTTCAGCCTGGGTGCTTCTCCTAACTCATGGTTGTCTCTTATCTAAGATGTAAGAGAAGGACTAGCTCACCCTGAAGCAAGCTTCTTTAGCTCTTCAACAAATCTGATTTGAAACATCATATTCTAGAAGTGTGGATTTTAATAACGAGCCCCTGTTGAAATCAAATAGGTTTCCATGTTTTCAGCAAATAATCAGCGTTCTGAACCCAGTCCTGGACTGACAGGCAATGCATGGGTTTGCTAGCTAATGTTTCCTCACTGAGGACGTTGGACAATGTCCCCTTTTTCTTCCTAATTTTTGACTACTGTTGAGTCTAACAGGGAACGACTTCATACTTACATGACTGTTTGACCAAAAATGTTTCTGCCTCTCCATAGCCTGTGTATACACGGGAGTATCAAGATGATTAAAAATAATTAAAAAGAGGAAGATTAAGAAAAAGGAAAAGGAAGAGAATGAGAAAGACATGACTTAATGAAAGCTGATACGAAAATTCCCCTGTCTGTAAGACTACATGCAGCAAATATTTAAAGATACTAACGATTTCATTCACGGTGCCAACTTCACTAAACATTGGCCCTTGCAGTGCAACTGCTGACTCTGTATATGAAACTAAATGGATACCAGGACCTGACTCATATGTTCTTCTCTCTGACACAGACCCGTGTACATAGTAGATGTTCAATTAAGGTTTTTAAAACCATTTGTACCTATGCGGACATCTGGGAAAACATTGTTATTCAGGAAATGTAACGGTCAGTGTTATTGAAAGCAATCCCAGGATGACTTCAGGCGTTTATTTTACTCCATGTAGTTTATACAGATCAGGGTGAGGATAGAGATTTCATCAGTAAAGTGTCATGAATACAGCTTTAATATCATTGTATTAACTTGAACTTCCCTGGCACAAGGCCAATCAGATATCCTGCCCCTTAAATGTTAGCATTTCCTAGGCATTATGGGCATCCTACCGTGACCACCCTTTCCACTGCACACTCCCCAACAGTGACTTTATCCACATCCCAGCTTCAAATACCATCTATATATTATGACACTCAAACCTTATTTCCAGATGAGGCTTGTCTATGCAACACCAAACCCACGTTTCCATCTTCCTCTAGAAAATGTCCACTTAGATGTCATGCAAAATCCTTCCCACTCATCCTAAAATCCAATCAGTTACCGACTCCTGCCACTTCTGCATTTTAACTCTGTCAAATCTTTCATTTCCTCTCTCGTGGATCAATGCCCTACATCTTTCCCCATCATGACCATGCTGTTCTGCCTACACTGCTCACCAACCAGACCCAGCCTGCTTGTTCTCTGCTATCAGTTTAACATCACGCCCTGTGGTAAATGTTGCAAAACCCCACCCACAGGTCTGGGCTCTGTATGTACATCGGCACTCTCATATGATCCCATGCTTGTTCTATCACACACCTTTTGTAAAGACCTCTGTACTCTCCTAGAGCCTTCTAGCTGCAACCTCCTTGAGAAGAGGGATTACGCACCTCATGTTCACATTCTACCTCCAAGCCTAGCAGAGCTCTCAGAATCTGTAAGTCTTCGTAATTATTCATCAAATTAACTTAACTCTACTGAGATGAGCTCTTTATCTTCTCTCCAAATATACGTTCTTCCTCTAATTTTAAGAATCTCCAATAGAAAACAGTCACAGAATGTAACCTATGACATGTATGCAAAAAGTAGAAGTGCAATCAAACTTCCTTTGATACTGAGAACAGAAATTTTATGGTTAATTCTATTGTAGCTTCAGGTTGTCTACTGCAACTGCCACTTTCTTCTCTCACGGCAGTCATATCCCTCAACTCCGGCCAACAGCAGTATGACCTCTAACACAGTTCAGATCCTTCAGTAAAGGACCCAGTTCGCTGTACAGTAGGTGTCCCAGTTTCCTCATACTGCTTCATTTCTTTCCTCTGATGACTTCATTCACTTTATGATTGGTAGACTCTCTCTGCCAATCTGGAACTTTGACCTCACTCTCATCCCAAAAACTTTCCTCTTGTCAAGATGAGTTGCCAATCTGTTAACTCCCTCCATGAAAAAATGTGAATATCAGAAACGCCTAGTTTTCCTTCTGCAGATTCACCGCTCATTTGACACAGAATATAAAACATTAATATGAATATATTCAAGAAAAGTCCCCCTAAATATGCATTGTGGTTCATTCTGTCCCTAGCAAGGACATCAAAGTTTGTCCAATGCAAATCAGACATGTAACTTCACTGCTGAGACCTGAGACTGAACTCAAAGAAAAAAAAATCACAGATCTTTTACTTCTAAGACTTTCCTAAATCCTAGTGAGATAACCTCCGTAAATAATCTACAAACTCCCCTGCATGTTATTGATCACAGGTCCTAGAAACAGGCCCCTACAGTCCATTCTCAGTAAATACCATGTAGAGAGGCTAAAATTATATGGGAAATCTAGAAATGGTAAATGGTAAAGATGAATCTAGTTCAAATTACAAATGACCTTTCTATTTACCATGATAGAGAGGAAATTATGGATATGTGTTAGAATCCATACATTCAAGTAAGTAGAGGTACATAAAGTTTAAATAATGTAGTCAAGTCTTAAACCAGGTTTAGATTTACACTTCAAAAAGCAAACTCACTCACCAGGAATGCGTAGCCATCTCCTTCATTTTGGTGTTCAAATATAATCATAATTTTGGAAATATTTACAGATTTAGTCTTCTATCTAAAAAAACAAACATAGTACAACAAAACAAAGAAGAGCAAGTACATATCGTGGGTACTAGAAATCTGGTTGGCAGTCGCAATGTCTGAGCTAGGCTAATTTAGAATGAAGCAGGTAAATTTTGCAGCTAACTCTTAAAAGATTCCTGAGAAGTCTTTCTCACTGAGAAAGGAAAGATAATTTTTTCTTAAACCAATCCTAGACATCAATATAAGTGAAGACAAATGAAGAATGGTAGGATTTACTTAAACAGCACTAATAGAAACAAAATGTGAGCCACAAATGTAACATTAAATTTTCTAGTAGCCAAATTTTTTTAAGTTTTAAAGAAATAGGTAAAAATAATTTTAATAATAAATTTTATTCAACTCAATATATCTAAAATATTTTTCAATATTTCCAAGTCATTTACACATGTAATCAACATAAAAAAATGTTGATAAGCTATTTAATATTCTTATTTTTACAAAATCTTCAAAAATCAAGTATATGTTTTGCACTTACATCACAAATTAGTTTTTATCAAAAATACTTGAACTGTATCAACTGACAAATAAAAACTATACATATTTAAGGTGTAAAATTTAATGATTTGAGGTACATATACATTGCAAAATGATTACCACAATCAAATTAATTAACACATCTATCACCATACTTAGTTATAATACCATTGTTTCTATGTGTGTGTGCACGGTGAGATCATTTAAGATCTACTCTCTTAGCAAATTTCAAGTAAATAATACAGTGTTCTTAACTACAGTCACCATGCTGTATACTATTAATAGATCCTCAGAACTTATTCATCTTATAACTGAAAGTTTGTACCCTTTGACCAACATCTCCCCATTTCCTCTACCTCCCAATGAACTATATTTAAATTTCATAAAATTTACAGTTGGAAAAATAAATTCACATAAACAGGTTTTTCCAAACATACTTAAAAGTTTTTTTAATAACTAAATTAAATACCAAAAGATCATTTTTCTATAACTTTTGTATCCACATTAACAAAATTGATTCATCACTTTTGGAAGAACTTATACGACTTGCATCAGAAGCATAACAATTTCAGAATAATGTCTGTTCAAGTTGAGTAAATTCACTAACTCTTGTGTCAAATCAGTATTATTAACATTGAATCAAAAATACATTGCATAAACTGAAAAGCAACTTTAAATTTGTCAATACCAACAAAGCATTCTTCAATATTTTTGTAGTGTTTTTACCCAATCTACACGATGCTGTTGACTATAGTTAAAATATTCTGCATATTGATTTATGTTAGGAAAAAAATGTATAAAATCTTTTTTATTGACCATGAAATCATTATTATTGATTTCAACATAAATTCCTGTACCTGCCCACTGAGAGCACAAATAAGCCCTTTTTTCTTGGAGAAGCTTGGAACTTCAAATTTGGCTCATCTATATGCTGTATAGTTTGGTGAGAAAATATAAATCTCACTGCCCTTTTTACTTTTGATCATTGACTACTGAATACATTGAGCATTCCTTTTATTGAAGTTAACAGTGTAATATTCTTTGTAAAACTCTTTCACAACTTCACCAATGAGCACTGGTTAAGAACACAAGATCATGAAATTCATTGTCTTCTATTTCTTTCTATAGTTTCACAAACTGGTGATAATTCATGGCACATCTATATGGAATGATTTTAACAACTATATCCATAATATTTTCCATAGAATCTGATTCAGAGAAGTCTGTGCAAATATTTTCAATATGTAACATACAGTGAAACAAAGAAATAAGGGAAACATCAGTCTCTTGCTTTGATATTCCAGCAAAATTTGATTTTTGATCTAACACAGCTAGAACATTGTTCATCATAATAAAAACTAAAATTTTACTATCGAGCCAAAATTCTTCAATGGGACTAAAATTATGAAAATATTATCCTTTGATAAGACTGAAAATATCAATTTTTAAAGCCATGAATCAGCAATATTTCTTTATAGATTTAGAAGACCTTTGAGACAATATGTGCCCAAAGCACTAAGAGAGCAGCATCTCTTATGTCACACAGCTCATCTAAAGCTATTCACAATAGCCAAGACTTGGAATCAACCTAAGTGTTCATCAATGGATAATGGATAAAGTAACTGTGGTTCATATACACAATGGAATATTATATAACCACAAAAAGGAATGAAATCCTGCCATTTGCAACAATGTGGATGGAACTGGAGAACCTTAGATTAAGTAAAATAAGCTAAGTATAGAAAGACAGATCTTGCATGTTCTCACTCATACGTGGGAGCTACAGAGAGAGTTGGAACCCATTCTATTAAGTGAAGTATCCCAAGAATGGAAAAATAAGCACCACATGTACTCACCAGCAAATTGGTTTCCCTGATCATCAGCTAAATGCACATTTGGGAATGACACCAATTGGGTATCAGACTGAGGTGGGGGGTGGGGGGAGGGGATGGGTGTATGCCTACATGATGAGTGCAATGCGCACTGCCTGGGGAATGGACACACTTGAAGCTCTGACTGGGGGGGATGGGCGGTACATGGGCAATATATATAACCTGAACTTTTGTACCCCCATAATAAGCTGAAATAAAAAATCAATAAATAACTAAATAATAAAAAAATAAATTTAAAAAAAAAACTGATCTCATGGAGACAGAGAATAGAATGATGGTTACCAGATGCTGGGAAGGGTAGTGGGAAGGAAGGATAAAGTGAGGGTGGTGAATGGATGCAAAAATATCATCAGATAGTTAGAGTGATCAATATTTAATAGCACAGCAAAGTGACTATAATCAACAAGTTAGGATATACTTTAAAATAACTAAAAGAGTGGAAGTGAAATGTTCCTAACACAAAGAAATGATAAATGTCTGAGGTGATGTATACCCCAATTACCCAGATTTGATTAATTCACATTGTATGCCTGTATCAAAATATCACATGTACCCTATAAATATACACAACTATTACGTACCCTTAATAATTTTTAAAAAAAATAAAAAGTAGTACTCAAAATTTTTTAAATTTTTAATAAATTGATCTTTGATAATGCTACGGGCAATTATAATATTTGGTAGCTTAACCGAAGATCTTTTGTTTTGTATAAAATATTGTTTAGTCTGAGCCTCATAATTTTCTGACAAAATTTCCACAACTGACATAAAAACTTCTTTTACTCTTTCCCCAGCTAAAAGTGGGTTAAGGGGGAGGGGTGCGTGACAGAATCCAAGATGTTTTTAAGTGATCAATGTAAGAAACTCAGATACTGTTAGAAATTTCTTAAAAATAGTTCTTGGGACAGTTAATCCTGCTTTCAGGAACGTAATTTCATTGATACCTTTTGACTGTAGAGAGGAAACTTCTTATCAAATCAGCTATATACCTTCTGAAAATATCTGCTTATATGGTCAACTTTGCCATCTTAAAAATGTGTTTGCACAGCAAACAAGCCAACTTCTCGGATTGGCTCTGCTGCAGCAAGTGGCAATTGCCATTCTGAAGTCTGTGACACACCTTCCTCTAATCTCTCTTTTCTTTGACTGTCCCGGTTTTGCAGCTGTTACAGTTTCTGCATCTTCACTGGATTCTGCGTCAAAGGCATGCCTTTGCTTTGAATTTACAAATGTGTCCATACTTAATTTTAACTGTAATACAGTTTATTATAGCATAATTAAAATAACAAGTAGATCAGCGTAATTATCAGCTATGATTTACATCATCACTGTAACTTGTGCTATCTTCATAAAACATTCAAAAAAGCACATTACATTACTTAAGTAGATATGAAAAAATTCAAACGAAACCGATCCATTTTCTAGGCTAGATAAGTGACGTATTTCTGTGTTATACTAGCAACAGCCCATGTACCCAAAATGCTCAACTACAAGACAACAGGAATATCTTAAACAATTGAACAGTCAAAAAGAAAAGCAGTCCTACCAAACAAAAAAAGTTTGTGCTTTTCTTGTGTGCAGAAAATATTTTGCACTGCTTCAGTTTTCAAAATTAAATTAAAATGAATTACAACTAAATAAAATGTAAAATTTAGTCCCTCAGTCACATTAGCCACATTTCCAGTGCCTAACACTCACAGGTGGCTGGTGGCTACCTGCGTATTAGACGGTGTGGACACAGGTGATTCAAGGTAGAAAGTAGGGAGGGGAGGGAGGCGAGGGGGAAGGTAAGGGGAAGTTTTTGCTTTAAACACTAAGAGTAGTTAGATTAAAACAAATTTCTATACTCAAATATTTAATACAGACTTGGATAAAGCTTAAAAGATATATTAATATATGCCATTTCAACAACCACAACTTAAAATAATTGTCAACTATTTTTAAATTACTCATATAACAGTAGGAGCTAATTTATAATATCAACATATTGAACACTGCCAATTTTCCACAATAAAATTGAAAGTACACATTTTAAACCTATATGAAAGGCCCTAGATCTTAATTCATAATGTCACCAATTAGCCCAATCCTTTGGAAGTTTCACAGGAAGTGCAAAGGTAATATGTCCCAAGTGGCACTTATTGTCACTACCCTCACCAAGAAAAGTCATCCTGCTGGTTTTTGTGTGTTCTTTATTCCCAGTATCTATTACAGAGGTGGACACATATTAGGGCCTTCAATAAATAGCTGCTGAATGATTAAATAAATAAATTTACTTGCATTTGTAAGCTGAAGTTCTTAAGCACTTCTCCAAGTTGATAAACTCAGGTTTTATACAATATTTGAAGTGTATACAAAAAGTAACCTGTCATTTTAAATTTATAATGGAGGGGAAGGGAATAGCCTATAAAAATAAATTCCATAGTAAGCCAAGAAATCTGATATCAACAATTGCATACCACAGTGTAACTGCAAGCCAATCAGATAGAGTTCTCAAACACCACTACTGTAGACTATATATTGCTACAAAATCAAATCATCACTTTTTTACATTTATAGTATTTTACAGAATTGTTTAAAAATAAGTGAGAGGGGATTATGTGATCTCTGTTTTTGAGATAATTAGTGGTGTTTGTTTACATTTGGTTTAAAATTTAAAAACCAAGATTTGATATCATTATTTCATGGAACTGATAATTTCATTCATGCTGAGTATCTCCTCAATGTGATGGGTATAAGATGCAAGAAAGAAGGGGGGAAAGTATTTCTTTAGAGAGTAATGAAAAATATTTCATTGCCCTGTTCTTTTATTCCCGTCTCTGCTTAGTCTACAACCAATGAAATCAACATAGGTTAATCTCAAAGAATTGAATTACGAATTGCATTTTTTGGCACATTAAAGTTTCAGTGTGCCTTCAACTATATGAAGTATGAGATTTTCTCCAAACTTCCATGAGGAGGCTAGGGCAGATATAGTTAACCTCATCCATCTAATGAAGAAACCAAGGCCAGCATGTCAGATGACTGGCTTAATCTGTGGAACTAGAGGGACACAGGTTCAAAGAATCCAGGTTTCTTCCCTCCAAGCCTAATACTCTTTCTACTGGAACCCATTTATAGCAGAGTCTAATATCGACAGATTCGGTAGGGACAAGAGGAGAAATTTTCATCCAAATTAAAGAAATTTGAAGACAAAATGTGAATCTAAGGGGAAAAATGGACTTTGAGTTGCTTAATAATAGTGTTGTGAATGGGTGAAAAGCACCTTTCTTTCTCAGAAAGAGAAAATCCAAAATAATGCTGTCGTCATCAGCACTTTGGAACTTTTAAGCATTTTACAATATAGGAAGGAGAGGGAAACATGACATGGCCCAAATGAAATGGTTTCGATTAATGAATTTGGACAAGCCATATTTCCTCAAAGCATTCCATTAACCATGTTTTGTCTCATCGCTTATGTAAAAATATCACATTATATAAGTGCCTACGTTTGGACATGTAGATAATTAAAATAGAGTTTTAATGTCCATTTGGTTTTACAAAGTTATGACATTTCCTATACAAAGTCAGGGACTTATTTCCTCTCTAATTCATTTGATAACTTGCCTTGATGGTAATATGAGTTGTGTGTTTTAAGATATTATTTGGTTAGCCTAGGGGTAATGTAAATTCTAAGATTTAAAAGCTACAACTCTAACGATCTGAATAATAACACACTATATTTATATGTGGCCAACTTAATGCCCTTTATATTTTGTTTTCTCTATACTTTTGACTAGAGCATTGAGGAAAAAATCCAAAGAAGAGACCTCCAGCGAACAATTTTATGTACATAATGTCTGCTACCAGCGCCCTACAAGTTTTTTTTTCCCTACATACCACTGGATCCATTCTGTATACTCAACATTTGAAAGTAGTTTTCTATTTTACATTTTCTTAATTCTAATTAAACAAATCTTAATCTTGACTTTAATGGCTGCAATTATGATACTTCATTATGTTAAATGTTAGTTGCAACATAAGAATAAATTGTATAAACAGTTTAGCTGCAATTGCATGGTGTCTAACTGTACATTACTCATTAACAAGATGTGGGTAGCAGCAATTATAACATTTCCTCCTAATGTCCCCATTTATTGAGTCTCAGCAGCAAGCCCCCTTTCACATCGCACACTGATTGACGAGAGCAGCTTTTGTGCTCATGGAGAACAGGCACTATAACCCGCTGAGCGCCTCCAACTCAGATCGATGAAAGTACACATTAGCTCTTAGCCTCACAGGCCGGAGGTTTTGAAGGTCAAAATAGCCATCAGCATCACTGTAGGGTATGAAAATCATTTCACAAACTGTGAACAAAAACAACACAACTTGCTTTGCAGTTTGATTATTGTTTATAGATACAGCAAGCCAAGAATTAAAGCATAGCCTTGGGGCAGCATAATTATTTACAGCTGAAGACTCATATCATTATTAGCGTTCTCCTAATTGCTTGAAGTTATATCAATGTTAGTTGATTTAACACATTTTTTAATAATATACATGGAAATTGTTTCCTCTGCATATGGAGTGTCAGTTTGACTAGTAGATGGTTTCTTAATTTATCAAGGTTTTTTTTTTTCTTCTAATTGTTCTTTTTTTTCTTTGAGAGAAGATTTTCCCTTAGTCGTAAACAGGGAGAAGAGTTGAAGCTTAGCTTCAGTTTATCTACTGTATCGTAATGCTAGCAATACTAGGATCATCTTGTTTTGTTTTCATTAACAATCGAATCCATGAAGCCACAACATCTTCAATAAGAAAATGAATCAAACTTTCCCCCAGGTGGTTTGTAATCATCTTTCTTTTCTTGGGTACCTAAACTGAAATTTTGTTCAACATTAAGAGCACAGTCATGTAGCTAATAGAAGTCCTTAAGAATCTTGAAGTCATGAAACTTCATACGTAGTAAAAGCTTGAATCTCAATCAGTCAAGCCTTTTAAATATGCATAAAGAAAATAAAGCTAAATAAGTAGCCATGATATAGATTAAAACTTACAGTAATATTTAAGAAGAAACATTAAGGTGGCATGATTGTGGGTGCAGTTTGGAATTTGTAAGGGTTAAAATGAATACCTATTCTTTTTTATGGTGTTCTTTACCTGGATACCATTTTTTTTTTTCTTTTTCTGTAATATATTTTTTACCTACAGGTGGCGACACTTGTACTGTTTCCTTTTGAAGTGGTGTTCCTACCGGGGAACAAATGGTCGCTGCTACAAGAAGACAGAGTTTAACTTAAAGACCATGTTGTCAAAGGCTTTCAAGACTAGAAAGGATCTTAGCGACCAAGTAGCCAATTCTACAAGGTACTATATCTGAGAGAAACAGGCCCCAAGACATTAAACTAAATTCCCAAATCACACAACTATTAATAGTGACAGAGCTGTAAAAATAAACTAGATTCAGAAATAATAAACTGAAACAAACTGTAAAAGTAAAAAAATAAACACTTAAGACACTTGCAAAATATCATATAGGATGCTATTTCCACAAATCAGATTTTAAATAGTCCCAAGAAATTATATATATTTAAACCCAAATCCCGACATTCATTTTTTTTCTTCCTTTACGATAAATGATCCTCCCACATATTATGATAAAAGAACTGAGCTCTTTTATTTGAGAAAATGTAGTGTTTATAAAAATGCTTCCCAAAGGAAAATACTAATTTAATGGCTAATATAACTGATCACCACTTGCAAATATAAAACTACTTGAGGGTATCTGAGAAGATCGCTAACGGGGCCCATTGTTTAGAAGGCAGCGAAAGCAAACGCCAAAGGCTTTGATTTGGGGTTTCTAAGGTCGCCCGGAGATCTTATGAAATTGAAGCTGTGATTGTTAACCTGCTAAAAGTTACCACATTACTTAACACTTGTGATCTTATCTAAGAGACATATGGTAGAAATATTTCCAAAGATTTCTAAGAACAATTTTGTTTTATCAAAGGGAATATTAGTTAACAATTCTCTTTACTTTACGGGCCTTTAGCAAAACTCTCACTGCTGCCTGGAAGAAATGGAAAACCTTAAAATGGTATTTTAGATTAATTTAATTTAGATTTTCTTTGAACAAATTACAGTCTCTATAGCGACCCTGGGCGATTGCTTCTGGAATCCAAAACTGCCTCAGTCCCAGCTGTCCCATGGACGCCAGCCTGGGAGAATGGAAAGAACACGCCAGGGGCTGGCAAAACGTGTCGTGACTGCGGGTGACATGTAGTGGTGAAGCCATCTTCCTTCCTGAGAGTTTAACAATGGCTTCCTGCTACAGACAGAGATGGTCTTAAACAGCGAAGGCTAAATCAGACAAGGAAAAGTCATTTTACATTGATTTCTTAAAAGTATTCCTTGATATGTATTTTTTATCTTTTACATAGTTTTCTTCTTAGTATATTTTGTCTACATTTAGGAAGATGTAGAACAACCAAAATTAATTAGATGAGGAAATAAACAAAAGCAGTAAGGCAAATTAGTTTTTAATTTAGTATTCTAAGATACTGCATTAAAGTATTTTCTTCTCAAAGGTATATCTGTATCTTTCGTAGATTAGCAAATTAATTTTTCTCTCTTTTGTCTTTTATAGACATCCAGCTTCATTTTACTTTTTCAAATATTTTTAGTGCTACCTTTCACTTGTGTGAATTATGCATCTCAACTTTAGGTTTGGGGTAAAATAACTGCTTTCTCTTTGCTGTTGCCTGGTGTCTTTGTTTTATATCACTTGATTCATAAGTGGTAAACACATTTACATTTATTATAACATGATATAATAGGTAGATATGGTACAATGGTACCTAATTTTATCACCTATAAGACTCCGCTCTTCCACTAAAATAGTGATTGAGAAAAATTTTTAACTGCAATAATGGTTTGATTGTGGTAACTACTGAGGGATTGAAAAAATTACTATGCCGCAGGTCCCATCTTCCATAAAAATGTCTACTTTTAGGAAACATGGGTGCACTGGAGGTAGAAAAAAATTTGTCCTTGTAGTTGGCTTCATGGAATCAAATTCTTAAGACACATAAGATGAATGTTTACTTTTTAAACCGTGTTGAAATGACTATCATCAAATAGTGGTTGCAATAAATTCCAGCCTATACCTCATGTTAAAATGAAGACCTGGTTTTCAACTGCCTTTTGCAATTCAGTCCCTCCCTCCTGTTCTCAGCGGTCCCTTTTGAAGGGACCTGAGCCCCAGTGCAGAAGCTGGTGGGGACGCTGAGCTGAGCAGGGTGAGAACTGCAGGATCTCCTAGGTTACAACATCTGCTGGGCAGATAACATCTGCAGATAATGACAGGGCAGGGGTGAAGGGTGGAAAGGCCACGCTATGCAAGAGTGACGAGCATGGGGGAGGGAGGAAGGCTGTCGCAAGAGTTCTGTCGCATCCCCCATTTCCCGCTGAATCACTAATCGGCAGCCTCGCCATTTAACCTGTGCTTGACACGGAGCGGGCACGGTGCCTCCGACAACTGGGTATTTAACTTCTTTTTCACTGGGAGAGAAAAAAGGACACTGATTGCAACGACACTGGATGTTTGAGCTGTTTGATAAGTGATGACTAACACGTCTGCTACTTTTAACAGTTTTTGCTTTCCGCTCCTAACCGGGGCTATGCGGCACTGAAGTGAGAGAAAGCTAATACAGTAATGGAAACTGCTGTCAGTAGGAACCAGATTAGTCAATCCTTATAGCAAAAGTGAATTTCAGATAACAGCTCAAGCATGACCACTCTGATCACAGCCTCGTGTTTATGTATACAGAGGAACAATGAAGCGGCCTGGCAATTACAGCAAATACATTCCTCAAGCTTTCAGGCGATGCCAAGCTTAAAATTGTGGTCAACTCAAGTGGGAGAAGCAAGATCAACTCGGAATTCACTGTGGCAATTATAATTAAATCGCTTATTTTGTGTGTGTGTGTCTCTCTCTTCACGCTAAATGTATAGCTATTTAAACCACTGTGGGCATACTGGAGCTTATGACTGGAATCCTCCCAGGTAGAGTGTTTTCATTTCTGTCCATGGAATCAAACCGTGAAACGGGAATAACTGGCAAACTGTCTTAGCCACGCAGGGACATTGCATAAAACCGAACTAACCTTCCCAGAGATTTTGTTTGCTGCTTAAAATGTTTGTAAACCTACAATTTACACAAGTTTTTTTTTAAAAAAAAAAAAAAAAAAAGCAGGATTCATAAACGAGGGGAAAAGTTCAATTTAATAAGTAATAGCTACAAATTAAGACAGCAACAGATACCTTTTTCACCTAATAACTTTAAAGAGCTTAATGATTATGCCCAGTGCCCACAAGGTTGTGGAAAATCAGGTTTAGTTTATTAATAACAATGGGAAGTGTTAGGAGGAATCTCTGGCTGCAGGCTGCCTGGTGTCACATCTTACCTACTGAGTAACCTTGGGCAAGTTACTCAACCTCACAGCACCTCCGTTTTCTCAACAGAAAATGAGAACACCGTCTCTGTCACTCCATCTACCACTGTGCCATTGTGAGGACTATATAAAAAAATGCAGGTAAAGTATTTATCCGTGTGCCTGTTATTTGACACAGGCCAGCTATTATGTTTACTAACAGTGTGTTACATTTTTTAAGCATTACATCACTGAATTTTCAAGCATAAACTCATAACTATGTATGGTTGCCACTATATCAAAATGTGTCTGGAAGAAAAGTCATGTAATTAAAAATCATTAAGGTTACATGCCAAGATAATTATTTTTTCCTCTTTTTCCAAAAAAAAAAATCTTTTGCATTATTGTATTATTTACAAAATGGAGGCAAAAGTATTTATGTAATTCTTATTGCTAAACAATGTATACTATATAAATTTTATTCCATGATAGACTAATTAAGAAGGAGGTGAAATAAATGGCTCTAGAGATAATAGCTGAAGAAATCAAGCCATATGGGAAGCACCCTATGCACCCTCCCCCACAAAGAAAAAAAGGACCAAACACATTCTACTCAATTAGAAGCTTGATCTGCTAAACAAATTCACCTTTTAAGAAGCAAATGTCCATCCGCAGATCTTTCCTATTAGTCATTCATAAGTTAGTATGAATTATTTAATCTGACAGGTCCACATCTAGTTGAGATTAAAGGCACTCATTTCTGATGAAGGAATAAAAGAGGAATTTTTTAAAAATCCTCAGGACTTGAAGGGTGGTAGGCTTGTTAAAAAAAAAAAAAAAAAAAAAAAAAAGGTGAGAAATTTTGGACAGCCAGAAGTACTGATAAATGCTATGGTATCTGTTTGAGTGTGTCATCATATACATGTACCTCTTTCCGGTAGAAAATTAAAACTCAGTAAATGCTTCCACTCTTGTGTGGCCCTCCTCAACAGTTACCTTCCCTCTAACTCTTCATACTCTTTGGTATCACACTCTCTTCATGGATTTCCCTCAAAATATTTGCTCCAAGAATGCTGAAGTGCTCCTCTATCAGACAGTATTGAGAGAAATTAGGACAGTCAGTGACATGGTCCCTGACCCCAGGATTAGCCATATCCAGGTGTCCCAGAAGTTCTGCAGATGGGCCATAATGGAGTGTAGCATAACAGCTTCTAATTCATTTTCTGCCACCTGATGTTGAATAACTAACATTAGTTTTTTATATTATCATAAAACTCAGTCAAGGCTAATTACTTTTTTCCCAACTGGGCATTGTGCTTTACGTTAAAACTTCCTGAATTATCAATGGCTGGTATTTCTAAACTAGTTTTCATCTTGGAAAAAAGGTAAGAGAATTTGGAGAACTATTGAAATTTCTGATTTGGGGAAATACCCCTAAGTAGTGTTCCCAAAGTAATGAATTAAACTCTTGAGAAATATGGATAGACTCTTGCTAAGAATGCCACAACAATGGAAATTAACAATGGAGAGGTGGCACTTACAAACCTGTCCCCGAGGAGGCTGCCTGTACTTAATCTCCAAAGTGAAAACTGAAGGTTGTTCCTCCTGACCACCATGTTGTTGTACTTACGCATTTGCCATCAGTACATTTGCTTCTCAAAAGTTTCCGTTACTCGCCCTCTGGTATACGCAGAAATTTAGCTGTCCGTGGTAATAAATATCATCTCTGTCATCCACGGCCATCAATAGTCATAGGAATTTCTGTTTTCATCTCATGTGGTCATGATGAGCTTTCACATTTAGCTCCAAGCACTTTCTCTTTTAAGCTAGATTCAGATGCTAGAAGACAATAATAACCATTAACTATTACTTTAACAATATCTGAGACATAGTAGCCCTCTAGCTTACTAGTTATCAAAAATTGCAGCATCTTAAGACAGAGCTTTTCATCCTCATTCAGTCTCCGACCACTCTGCTCAGCTTCACCAAACTTACATAGGGTGTTACCATTATTTCATCTTTCCAGCCATAAAAACCTGTGTTTTGGATTTGCCTTGGTCTCTTATTTTGACAGTCATGTGTTTGCCATCTGTTAATTATAGATTTTTTTCAGTCCTTCCGTTTTCATCTCTTCTTTATTGTTTCTTTACTTCATAGCTAATTGGCACTCATTCTTCCAGGGTCTGACAAAATACTATCTCTCACCTTCTCTGGGTGTCTCTTCCCTGTGTCTGCTTCCTACCCTGAGTGTGCCTCTGTGCAGATGGAGCCCATGGCTGGCTTTGTTGTCCCCCAGAGTTAAAGGGACAGGACCTTGTTTCACTGATTCTCCTATCTCTAGCATAGTGGATACATGTGCTGCTGAATAAATGTTTGCTAATTTTCATACAGGTGTTCAATGACTGAATAAAAGAAAAAAAAAAAAAACCTGCCACTCTTTCTTTTCTAGGAGAACCTCAACATACTATTAATAGTTGTCAAGTTTCCTGAAAAATTATTGTGAAAGTAGCTTTGAGAGTAATGGAGTTAAAGTAATGTAGGAGCAGGGAGAATCTGCTGAGTAAATGTGCCTGAGCGGGGTGGTGTACACTAAAATGGTATTTGGCGTAGAGTTTCACATGGCTGACAAAGAACACACACCATGCTGTTTCACTTACACAATATCCTCACAATCCTTTTGTCCATTCTTTGTGTTTCTTATTACATTTAAACATCTTATCATGCTTTTGCTCCCCCCAAGTCTTCTCCCAAGTTGCACCTCACACCTGGCATGCTCTGCAGGCCCCACGTAGTCAAGTTCTCCTGTTTCCATCATTCAAACAACTTCTGAAATCCTATTTCCTCTATTAAGCTTCTGACTAATTGGAAAAGAGGTAGCAATTTCCCCTTGAAGGCCAGTTCCCACAACTCTCTCTCCATGTGACTTTGTGCTAAGAGCCCTGATTCCTCCGGAGACTGACTCATGGCGCTGAAGACATCTGCTTTATCTGGAGTTTTCTATCTGAAAAGATCAGTTCAGAGAATATAGAGAACTTTGAACAGTACCTTGAATATTTTCCTAGAAAACACAGGGGCTAAATAAATGCTTATGAATGAAAATGAGATGCTAAAATATCTCAAATTGAAAATTTCTTCTTTGGCTAAAGCTTACCTAAAGTCAATGATTCAATAATAGAGGCAGTTTTTAAAGGTGAAATATTTTTGTTGTTTTCATATAATACTGTTGATAAGGCAGAATTGATAATTCATGCATGTTCTTCTTAGTAGCATTGTCTAATGCCATTAATTTATTAAAAAATGAGGATGTCTAGAACAATAGAGGTTAATTTTATACTAAATTATGAAGTTTCTTTCTCCTAGAATATGCATTTCTTATTCAGATTTTACAAATGAGGAGACTATGACAGCTAATCCAAATCAAAAATTTTACATTTGATCTAACAGCAAATCCCAGAGCAAAAGCTCATACCCCTCAAGCTTTCAGCCTTTCAACTTGGATACATCATCTCATCTCAAAGAAGTACATTAGGGTTAAATACATGGGGAAGAATTTGTATAGGTCATATAATGGCTCCATTCTAGTCTTTGATTTCTGAAGTTGGAATCACCCAGCATCAATACAGCTATCAAGACTCTAAAGTTGTAGGGCATTTTTCTGTTCAAAATACACATGGGTCCATAAAAAGACAGATCGTTGATTTCAATGTCTTTTCAACACCTTTCCTGAGGACACACCTTTTTTTAAACAAGATGCCATTATTCTATACACCTACAAATGCAAACCTCTGACATGCATTGATACGCTGTACAAACGCTGCTTTGATCCTTTGCAAAGTGTTACAGTAACCAGAAAGCAAAAGGAAAAATGGATGGAGGGAAGCCCTGAGGAGCAATGTTTTATAAATCAGAATTTCCACGCAATTTTATAGATGAGTTCACTGGGTACCATGTTAGAATATGAATGCATAGCAAAGAATTACCATAACTTGCAATTTTTTATATCTAAAATGTGCTATAGAAATCATTCATCTGACTGTTACACATTGATATCTTCTACCCATTTGGACCTAATAAGGCAGATACTCCCTTCATTTTAGCTACTCCTTAAATCATGTATTACATGCTACTTTTGCAATTGCATTTCAGATCATAGGAATGTACAGTATATTAGTACATTGAAAACAGGTTCTACATCTTCCAAAAGAACCTAAGGGTCAAACACAAAGCAGTTACTGGCATTTGACATCCTCTAATTCTAAAAATAAAATGTCTACTTTTCATAGACAATGGACTATATTGGATTAGTGGGTTTTTTGTTTGTTTTGTACCAGCCATGGTAACTTTTTATGTTGCTTTTTCAGAAATTTATGAAGTTGATATCAGCATACATTGAAATCTTAGTGAATTCATTTAACCTATGTTAAGGTTATTGACATCCAATCTTTTTGCTGTTCTTTTACTTTGCTGATGAAAAGCATTTTATGAAGTGAATGAGAATTAGCACATCCACTTACAATAATTGCTAACATTTTTAGAGAATAGAGTGTTTGGCATGTACAATGTTAAGTAAATTATCTCCTTTCATCATCAGAACATCCTTATGAGATAAATACTATCATCAGCCCCATTTTATAGATAATAGAACCAAGACACAGAGCAGCTAAGTTAATTGTCCAAGGTGAGCTAGAAGGGGGTGAAGACAGAATTACCTACATTTATGCAATTCCACCTACCAAACCCATACTTCCTTGCCCCCACATTCTGTTGCATCCAAAATTACAAATTAAGAAAGTCAGTAATATGCTTGCTTATCCAACATACCATACAAATAAAAAAATACATCAGAGACAAAGAAGCACAATGTGATGTTATAAGTACAGGTCCTAAAGCTTGGCTTCAAAAAACATGACTTTACCACCTACTAGCTTGGTGACTTTCAGACAAGTTACCAAACCTCTCTGCACCTTAGTTTCCTCATTTATAAAGTGAGATAATATTAGTACCTACCTGATCTGATTGTTGAGGATTAAATTAGTTAATATATGTAAATCACCTAGATCAACACATAGTAGGTGCTCAATACATCATTTATCTTTTACCTCATAAACAGAAGTTGTCTTGATTTGTGTTGCTGTAACAAAATACCATAGACTGGGTAATTGATAAAGAACAGAAATTTATTTCTCACACTTCTGGAGGCTGGGAAGTCCTAGATCAAAGCACCAGCATTTAGCATCTAGTCGGGGTTCTGTCTCGGCTTCCAAGATAGCATCTTGTAGCTGCAGCCTCAGGAAAGAAGGAATTCTTTGACCTCCCTTGGCAAAAGGGATGGAAGAAAGCAAATCCACTCTCTCAGGCCCCTTATTAAAGGCCCTAATCCCTTCCATGAAGGCTCTATCCTCATGACTTAATCACCTCCTAAAGACCCCATCTTTTCATACTAACAAGTTGGCCATTAGGTTTCAACACATACATTTTGAGAGACACACTAAGACCATAACAGAACCCTACTCTAGATATCATGTCCAGGTAAAATCATATGATCTGATTTTCCCAGAGTATGGTACCTTCTGTGAACCAATTAGGCCAGCACTACTATTTTCCTGTTTAAAATCTGATGCAAGCTTTAGAAGTGTTAAAACGATTCTAGGAATGTCCTAGGAACCATTGTAATGAGTAATTCTCTTGGATTCTAGAGCAGGTGTTCTCATCCTTTTGAAGGTGAAAGCTGCTTTAAGGATCTAATGGAAGCTGCTTTAGGTCTTCTTCAGAAGAATTCAAATATGCACATATAAGTAAGCTTTTGCATGTAATTTCAGGTGCTCAGAGATTCCTGAAGCTCCTGGGCCCCTGTAAAGAATCCCTGCCTCAAAGGGATGCCACTGAGACAGGAAACGCACGTTCTAATTGTGTCCTTACTAACCAGTGCAGTGATCTTGAAAAAGTCTTTCAGCATCTCTAAATTAAATATTCCTATTCCCATCTTAAAATGCAAGGATCAGAGCAAATGATCTTTAAAATTTCTTTCACTTATAATTCTATAATTCTGAATTACATAACAAGTTCTGTTAACCAACCAGTTTCAGTAATTTATTATTCTTCTCTCTAGGTTTCTTAATTAATATTGATCTTGCTTTAGCTAGTGCTGCCAATTCTGAAGAAAATGGAAAATTACCTTAATCTTTATAGACATCTTCTAGATTTCGAATTCACAATTTACTGCCCGTTTTCATCCAAGTTTGCATAAATGAAATTTACATATTTATGTATTCTGTCAATTACTTGATTATTAATGCACAAATCATCTGAACTGCCTACAAATAAAATATGTGAATAGTGATTGAATTCTTCCTCAAAATCCGGGTCACTTTGGGGGTACTGGTCATCTCTAATCTCAAACTAATTTACTTAGTAGATGAAAGAGAGAGAGAGAAAACAAACTACACACTATTTATCAGCTGAGGACTTGACTATTAATATGTCACAGATGATCCTGTGGATCACTAAGGTTTTTTTTTTTTAAGTAAAAGTGCAGATATTCTGATAAAATAATACTACCCATATTTTTATAATCCTGTGCATCAGCAAAATCCTCTGTGCACATTATCTCAGATATCATGATCATCTTTTTATTTTTTCTTTTATTTTGGAGACTAGATTTACAGAAAGTTTCCATGATAGCACAGAGAGTTCCCATGTGCTGGTAATCTACCTGGCTCCCCTAAGGTTAACATCTAACATACTTCACCATGGTACATTTGTCAAAACTAAGAAACCAGCATTGGTACAATGCTATTAACTAAGCTGTACATTTACTCAGATGTCAACAGTTTTGCTACCAATGTCCTCTTCTTGTTCTAGAATCCAGCTGATGACACCACATTGCATTTATCGGTTATGTCTCCTTAGTCTCATCCAGTCTGTGACAGTTGCCCAATCTTTCCTTGTTTTTCATGACTTGACAATTTTGAAAAGTCTGGATCAGGTGTTTCAGAGAATGTCCTTCAGTTGTGTTTGTCTGATGCTTACTCACAATTAGATTGTGTTTATGTGTTTTGAAGGAAAAATACCACAGGAGTGAAGTACTCATTTCATTACATAATCTCAGAGGATATGTAACAGCAACATTACTTACCACTGGTGATGTTGACCTTGATCCCTTAGTTAAGGTACTATTTCCCAGTATTTTGTACTATAAAGTTACAATTTTTCCCTTTCCTTACTTAGTCATTGGAAGTAAGTCACTAATACAGCCATTAATTCAAGGGAGAAAAATTATGCTTTAACTTCTAGAGGTGTATGGCAGTGGGGGTGGGGGAGGGACGAGTACCTAAATATATTATTCAGACAACCACTGAGGACAACCACTTTTTCAAGCACATATTACTGCTTCCACTTGTATAGGTGAAAACTGACGCTCAGACTGACCAAGTCACACAGGTAGGACATGGTAAAACCGGTTCACAAAATCAGCTCTTCTAATTCGAAATGTATTCATTTTTCTATGACACCAAAGCATCTCTATTTAGGTAAAATTGTTTTTCCTGTGTTTTAATGGGAGTCCAGCAATTTGCACTTCAATTTTTTGACTTGTTTTGTTCAGCAACTAAAACACCTTTTAGCTGATACCATTTGAATGTAGCCAAAAGGGTCAGTGTGGCTCCCAAAATCTACTTTAAGGTATATCATGAGATGTGGGAGGCTCTGGTTTGCTCGGGATCCACTATATCCTCATTCTAGGTACTGTTCAGCCTCCTCTTTCCTCAAGTGCAAGATTTTCTACTACAAGATTATCCAATCAAAATATATCTTTCTATTAATATAACATTTAATAAAAAGCGAAATGAACCATTTCGGACCTTGCCTTAGGTAAAAGAAAGGTCTGTTGTCCTCAAATTCAATTTATAACCTACCACAATGTGCACCCATCCGAATGGACTTGCAGGCCTTCACAGAGTGGTCTGATTTGTCTAAAGAATCCAGGCAAATTGATGAACTGCGGTTGCTACTGCCCAGTGTCTGCAGGACCTTGTGGTGTCTGGTTGCAGACCCCAGGCTTGGTAGAGCTGTCCCCTGCTAATGATTTCCAGTCATGACAAAGAGAGTCCAAATTGTAACAGGTGACACAAAGGGGAAAGATTCTGTATCACGTTACTAATTCCCAAGAGCTAACCCCAGTCATTTGACTTCCCTCTTCTTTTCCAGAAGTTTAAAAATTCACAGACATTTTAAAATTAGCATTTCTTTTGGCCCAATTACTTGTCTTATCAGTCAGTCAAGCAATGTTTAATAGCACTTCCCCACTTGTGGTGACTCACTAAGCCTGTGGGACAGTTAATCCAGAATGACAGGTTCCCCGCCCACCAAGTACTTACCATCTAATGCAAAGACAACAGACCCACACATAATGGGAGACATTCCATCCCAACACAAAAGGGAGGGTCTGTTCTGTGTTGGCTGCGTTTGGGGTTCTTAGGTTTTGTTGTCTACTTTAGAGTTGATGTGTATGCGTGTGTGTGAGAGAGAGACTGTGTGTCAAAGAGAAAAAAGAATGAGAGACAAGATTACAAGCACTGAAAGAGTTTAAGGACCTACGGGAAAACACAGAGTTTGCTGGTCATTCATTTAAGGTTTCAGTATTAAGTTTAATGGGTTCTCCCCACCCCACGCCCCCAGATGTCACTGTTCCTAACACAACAAGTCTGGAAGTTTTACAAAGTGGAAGCACCAGATATCAAAATTAACATGGACTGGCCCCATATACATCCCTCATATCCCTCATCCCCGTGTGTTTTCTGCCCTCCGTACGCTTGCCCTTTGTCCTGCAAATATGTTTAATGTGCCTTAACCTGGGAGTCACATGCCCTAAAGAGAGGCCACAGTGCGGGTTTGAAGCCACCCCACCTGTTGGCCGTTTCCCTCTCTCCTCGGTGTCCTGGGAGCTGCTAGTGGCGCAGTCAGAAGACTCATCCGACACTGCAGGATATTTCATCCCTCGGCCTCCATTTTCCAATCTGTAAAACACTGGATGATATTCGTGAATTTATTGTGGCAATTTAAAAGATTAACTCGCCTTCAAAAGCACTTTATAAACTGTGAAACACTATTCACATATAAGGAAACATAAATGATTTTTACGTATGACCTTGATAGAGTTGCCAGTCAAGTGGGGAATAACCATTTAGCCTCTTTTCAGGAATGATCTCAAGTTTGGACCATACGTTTAATTTTCTCATGAATTAAATGACATTTATTTTCAGAGATCTTTAAAATTGACTATACTAAAATAAAAATCAATCATATATTATTAAATGTGTCTCAAAAAAAAAATAAATAAATAAAGTAAAAGGCCCAGGAAGAGTCAGTATGTTAAATTTGAAAACACAGGGGCTTTTTAAAATTATTTTTTATTGTAGTTAAACATAAATAATATAAAATTTACAATTTAACTATTTTGAGTGTACAGTTCTGTGCACACTCACGTTGTTGTACCCATCACCATCGTCATCTCTATAACTATCTCATCTTCCCAAACTGAAGCTCTGTATCGGTTAAACACTAACTCCCCACTCTTCTCCCTCTCCAGCACCTGGAAACCACCATTCTACTTTCTGTCTGTATGAATTTGGCTGCCCTACATACCTCCCCTATAAGTGGAATCACAATATTTGTCCATTGCAACTAGCTAATTTCACTCAGCAAAACATCTTTGAGGTTCATGCATGTTGTAGCATGAAACATATGGGTTTTCGAGCCATAGAAGTCAACACTTGAACTCAATCTTGACTACTCACTAGCTGACTGAAAGACAATGGGTGATTTAGCCAAAAATAAAAGTGTTAAGGAAATAATGTGGCCAGAATTGTTAACTGAACTAGTAAGCACATACAAACACATACACACACACACACACACACACACACAGTTACACAAAAATGGCAGGATAGCCGACTTAATAAAAGCATAGTGTTTGACTCTGTAGGCGAAACATAAGCAGCCTCTTTTTGGCTACATTTGAAGAACGACCTCTCTATCTTTCATTTCCACTACTATGTGATTCTGAAGAAGAGGCCATCAGTTTTTCAAGGGTTTCATTTACTACTTTGGGGACATTTTTAAAAATCTGCTGTACTGATTTTAAGAAATAAAAAAAATGTTTTGTATAATCAGAAACAAGTTGCCCAGTTGGAAAAAAAATTGATCTTGAGTTTTATGATAATAAAAGCATTACCTGTGGGTATTGAACATTTATAGATGGCAGAAGAGAAATGAGAACTTGTCATGCCAAACTGTATGACTACATGGTGTATAGAAAGTAGTCTGGAACACCTGAAAGTAGTCAACCTAGATATTTCCTGGCCATTGGATCTTCCAGTATAGGGACTTTTCATGCACCGGGGATGCACGCAAGGTTTTGTAACATTCATTAACTTTTAATCATTTTTTCTTTTCAGGAAAAGTCCCACCACACACACACATACCCCTAAACGCTCATTTTCTTTATTTTATTGCTAATCCATTTCAGACAAGTATGCCTTCTTTTTGCTTGTTTGTTTTTTTCTACTTTTAAAAATTTTTCTGTAATAAATATGACCTTGCTTTGTAATGAGAAGAAAAAACTGATGACAATTAAACAATTTTAAAAGATAAAATTTCAATGCTTCCATATACCACCCATGGTTATTTGGAAATGTTTTCATGACATCTTTCTAACTTGAAAGTTGGACAAAAATAAATGTTTCCAACCATATGTTCACATTTCTGTAACTTGCCTGCCCCGTGAGAAGGAAGAGAGATAGAACAACTGACAGATACTTCAATTGTTTCAAGCTTTTTCTATTACTAGCAGAACAAAGGAAACATACTTAGCTAAATATGAATTTAAATTTTAAAAGGAAAAATCTAAAGGAAGAAAGTTAAGTATTCTTAATCTTGTTTATGTCATGTGTGCTATATTGATAGATAATCTGATTCAAGTATTTACTAAACTAAATACAGATGCAAAAACTAAAACAGTAAATTCAATGAAAAATGAAATGAACACATTTCTAATAAAGTTAATTCACTTGGAAAAACTATATTGTAATTCACTTGGAAAAATGTATAAAAACTAAGGGAGAAAATAAAAATCAGAAAAAAATCCATAAAATTTATAAATTTCTCATCATCTTATTCCACTTTAAAGAAAGATAAGCTGGATATCATAAATGAAGCTTTAAGAGTGTGATTTATGCAAAAAGAGAGAGAGAGGGAGAACTCTAATCATGTCCAGTAAAAAAAATGAGCATTCCTATCTCTGCTGACTCGTTGAAAGGAACACATTTGGGTGCTGTATTATACCTCTAGGGAAAAAAAAAAAAAAAAAAAAAAAAGCATATATTTGCGTGTGTAGTAATGTTGCTGAGTAAATAGTCAGAAACACCAACCAAAATTTTTCTTCCTCCTTCTCTCCCTCCTCTTCCTTCTTTGTGTCATAAGTGATACAAAAGATAATTGAAAGAATTAGAGAAAGTGACACATGAATAAACCTTACCTGTCAGGTGTGACTACTGAAATAAAGGCTTGAGAATCACTGCTTTAGAAAACAACTTATAATCAACTCTATGTATTTAATGCCTTACCAGAAATGAAAAAAAAATCAATGCAGAACTGCTGATCGGTTTGTATTTTAATCAAATAATTGCAAAAAAGAATTTTCTCCAAAGTTAATGGGGTGGGAGGGCGTAAAAGGGAGAAAAAGATTCGAAGTAATACGTGAGAAATCTCCACATAAAGTGGTTTCACCCTTTTTGAGTTTTGCTTAAAATAAAACAGCACCCACTGCAGTTTTCCTGGGCGAAGAGAGAGCGTGGACCACACAGTGCACAGGCCTGCAAGGCACTAACTGAAAGGGAACCTCTCGGGCGTGTGCAAGTGAATTCCATTAACGAAAGTGTTCATGTTATCACAGAGAGCAGCTCGTGCACTGCACAGATCTGGTTCAACAAATACTAAATAATGGCCCCGTTGAAAAGAAAAAGACAAATATTGGGTGCCTGTGACAAAGGTTCCATTCTGTGTTAATTTTAGTCAATAAACGTATGTGGCATTTTTGGTGATTTCTTTCAGTCAGACTTTAATGCAAAGCCGGATATTTTTTTGACAGAGTAAAGTCCTTAAAAAGCCCTCATTTGAAGCTTCGTATTGATTTGTCATTATATTCTAAGTCATTGCCTTTGTATTAGACTTAACAACATGTTAACATTATGTGAAAGGAAGACTTGTTTCTACAAGCTCTTCATGGAACTCAGAGAGCAGGCAGAAACTTACTGCCCATATTCAACCCCACACATGCACATATACACACATACACACACGCACACAATCCCTGAAGAAATGTAAATCCTTAAAAGTTTTGAAGTTTTTATAGGAAAGTTAAACCAAGATTGTCATTTGAACATTTTTTTCTTCTGCCTTGGTCCGGAATTTCACCACGGGCTCTGAAAAATCTTATTATTAAATATGAAATGTCTAATTTCAAATCAAATGTGTAGTTTATTATATCTCAAATAAGAAGCAGTACAATTAATCAAAGTACTCACCTAAGCTATCGACACAGTTTTGGCATCTTAACCACTGCTTGTTTATGCCAGCCGCGAGAGGAAGCCTGGAGAGACAGTGGTAATGAAATCACGAAAGGCATTTTCCACAGCTTGCTAAGAATTGAGTATTTTTCCTTGCAAGAAGTGGTCCAAAGCCTGGAAGAAGTAGGAGTGAGTTGGTGCAAGGTCTGGTGAATACGGTGGATGACAGAGAGTTTCCAAGTCCAACTTCTGTAGTTTGAGCAGTGTTGTTTGTGAGACATGTGGTTGAGTGTTGTCTTGCAAGAGGAATGGCCTGTCTCTAGTGACCAGTCTCAGTCACTAGAGGATTGCAAGCTTCCTCATCATTTCATCGAATTGGTTGCAGCAGACATCTGCTGTCATCGATTGACCAGGTTTCACGAAGCTGTAGTGGATAATACCGGCACTGATCTACCAGACAGACACCATTAGCTTTTTTTGATGAATATTCAGTTTTGGACTGTGCTTTGGCACTTCATCTTTATCCAACCATTGTGCTGAACGCTTGTGATTGTCAAAAAGAATCCATTTTTCATCACACGTAACAATATGGTTTAGAAATATTATAGTTCGCCTTTATGTTGTGACAGCAGAGAAAGGCAAGCTTCAAGATAATTTCTCTTCTGGTGCTCATTTAATTCATGCATAACCCATCTATCCAGCTTCTTTACCTTATCAATCTGTTTCAAATGGTCCAATATTGTTGAAATAGTAATGTCAAACCTTGCTGCTAATTCATGCATAGGTTGAGATGGATTCGCTTCCACCACAGCTTTCAGCTCATCATTACGCACCTTGGTCTCAGGTCACCTATGTGGATCATTTTCAAGATTAAAATCACCATAACTGGAACTTCTCAAATCATCGACATACTGTGCATTCATTAGCCACAACCTTCTCAAACACTTCATTGATATTTTGAGCTGTCTGTGCTGCATTGGTTCCACGACAGAGCTCATATTCGAAAATAACACGAATTTTTGACTTATCCATCATTTCACAAAAATTGCTCTTAAAAAAATGTGAAAGATGATCACAAACCAAAATGTGCATCTGAAAGACTGAGGATGTACCTTCACAATAAAAATAAAACAAGAAATGTTAAAGTGAAATGTCAGAGATATCAACTGTCAAACTTAATACTTAAGGAAATCAGATATTTCATACTTAATAACCTATTAATTGTGATATATTAACATATACATCCATACACACATATTTATGTAATAGAATTCTGTAAATATAATATAGCATACACTTTGAACAAATACACAGTATTTAAGAAATCAGAACACTGGAAGAGTATATACCCTGAATAGTGTTTTGTCTTTTACTTTTATAACAAAGGGTCCAAAATCATAATGTGATAAAAATTATTCATCAACATTCGTGAAGCCTTCATTAAGAACCCACCATTTTCAGTAAAATAAGAAAATGTCCATTTCATAGAACATTAGTTTTACAAGCACCTTTGCACCAGCAGCAAGACCCCGTGCTGGGTGGGGTGAAGTGTGTAAAGATGTGTAGGATGTGATCCCTAATTTCTGGGTGCTGTTTGCTTGTGTCATTCCCCACAGATATGCTCACCCTCTCAGTTTCAAAGACATTTTGCTACTAAAGCCTTCCACATGTTGCAAAGGGGGAGAATAAGGAAGATGGGTTCCATAGTAGTGCCAAGCCCTGGAAGTACACCAGTTAGCACTCTTTTCCCTTTCGTGTGACAGCCTTAACCCTAGTCTGCCCATGCCTGGGTTTTCAGCTTTTAAGGGAATCAGTGAGTTCATTAAGTGACATGGCTGAGAAAAGAAATGTCTCATTGTAGTACAGTAAAACAGGCTCATATGCTAAATGTACTTCTGATTCTCAGCAGAGAGTTGCTAGTGTTAACTTTGCAAATACTGAAAGCTACAATAAAGACTCATAGTGTCCAATTTTGTCCAAGAATTGCAACGTGTATGGCACATATTGTCAAACATTCCCTTTTGAAGTATGAAGCAAACATCACCAGCCATGGCTTCTTGAAGGATAAATTGAGCCAGAGCATCTAAACAGCTTGTTCAACATCCACAGGCAAACCAGTGGAAGGATTTGAAACAGGAATCATATCTCCCAACGCCTAATCATTTCATTATTTATTTTTCCAGTTTTTGAAATGATGTCCTTTACAAGCCTCCCCCAAGAGGACATTCAGACAGTTATCACATTAGAATTATAACAAATAAAACACTCTTGAAATAGCAGGAAGAGCTCACACTAATTTATTTAAAGCAGTATTCCTTAAAAACTTGGTGTCTTCACAACAGAAGACATCTTTTTTTTTTTTATTTCAGCTCATTATGGGGGTACAAAAGTTCAGGTTATATATATTTCCCATGCCCCGCCGTCCCCCCAAGTCTGAGCTTCAAGCGTGTCCATTCCCTAGACAGTGCACATCGCACTCATCATGTAGGTATGCACCCATCCCTTCCCCCCTTCCCTATCCCCCCCAGTCAGAACTTCAAGCGTGTCCATTCCCCAGGCAGTGCGCATTGCACTCATCAAGTAGGTATACACCCATCCTTCCCCCTAGCCCCCACCTCTGTCCGATACCCAGTTGGTGTTATTCCCAAATGTGCACTCAGGGAAACCAGTTTGCTGGTGAGTACATGTGGTGCTTATTTTTCCATTCTTGGGATACTTTACTTAATAGAATGGGTTCCAGTTCTCTCCAGGAGAACCACAGAGATGCCATATCGCCATTATTTCTAATAGCTGAGTAATATTCCATGGTATACGTATACCTTCAAAAGAAGATATAAAAATGTCTAACAAATATATGAAAAATTGTTCAACATCTCTAATCATCAGGGAAATGCAAATCAAAACCACAATGAGATATCACTCAACTCCAGTGAGAATGGCCTTTATCAAAAAGTCCCAAAACAATACATGTTGGCATGGATGCGGAGAGACAGGAACACTCATACACTGCTGGTGGGACTGTAAACTAGTGCAACCCCTGTGGAAAGCAATGTGGAGATACCTTAAACAGATTCAAGTAGACCTACCATTCGATCCAGCAATCCCATTATTGGGCATCTAACCAGAAGAACAAAAGTCATTCTATAAAAAAGACACCTGCACCCGAATGTTTATAGCAGGACGATTCACAATTGCAAAGATGTGGAAACAATCCAAATGCCCATCAACTCATGAATGGATTAGCAAAATGTAGAAGACATCTTTTTGAATAGCTCCCCCTGGGGGTGTTTGGTACACAAAAAGCAGCCTGATGCAGCAACCCTGCTTGGCAATGTTTGCTATATTAATATTAATTAATTTAACTAGAAATTTCCAAATCCTGGGGTAGAGGTGAGATGAGGTGGTAACTGCTAGAATAGTGACTACTTATTAGTATTTCACAAACTATTTCTTCATTTCCAAGCATTTTGAAATATCTAGTTATTCAACTGATCCTTAAAAATGAATTTTAGAAGGAATAAATATTGATGATCAAGATTTGACCGCTACTGAAAAAATGTAAATTCTAGGAAACAATTTGCCTTATTTTGAGAAGTTGCTTATTGGTTTAATCAACAGAAATAGTTATATTTCAACTTCATTCCATACCAAAACCAAACAAACAAAAGGAAGGCTTTCCTAGCTGCTTCCAATCACAACAATGAAAGGGATGAGGGTTAGAATAAACCTTTGCTTAGCTTATTATTATAAAGTAATTTCAACCTAAATATTTGGTTTATATCTTCTGTATTCCCCCAAGTGCTTGGCATGACACTTTGCTATACTAACTTCTCATAGGAAATTAGTAACTGAAATTAGATAGGAAAATTATATATTTTGGTACCGCATCAAGGCCAAATAAAAATATCTGAAATATCAAATGGTTATTTGCTTTTCCAATATATTTGAAAAAAATGTTCAGCTTCAAAGATTAAAAAGTTTTTCTTTAAAAAAGCATTTTCTCAATTATCCAAATATTCAGGCAAATATCTGAAAATAGCATTTTTTAGTTCAGTCTTATGAAAGATGTAGAATAACTGAAATTCTCCTTAAGAAAAAGTATTGCAATTAACCAAACACCCTCTGAAACTAAGACAGAGCTAGCCTTGTCAAAGATGGAAAAAGAAATTAGCCTACCTTTCAGAAACAATTTTAATTTTCCATGTTAGTTGGGTAAAATCAAGGTAAATATTAAATTCTACAAATAATGGAGAAGGAAGTTATTGCCATTCTGATAGTTTTATTGAAAAGCCAGGGCAAGTGAAAAAACATTGAGCCAGAGTTTGGTTCTGCCCCGCCTCTGCCCATCTGTTATTTAGGCTTCCTGGGACTCAGTTTTTTCCACTGCAAACAGAAGAGTTTTTATTAACCTGGGGTCTCTCAAGTTGTTATCAGAGAGTGGGGGTGAGGAATGAAGATGGCAGTTTTCTTTTTTGCAGAGAGAGGATGAAATTATTTCAAACTATAGCCTCCTGACATTCTGAAATTTCTCTTCTCCAAAATGATATTTCCCATCCTTGTCCATTTGAGAATCACTTTTACCTATGAGATCATGTCACATTCTTCATGTGTTGGCATATAAAAACATAGACATCCCCTGGAGATGACATTTAATGTTTTTTAAGTCATACAATTCTATGTCCCACACCACTTCTAAGAAAACAAACGCATACACACAAAAAAAAAATACTGTTAAATATATATTAAATAGAAATAGTACCATATAAAACATAACTGATGATGGGAGAGCAGACACAGAGGTGGGCAGTCATGTGGCAAGCCCCTCTCCCTCCAGCAGAAGCAATTTCTAGGGGATTTAAAGAGCCAGCACATTTTTACCCCTTCATTTTTCTCTTTATCCCCTTACAGGAGCTACCTGATGAGTGCGATGCAATGCGCACTGTCTGGGGAATGGACACACTTGAATGTTCTGACTCAGGGGGATGGGGGTGGGGGGAGGGGATGGGTGTATGAGTGATGAGTGCGATGCACACTGTCTGGGGAATGGACACGCTTGAAGCTCTGACTCGGGGGGATGGGGGGAACATGGGCAATATATATAACCTGAAATAAATAATATAAAAAAAACAACTAGGACATTCTAAAGCAAGCATGTTTAAAGAAGAATTTAGAAAGTTATAAACATACCTAGGGAAAGGTGGAGGCTAAGAAAAGAACTTACAAGAACTTAAGTTTACACCACAGGCTAATCCCTGGTACAAAAATAGCCCATAACAATCAAAGAAAGAAAGAAAGAAAGAGGGGGAGGGAAGGGAGGAAGGAAGGAAGGAAGGAAGGAAGGAAGGAAGGAAGGAAGGAAGGAAGGAAAACAATACAGAAAACCTTGGGGAAAATGGGGGTCTGATTTCCAGTTACCACATTATAAAATTCAAATGTCCAGTTTTCAATAAAAAAACACAAAGCATACAAAGAAACAGGAAATTATGGACTATTCAGAGGAAAAATAAATAAACACAAACTGTCCCTCAGAGAAACTAGATACCAGAATTACTAGAAAAAGACTTAAAAACATCTGCCTTAAAAAAGTGCAAAGAACTAAAGAACAACATGGAGAAAGTCAAGAAAACAATTCATAAGCAAAACAGAAATATCAATAAAGAGATGGGAAACTTAAGAAGAACCCAAAAAGAAAATCTGGAGCTAAAAAGTACAATTACATAAAAGGAAAAATGCACTAGAGGATTCAAAAGCAGATTGAAGGAGGCAGAAGATAGAATCATTAAACTTGAAAATAAGACAGTTGAAATTCTCAAGTCCGAGGAACAGAAAGAAAAAAGGTCAAAGAAAAGTGAACAGAGTGAACAGATGGTGTCTGTGAGACACCATCAAGTGGACCAACATATGCATTGTCAGAGTCCTAGAGGGGGAAGAAAAAGAAAAAAGTGAAAATAGATTATTTGAAGAAATAATGGCTGAAACCTTCCCAAATTGGTTGAAAGATATGAATATAAACATCCAGGAAGCTACAAGAATTCCATGGAGTATGAATTCAAAGAAACCATGAATTCAAAGCTAAGATACATTACAATCAAACTATCAAAAGCCAAAGGCAAAGAAAGAATCTTGAAAACAGCAAAAGAGAAGCAACCTGTCACATCCTAGGGATCCTCAGTAAAACTAACAGCAGATTTCTCATCAGAAACCTTGGCATCCAGAAGGTAGTGGACTGATATGTTCAAAGTGCTGAAAGAAAACAACCTGTCAACCAAGAATCCTATATCCAGCAAATTATTCTTCAAAAGTGAGGAGAAAATTAAGACATTCCCAGATAAACCAAAGCTGAGGGAATTCATTACCACTAGACCTGCCCTGCAATAAATGTTAAAGGGACTCCTTCAGATTGACATGAAAAGATACTAGACTGTAACTTGAAACCATAAGAAGTAAAAATCTCAGTAAAGCTAAGTACTGGGCAATTATAAAAGCTGGTATTATTGTAACTTTAATTTGTAACTCCACATTCTGTTCCTAAATGATTTAAGAGACTAATGTATGAAAAAAATTATTAGTCTATGTTTTGGGATAAATGTGTAAAGATGCAATTTGGGGGTATGAATAACTGAAAGGAGTGAGGACAGAGCTGTTAAAGGAGCAGAGTTTTTTTTTTATGTTATTGAAGTTAACCTGGTATAAATTCAAATTAGAGTGCTACAAGTTTAGGATGTTAAATATCATCCCATGGTAATTATAAAAAAATAGCTTTAGACCATATACAAAAGGAAATGAGAAGAGAATTAAAATGTTTCACTACAAAAAAGCAACTAAACACAAAAAAAGAAGTAATACAGAAAATTAGGGACAAAAGCTAAAAGGCATATAGAAAACAAATAGTGAAATAGCAGAAGTCCCTCCTCATCAGTAATTACTTTAAAAGTAAATGGATTAAACACTTCAATCTAAAGACAGAATTGGCAGAATGGATTTTTTAAAATCACATTATTTGACCATATGCTATCTATAAGAGACTCACTTTAGGCACAAAGATATAAATAGGTTAAAAGTGAAAGGACATACAAATAGTAACCAAAAGAGAACAAGGATGGCTATACTAATATCAGACAAAATAGATGTTAAATTTAAAAAAGAGAGAGGCAAAGAAGGATATTATATGTTAATAAAAATCTCACTACAGCAAGAAGGTATAACAATTATAAACATTTTTGCACCTAATAGCAAACCTTTAAAATATATGAAGGTAAAATTTACACAATTGAAGGGAGAAATAGTCAGTTCTACAATAATACTTTGAGATTTCAGTACTTCACTCCCAATAATAGATAGAACAATCAGACAAAAGGTAAGTAAGGAAATAGAGGACTTGAACAACATAATAAAGAGATGTCCAACAGACATATACAGAACACTCTATCCAACAACAATAGAATATGCATTCTTATTAAAATATGTTCACATGGAATATTTCTAGGATAGACTATATGTTAGGCCACAAATGAAGTCTCCGTAGATTTTAAGAGATAGATTTCTTATGAAAATCATCTCTAACCACAATGGCATGAAGTTAAAAATCAATAACAGAAATAAAACTGGAAAATTCACAAATCTGTGAAAATTAATGCACTCAAACAACCAATGGATCAAAAAAGAAATCACAAGGAAAATTAGCAAATACTTAGAGACATATGTAAGTGAAAACACAAAATACCAAAACTTATGGGATGGGGCAAAAGCAGTGCTAAGGGGGATGTTTATGGCTATAAATACTTACACTAAAAAACAAGAAAGATTGAAAATCAATAACCTAACTTTACAACTTAAGGAATTAGAAAAAGAAGAACAAACTAAACCCAAAGCTAAAAAAAGGAAGAAAATAATGCAGATTAGAGCAGAGATAAATGAAATAAGAATAGAAAAACTGTAGAGAACATCAATGAAACCAAAAGTTGGTTATTCAGAAAGATTAACAAAACTGACAAAACTTTACGTTAGATTGACTGGGGAAAAAAGAGAAGACTCAAACTACTAAAATCAGAAATGAAAGTGGGAACATTACTACCAAGTCCACAAAAATAAAAAGGATGATAAGAGTGTACTATGAAAAATTTTCAGGAATAATTTGAATAATCTAGATGAAATGAACAAATTCCTAGAAACACAAAACCTACCAAGACTGAAACATGAAAAAATAGAAAATCTGAATAGACCTATAACTTGTAAAGAAATTGAATCAGTAATCAAAAGCTTTCCAGCAGAGAAAAGCCCTGAGCCAGACAGCTGTCCTGGTGAATTCTACCAAACATTTAGAGAAAAACTGACATCAATCCTTCTCAAATTTTGGCAAAAATTTGAAGAGGAGGGAACACTACCTATCTCATTCTATGAGGCCAATATTGCCCTGTTACCGAAGTCAACCAAAGCCACTACAAGGAAACAAAACCACAGACCAATATATCTTACAAAAATCCTCAACAAAATACTAGCAAACCAAATTCAGCACCATAATAAAAGGTTTATATACCATGACCAAGTAGGATTTATTTCTGGAATGCAAGCATGATTCAACATATGGAAATCAGTCAATGTAATATACCACATAAACACCATGAAAGAAAAAAGAAACACATGATCATCTTAATTGACACAGAAATAAACTATTTCAACATAATAAAAGCTATATATGAAAAACCCACAGCTAACATCGTATTCAATGGTGGAAGACTGAAAGCTTTTCCTCTAAGATAAAAAACAGGACAAGGATGCCCATTATTGTCACTTCTATTCAACATAGTACTGGAGGTTCTAGACAGAGGAATTAGGCAAGAAAAAGAAATAAAAACCATCCAAACTGAAAAGTAAAAAGTAAAATTATTCTGTTGCAAGTGATATGATCTCATATGTAGAAAGCCCTAAAGATTCCATTGAAAACAAACAAACCTATCAAAACTAATGAATGAATTCAGCAAAGTATTGGATACAAAATCAACATGCAAACATCAGTGGCATTTTTATAAACTAACAATAAACAACCCCTCAAAAAAGAAATTAAGAGAAGAATTTCATTTATAATAGCATCAAAAATAATAAAATACTTAATAATTAATTTAACCAAGGAAGTAAAAGATTTGTACAATGAAAACTATAAAACATTACTGAAAGAAATTAAAGAAGACTTAAGTAAATGGAAAGATATCCCCTGTTCCTGGATTGAAAGATTTAATATCAAGATGTCAATACTACCCAAATCAATCTACAAAATTAATGTAATCCCTATCAAAATCCTAACAACATTTGTTGCAGAAATAGAAAAATCCATTCTAAATTTTATATAAAATCTCAAGGGACACCAAATAGCTAAAACAATCTTTAAAAAAAGTTGGAGGTCTCATACTTCCTAATTTCAAAACTTATCACAAAACTGCAGTATTCAAAACAGTGTATTATTGGCATAAAGACAGACATAGACCATTGGGTTAAAATAAAGAGCTCAAAAATTAACCCTTGTATGTATATATACACAAAAATTAACCCTTGTATGTGTATATATAAATATAGTCAAATAATGTTTGACAAGCACAATAAGACCATTCAATAGAGAAAAGACAGACTTTTCAACAAATGGTGCAGGGAAACCTGGATATCTATCTACATGCAAAAGAATGAAGTAGGACCCTTACCTAATGCTATATACAAAAATTAACTTGAAATGGAGCAAAAGCTAAACCTATAAAACACTTAGAAGAAAGCATAGAACAAAATCTTTATGACATTGGATTTGGCAACAATTTCTTAAATATGACACCAAAAGCACAGGCAACAAAAGAAGAAATAGACAAATTGAACTTCAGGAAAATTAAAACTTTTATGCATAAATGGACACTATTAAGAAAGTAAAGGGTAACCTGAAGAATGGGAGAAAATACTTGTAAATCACTTATCTGATAAGGAATTAAAATCAAGAATATACAGAGAAATCTTAAATATAAAAATAAACCAAGAAAACCCAAACAACCTGATTCAAACATGGGCAAACAACTCAAGTAGATAATTCTCAAAGAAGATGTAAAAATGATCAATAAGCACACGGAAAGATGCTCACCATCACTCATCACTGAGGAAATGCAAATCAAAACCACAATGAGGCCGGGCGCGGTGGCTCACGCCTGTAATCCTAGCTCTCTGGGAGGCCGAGGTGGGCGGATCGTTTGAGCTCAGGAGTTCGAGACCAGCCTGAGCAAGAGCGAGACCCCACCTCTAAAAATAGAAAGAAATTATATGGACAGCTAAAAATATATATAGAAAAAATTAGCCGGGCATGGTGGTGCATGCCTGTAGTCCCAGTTACTTGGGAGGCTGAGACAGGAGGATCGCTTGAGCCCAGGAGTTTGAGGTTGCTGTGAGCTAGGCTGACGCCACGGCACTCACTCTAGCCTGGGCAACAGAGTGAGACTCTGTCTCAAAAAAAAAAACAAAAAAAAAAAAAAAAAAAAAAACCCACAATGAAATATGACCTCACACTCATTAGGATGGCTACTATAAGAAAAACAGTAAATACGACATCAAGTGTGCGCAAGGATCTGGAGAAAATGGAACCCTCATGCACTGTTGATCAGAATGCAAAATGGTGCAGCCACTATGGAAACAGTATGGCAGTTCCCTCCAAAATTAAAAATAGAATTAGCATAATATCCAGCAATTCTTCTTCTGAGTGTACACCCAAAAGAATCAAAAGCAGGACCTCAAAGAGATATGCTATATCCACTTCATAGCAACATCATTCACAGTAGCCAAAAGGTGGAAGCAACCCAAGTGTCCACTGATGGATGCATGGATAAGCAAAATGTTGTATTATACAATAATACATACAGTCTGCCTTAATATTAGTCAGCCTTAAAAAGGATGGAAATTCTGACATATGTCACATTATGGATGAACCTTGAGACACTATGTTCTATAGATGGAAATTTCTATTGGTGGTGGTGACAGTGATGGTGGCATTATTACTTCCATTTATTGTTATTAATATTATTATTATTCTAAGTTGGCCTGAAACTGCAGACTGCTGGGATGAAAAAGACTAAGGAGCAAGACAAATATGTATTAGAACCCTGGCTTCTGCACTTAGAAAATATGTGTCTAGGAAATTCTACTTTTGTTATTTGAACTTCTATGTCCTCACAGGAAATATAATACATTCCTTAAAGAACTATAGTAAGGACTAGAAATAATTTAGGTGATGTGCCTAGCACAGTGCTCAAACTTTGGCACATAGTAGATGTTCAAAAACTTGTAGCTATTGTTATTTTGTGAGTATTAGTACTAATATAATTAAATTATTGCAAGTAAGGAATAAGTTAATTCATATTAACACAGCACATGGTACTTAGTAAGTACTCAGTAAATATCAGTTCATTATCATCATCATTCTTACCACCACCACCATAATTATAATACTAAGATATCTTTTTTCTTTCTGTCTTTCTGTCATTTCACTATTTTTACTTCCAATTTAGGTCCAATCACTGATCCTAGGCAAGATCTTTTAAAGACAAAACTATTTTTTAGCCTATTTCCAAAGAAACTTATTTTCCACTTTAGCAGAATGTACTTGGTCTAGAATAAATAAATAAATAATAATTGAGGTACTACACCAATAAGTGCAAAATATTAATTCTCAATGCATTATGGCTCAATTCTTTTGAAATATTTAGGAATTCATGAAGAAGAAAATTTAAATTGTCTAGTTTTGTTTTAAATCAGAAAATATGAGTTTTCTGTAGCTTGTCTTAAATAATCAATATTTGTCAACATTTCTGTTCTCTCCAGAGGGTAGTAATTAGAATTGAGTAATAAATTATCATTAATGTACATAAATGTAAGTGTCATATGTATCTTGTAAAATAAACATCTGGTGAAAATCGTGAGCGAACCTATACATTATAAAATGGAGAGCATTTTTCACTGTTTCTTAAAAGCCTAAATAACTTTTATTTCCTTCCTAAAACTGGGGGTTTTCTAAGTAACATCATTCTTAGTTTATAATCTTCATATTTTCCCATGGCTCTGCATTTTCCCATCCTTGCTTCGCTCCATATGTCTGAAACAGTCATTTAAAACAGCAAGCTTACGTTAATTACCAGAGACAAGTGTTAATGGATTTTAATTTTGCTTTATTAGAATTTATGCAAATTTTACTGTGTTGAGATTCCAAATAAAATCCTTACAGTCACAACTTCTTTTTTTTTTTTTTTTTTTTTTCTTTTTTTGCTGTTGACTTGACTTTGTGGCAGGGGATGGAAAAGTTTTCATTAGTATTCGGTGACAGGAACTGTTGATAGCAATATTCTTTAACAAGAAATAGGTGTCATAAAATTATCTTTAAAACTGTGTGAGTTTCATAATTTGTTAATTAGTACTGATGTCTTTCCCCTATAGGTTCAAATATTCAGCTACACTTGCTGGTCTGCTTGTTATTATTCTCTTAATAGCGCTATCTGCTTATTTGTTTTTGTCTTGATCAAAATGTATGCCTTGTTATACACTTAATAATGTTCTTTTCCTTCCATTCAGTAGTTACCATGTCATAAGTTTATCAGAAAGTTATTTGCTTAATAAATACTCTGCTAAATGAAGAAGAATATGAGAATTTTAGATATATTCCTGGCTCTAAAATTATTATTTCTGGCTGGGCATGGTGGCTCACACCTATAATCCCAGCACTTTGGGAAGCCAAGGTGGGAGGATCACTTGAAGCCAGGAGTTCAAGACCAGCCTGGGCAACATAGTGAGACCCCTGTCACTACAAAAAATAAGAAAAATTAGCCAACTGTGGTGGAGCACACCTATGGTCCCAGCTGCTCAGGAGGTTGAGCCAGGAGGATCACTTGAGCCTAGGAGTTCAAGGCTGCAGTGAGCTATGATTGGGCCACTGTATTCCAGCCTGGGTGTCAGAGTAAGATTCAAAAAAAAATATTATTATTTTCATATTATCCAGGAGACATAAACACAATGTTGTGTCTTCTAATATTCAAAATTATTTGAAGATACTTTCTATTTGCAAAGGCTTTTGGCAGTATTAAGTGTAGCTTTATTTTATTGTTAAAGTAAGATAAATTTTTATACTTTATCTTTTTTTCTGTAGTTCTGTATTTTGGTATTTTAACATGCTGAGCCTGTTATTTTTATAATTGGAAAAAATAAAAGTTATATTTAAAAAGACATTCTTCTTTGTTAGGAATATCCATTTCAGTTTTGTGTACCTGATCATACAAGTTTTTGAATTTTTTTAAGTGACAAATAATAATTTTACATATTCATGGGGTACACAATGATGTTTTGATACATACAAGGTATAGTGATCAGATCAGAGTAATTAATATATCCATCATCTCAAACATTTATCATTTCTTTGTGTTGGGAGCTTTTTCCATAGCACTTGCACAGAAATTTTAAGTTCTACTCTCATAATAACATAAAAATGAAGTAAGGACCATTGTCCCCATTTTCCACATTAGAAAACTGAAGCACTAGTCAGTGTCCAAACTCCTACAACTAACAATTGGCAGAGCCTGGATTGGAACCGTTTTCCCTGATTGTAAGCAGAACGTTTTCTTTTATACCATAGATACCTCAATCAGTGGAGTTTAGCCCTGAGGTAAGAGCCTCCTCGCATGAAGTAACTTCCCAGGTGCTGCTTGTGGTGGTTTTAAACATTATTTACAGGGATATAGGAGGTGGGGAGAGGTAAAAACCTACCTCACAGGTACAATGAACACTGTTCGGGTGATGGGCACACTTATAGCCCTGCCTAAAGCATCATAAAACCTATCCATGTAACAGAAACACTTGTGCCCCCGTAATATTTTGAAATAAAAATAAAATAGCAAAGGTTTACAACGGGAGGATTTAGATTATCTGCAGATGCTATCATGTGAATTTGGCCTATTATTGAACATTTGCAGTTTATGGACAAAACATCAGTAAGCCAGTAAGTTCGGCAGGATAGGATACTTAAGAAGGATTTGATTAACAGAGTATTAAAAAAATACATGTCCATACATTCTGTGATACTTCTCCCTTCAAAAGGTGGCGTTTCATTCCCCTCTCCTTGAGAGCAGGCTGGATTGAGTGACTGGCTTCTAACAAACCTAATACAGAGGAAATGAAGGTCTATCACTTCCAGATTAGGTTATGAGAGGACTACAGCTTCTGTCTTGGGGACTCTCGCAGATCACTCACTCAGGGGGAAACAAACCATCTTGAAAACACTCAGGCCACCTTGCTAGAGGAGCCCTTGTCGTGAGGAACGGAAAACTCCCCGCAAGAGCCACATGTGTGAGCTTCCCCTCCAGATCTACTCAAAGCTCCAAATGCTGCAGCCTCAGCCAACATACTGACTACAACCTCAGGAGAGACCCAGAGCTAGAAGCACTAAACCAAGCTGCCCCCAAATTCCTGACCCTCTGACACTATGAGATAATAAAGGCTTGTTGTTTCAAGCCACTACATTTTGGGACAATTCGTTGCACAGTCATAGACAAATAATACAATGTGCTTGTCCAAACCTGTCATTCTTAGAGACAGGTCAAATAAACTGAGGAGGAGGGGAGGCTGGGGCCCAAGGTCCCATAAGATATTGGAGCCTTGGACAGTACAAAGAGAGGCAAAAACTTTTTAAAACTCTGAAGGCAAACAGAGCACGGGATCATGGCTTCTTGTTGCTCCACGTGGCCAGCTATGCTCGTGGTTAACAACCAGGCCTTGGAATCAGAATTTCCTGGGTTAAAAATCCACCTCAAGTATTTACTATGTAGCATGTACAGATTGTTTTGCCTCTCTATGTCTGTTTCCTTGTGCATGAAATGAAAATATTAAAGAATTTTACAAAGTTCTTGTAAGGATTCAATTTGATAAGGTTCAATAGATGCCAATCATTATGATTAGTAGTAGTTGTAGAGTTGTACAAAAGCAGAGAAGGAATAGAATTTGCCTTTATGAGAGCAACACTTTGAGCCCTCTCTGGCCCTGGGACTCATTATATATTGAAGCCACCAGACCCAGGAGTCTGCTGGGACACAGGAAACCTAGGGATTTCCTGATGCCACTAATCTGGTGGCCAATGAAGTTGCTCAGCGGAGCATTTGGAATTGCTCATCCCACAAAGCATGAGTTCAGGTTCAGTAGTTGTTCAAATGTTATGGAAACTAGGATTGTGCGGGGTTGGGACAGGGGCACCAGGATCCACAAGGTGGGAAGAAAACTCGGGCCAATGACCAAGTGCAAGATCTGGCTGAAGCACAATTGCATCGTCGCTACCATTTGGAATGTTGGCCTGTTTCTCAGGGCAAAGGTCCTAGTATACAGAAGAAAAGAGCCTGTAATTCAACTTTCAAGGATGAGTTTTTCAAGAATGGAACCTGATATGTTATTTAACCTTGCCCATGGTATCTGTCTCAGACTTTTACCGTGTACACACGAGTAAGTACTCTCTTCCTCCTAAAGAGGAGATGCAAAGTCCTCTCTCTAAACTGTCAGTGCATGATCTAAAAAGCGGCATTTGGAAATGGCAACAGTGCCCACCATTATAATTAATGCCAGACGTCTTCAAAGACCTTCTTTCACCTACAAATGAAACTAATTATTAGTCTTTTTCTCTGGGAGTCCCTCCCAGTGCTATGCAGGAGCAGCAACAGCTGGGTCATCCCTGGCAGTTTATTCTCAAAGGCCTTTCAATAAATCTGTTTCGAATTCTATAGCCCACCCTCCCCCACTACCTAAAAGAAATATTCAGGAAATAGAACCTAGTAAAATGATTTATAGCCGCCCACAGTCTGGTGGGGAACATGCGGATACTGAGGCAATGAATTCCAGCCCCTCCTTGGCCATGCCCAGGTGTAAACAAACAGAGTTAAAAGAACCAGGTATGAACTACGGCGCTCCTCCGTCAAAACTCTAAGGCAATGAAACTAAGAAAAGAAGGAAAAGAGCTAATCTTTTAAAAATGTATTTATAGAGTACCTAAAGAAATAAAAGGATTAAGAAGAATTTGGGGACTGGAATTGATTTTTGAGACTGTCTTTTTTAGTTCAACATCATTGTTCCATTCTTCTGTGCCACAAGCTACCTGCCACCCTCAACTCGAAGCAACAGAAACTAAGGCTCCAACATGTTAAATGGTTCTCTCCACGCCAGGAAGAGCATGGCCAATTCTTTTGACTGCTAATCTCATTCTCTTCTGACTACATTAAATTTTACAAAATGCAGATGGATGGACACAGTGTGCAAAATCAGAATAGCTCTTTCTCCGACACAGTTCTGTAGGTGTCTCCTTACATGGCTCTTCAATTCTGAGCATCAAGATAAGGACTGTCAATGCCATTCAGGCCATCACCATGCTTGAAAAGTTCTTTTAATGTGTAAATTTACAAAGGCAAAAAAAATGCATTGATAAAAACTAAATCCATATCGGGAATGTATGCGGTTAATACACAATTACAAAGACTTTGTGGACAGACAGTATGGTTGTGATTCTAACTAGTAGCCTTCCATCCCTGGAAAGATGTAGATGAAACCCTTAGAAAAGAGTGTCAGGAAATATCTCTAGTTTGTCCTGATTCCTCCTCTTCCCTCATCAATTTCCTATTTGTCCTCTGATTGACTTCTGTTTCCCCAACTATCCTGTGCACATCTGAAATCTTCCTTGTATCAGAACTGATGTACTATTCTCAGATGATTCTCTTAGGTTGCAGTTGTTGGAAATTTCATTTTTAAAATACACAGACTTAAGTATCTAATCGAAATTCTGCTAGCTCGAATCTTAATTCCTAGCTGCATAATTAATGCAATTGCTTGCAAATGTGCTCTGCAAGTGCCTGCGATATAATGTCTTCTGTGTCGCTTGCACTGAGAGGTTTTATAAGCTTCTCTTGCTTTCAACGAGAAAAAAAAAATCATCTGAGTTCAGTGATGGCCAGTAAAAATCACTCTTTCTCCTTCAGAAACCATTTTTGTTTGTGCCCTTTGGTTTATTATTAAAACTCTACCAGTACCCTGCAACCAGGCAGACTTAGCTTTTAAAAAGGCGTTTTCTTGTTGGTATCCTTGTCTGACAATTCAATCCTTGCTATCGTCTTTGTATTGATTAATGAAAGAATGTCTATGATTTTCTGCAAATTCCATGCTCCTAAATTCCTTCGGACACTCAAGGGCAAAAATAGAATTGAACAAAATGAAGCAAAGCAAGGAGAAAGAAGCGGAAAGAGAAAAATAAGAACGAAAACATACTCAAGAACAGGGTTTCTTCCAGACTCCTCCTTCTCTTCCCCCCACCCCCAACCAAGGCCATGATCAGCCGAAAAAGGAGTAGCTTCTGTCTGGACTAAGTGGGTGCAGAGTGGAAGAGAAAGACAATCGGAGAAGATAGAAAGGCAAACTTTCATTGGAAAGATATTAGCATTTATTTTTAAATAGATGAGGGATTTCATAAGAGTAAGGCTTATCACCAAGATTCTGATAACTTTCATCCTATTTTTCTGGCATCTTCTACACGAGTAATTCTGAAATTTAAGTGTATGTAAGAATCACCAGGGGAGATGATTAAATATTCAGATTCCAAACTCTCTCCCAGAGATGCTGTTCCAACAAGTCTCCGGTGAGGCTCAGGAATCTGAATTTCTAACAAGCCCCCTATGTGATGACTTTGATTAGGTAATCCCATGGCTATAGTTTAAAAAGTATGTTCTACACTAAAACCTCCCATTTCTAGAAAGGAAGGAAAACAAAAAGGGAGTAACAGAGATGAAAGAAAACAGTTGCCTGTTAAAAGAATTTTTCTCTCTTTCCCCCAAATCTAGAGTTCTTAAAAAAGTATGTAAAAAACCCAAAATGTGCTAAAATTCAGATAAACTTGATTGGAGCACTTAGATACCTTAAAAATCTATTTTAATAGAATCCATACAGATCATTTAACTTATAAAAAGAATAAAAAGGATCGAGAAGTCCGCATTTATGAAATATTATTTTATTATGTCATTTACAATTTTATTTTTTAAAGAGTAAATACACATTCTTTTAAAAAAAGATGCCACACTATCAAATATATTTCTTTTTACCCTTTTCATGAAGCAATTCACAGCCAAATACATTTAGCACATTAGGTCTTTGATCTCCAATTTCAAGTAACCAGTAGGGTAATAGTTACATTTGAGGTCATGGTGAGGTCTTGACCTCTCTTATGGCTTTTTTCTTCAAAAAAACTTCTATTCTCATCATCACTTGTTGCCCAAGTTTTAATACCTTACATCAGAACAAATAAACATGAGCTTGAGTGAGTGCTCACAGCATTCACTGAAATATTATTTTACCACTTGGTTTCTTATCAGAATCTGGAGAGGAAAACTCACCCAGATTTTTCTTTCACCACCTTCGTAAAAGCGGTTAAATTCTTGAGTAGCAAGAGTATCACGTACATTTCTGCAACATGAAGACTTTCTAAGTATGTTTCACATGTGTACAAAAGCAAATAGTCACTTGACGTTGTTTTGTAATATCTTTATTTCTTAAAAAGCTGCACTGTTCCTTTCATAGTAATAGAGTATCATCCATTTATTCTGAGCTGAAAACTAACTTGGCACTCAAAGCCTACACTAGTATTAAATATACTAGTGTATTTAAAGATGAAATTATAAATTGTAAAGTTAGAAAAAAATCTCATTTGAAAATGTTTTATGCACTCAAATGCCTTTTTTTTTTTTAGAAGGGTTGGGTGAGAACTGGCATGCAAAAATTTTGCTGCCTGATTTCCCCATCACTGACCACAGCTGGTGGAGAGTGCATAAAAGAGCAGAACTAACTGTCAGAGCACATTAGCAGTTGCAAACAAGGGGACAAAAGAAGAATGCCACCCTTATTATTCAGAGTTGTTCATTGGGGTGAGTGGAGTTTTACTTTTTCCTACCTGAGCAGTGGCGAGAACACGTCATCACTACATGTTGCATTTATAAACCAATACTGTGTTCCAGTCCTTGTTGGCACCCAGCATGGTTTCAGGATGTTTTTCTCCAAAAAAGGTGAGCACAGTGGATGCCAAATTAAAACTTCCTCGGGGGTGTTCATTGTCTATGGCATTCTAACACTAAATATGTCTCAATTAAATAAATGGAATTTTTTTAAAAAGTAGGTCTTGGAATCAGACCTGCGTTTGAATATGGTCAGATGATATTGAGCTGTGTGATTCCGAGAGAACAAAATGGAGAGTAATAAATATAACCTCACCTTCACAGAGCTGATACTCTAGTGTGGAAGGCATATATTAATCAAATTCTCACAAAAAAAAAAAAAAAATTTGTACCTATTAACTGTACAAGGTGAACTGAGATTAGCGTATGAGAACACAGTGCAGGATAAACACGTTTAGAGGATCAGAGAAGACTTAGCTAAGGAAGCGACACATGAGTTGGGCTCTGAAGGGTGAGTAGGAGTTAACCAGGCAAACAGTTAACCAAGGGAGAGGCTGGGAGGAGAAGCAAGGGGAACATCACAGCTGGGGGCCAAGTATCTGTGGAAGCCAAGACTGACAGGAGCATAGTGGGGTGTCCAAGAGAAAATGTGTGGCTGGACTACACAAAGCTGATGTAAAATGAATCTGGAACAAGTAGTGTGTATATACAAGACCGTGTATATTGTATATAGAATTCTGGCCTTTGTCTTAGGATTGAGGAGCCATTGAAAGGTTTTGTGTGTGTGTGCATGTGTGAATATGTGTGTGCGCGAGCACATATGTGTGTACATTCTTCCAGCACAAGCTTTTTAGGAGAGGTAGTATATGATAGTATTTGCACTTCAACTCACTCACTCTAGCTTGGATACAGAGAAGACGATGAAAATTGAAGTGGGGATAAAACTACCTGTGGGGACTGGGTAGGAAGCCAATGCCTGATCCTGGTAAGAGGTGATGGGAAACTGGCCTGAGAGAATTAACAGGGAGCGAGTCAGAAATGTAACTGAGGCTCAGAACTAGACAGATGGCCCACGGGAACAACGGACAAAGACTGGGTTTGGCAGGGAGAAGACAGGTCCTGTTGAGTTTGCGCTGCCTTTGAGACAACCAAGTAGAGATAGGAGTAGACAGCTAGTTAATATAGATTAGAGCCCCCAGGGTAGATCAAGGCTAAAATTATTTGAGTTGTGAGGGAGTTCTAAGAACATTAATATATGGAGACTGAGGCACATTCCAGAAAGAACGCTTGTAATCACGCTAAAGCAAGAACATATAAGGTCTGCTCTTTCATTAACCACTAATGTAAAGTATTTTCTTTTATAACACAATTTAATCAAGACTTTTAAAAAATTAGGCCCTAAAAGGCATTAATCCATTATTCTCTTTCCTTCATCTAATGGAATGTTAATTTTAGAGTAGACTCACATAATAGATGAAGTAACTGCATAATAAAGGGTGAGTTCCTATATCCTATGAAATTTACAACCCCTCTTTTCCTATAATCACAATTTATCCTAAAATTTCTAGAATTTCCTTAAGATTTATGCTTCTTTTTTAAAGGCAAAAACTGCCCTATAAGCTTCTCAACTATTTCTATAATTTGTTAAAATATTGGTGGATTTTTTCATCAAAACCATTGTCACAGAACACCAGTTTGATCATCTGTAATCCACTATTAATAACAAAAAAACCAAAATTTGCAAATGAGCTATTTCTTTATTAAATCAGCTTGAATGCAAATTATACTTTTAATTAAGGTCAATCTCACTGATTGCATTCAAGTATGCTTTCTCAAGAAAAAGAGAAATGTGTGGAATTGTAGTACATACACTAGCAGGAACTCACAGAGGGAAACAACAAAGCTTATCTTATCTGCATCACAAACCCCAGGTGTCAGATACATGAATGTCATCTCTCACATGTGCCATGGTGGAAAAAATTGAAAACTGCTGCTCTAAACGCCAAAATTCTGAACCCCAGATAAAATGTATACTCATTTCTCTTTTTATGCAGGTCAGAAGAAAAATATTTCAAATGCTTCAGGTTTTTATAAGTCATACCAAATAGTAATCTGTTATTTTTCAGGTATAGAAGAATAAACTTAAAACAACATTTTATATGTGTGTGTGTGTGTGTGTGCACGCGTGTGCATGTATATATAAAATACATTTTCTTTTTTAAATGAGGACAGACTAACAAGTATAGGTAGAATTACCTGCTATAAATTCTTGTAAAACAGTTGAAAAATTTAGTTAATTTGATGTGACATGAAAGATACACTTAACTGAGCACACAGTGAAATTATACCCAAGTAACTGGCTACTTATTTCAGTTTTTGTGTGGCAAAATCTAAAACACAGATATGTCCTTAACAATTTATTATCATGAGATTTTATCAGAAACAATAAGTACTACAGTGAATTATAAGAAAGATTTATTTTTCAACTTGAAAAGGTGTCCATAGGATTCCCAGAGGATTTTCTTGTTGACAAAGTTTATGTTGGAAGTATAAACTCTTGAAAGATGGCATATATTTGCATGGGAAGATAGCAGAGTCTAACATTTTCTTACACAATGCCAGGAAGGATATTTCCTTAGTTCAATATGTATATTATTCTAAAGTGATTAGTGTTACAACCTTGTTATTTGAGGGATTTCCTCATGTTTAGAAAAACAAAAGTTTGCCAGTCTTCGGAATAGTTGTCATACAACCATCAATGTAATCAAATTTTAAGCACCTTCCCTATTTAAGTTCTACTCTAGATCCAGGGGATCCAGAGATTTAAGAACAAACAATCCCCGCTATCAAGGGCTGCAATCTGTTTGGGAGAGAAAAAGATACATAAACAAAAGAAGTAATTACATTATAGAAGCAGAGTAGTAGGAGTAAGAAAGTCATCCGTGTGGCTTTATAGTGACGTAAATTTTGAGTGCAAATTTGAAAAACAAACAAGAATTTGACAGATATATAATTCCAAGAGAGACATTCTAGAAAGAGGGCACAATAAGCCCAAGGACAGCGGAGCCTGAAAGACCTGGGAATGCTACGGAGCCATAGGTAATTATGGATGACTGGAATTCAGAAAGAATCTGAGGGGCATTGCATCAGAAAAGAAGTCTTACAAGTCAAATAGAAGGGCACATGCTACTCTGTGGACTACGAAGGCCATTAAAGAGTTTGAACAGACAAGCAACAGGATTTTACTGGGTAGTTTCAGAAAGGTGATCCCAGTGGACATGGGGAGAATGAAGTCAATCTATTTAATGAAAAGTGATACCATGTTTTTAAAGAAATACTGAATTAATAAACATGCCAGTTCTTCCTAATGATCTCAAGAGTTTAACAAAATTGAATTTAAATGCCAATAAAGTTGTTACTGTTTCTGTTCGGGTAGAGGGAACATGACAAAATGATTCTCAAATTCATATTAAATTTTTAAGCTCATTGTTTTATATGAGCTTAAATATACCATTTGATACTCACAGAAACCTTAAAAAGTAAATATCAAAATTATGCCCATTGAGGGAATTTCAATAACTTATTCAAAATCACATAGCAAATGGTATGCCATGGGCTTCTAACTCCATACATAGTTTATTCTCTTAAAAATATTATATGTGGCTTCTTTATAGCAATATACCAGAAATTTTAAATAATCTAAATATAAAGCTATAGGAGAACAGATACATAAATTATGATATATTCATGAAGAATTCATATAAATCAATGATTATAATAAGCATAAAAGCCTAAACATAATGGTTTAAAAATAGACAATTAAAATCCATTCATATGCTGTTTCTAAGAGACATGCCTAAGTTATAAAGATATAGAAAGACTGAAAGCAAAATGTTGGGGGGAAATATCAGAAAAAAACACTAACCAAAGGAAATCTGGCATACTCATACTAACACCAGATATAGTAAGTTTCATTAAAATCTACTAATTATAAAAAGGATTACTATAAAATTGTAAAGAAAAAAGCATTTCACCCAAAAGCAAAATAATTCTAAATATATACGTACCCAATAAGATAGCTTCAAAATTTATAAAACACAAACTAATGGAATTATAAGAAGAAATTGACAAGTATGCCATTAAAGTGGGAGATTTTAGCACACTTATAGTAATTGCATACCAAGCAGACAAAAATTTTTAAGGATATAGACTGAACAATGCAAAAAGAAGTTTGATCCACCTGGCATATTAGAACTCTGCCCTAACAATTGAACATTTATAAAATTGACCATGTAAAAGGCCACAAAGTAACTTCAACAAACTTCAAAAAATGGAAGCACATAGATCATAACCTCTGATTAGAGTGCAGTCAATGTATAAATTGACAACAAAAAAGTTAACTCTCTCACCACCTATATCTCTGGACACAAACAAACTTCTACACAATGAAAATGTGTCAATAACTAAAATAAAAAGTTAGGTTGGGAATAAAACATTGTTGCATAGAATTAGTTAACACCTAAGGAGCACATACAGATTTGTAAGAGAAATATTAAGACTCCAATAGATAATAGCCAAAGGTTAAATACCTGAAATAGAAATTAATAAAGAAACATTAAAAGAGAACTAATCTTATTAAGAGGTTGTTTTTGTTTGTTTGTTTGTTTATTTGTTTGTTTTTTGAGACAGAGTTTCACTCTGTTGCCCGGGCTAGAGTGCGGTGGCATCAGCCTAGCTCACAGCAACCTCAAACTCCTGGGCTCAAGCAATCCTCCTGCCTGTAGCTGGGACTACAGGCATGCGCCACCATGCCCCACTAATTTTTCTATGTATGTATTTTTAGCTGTCCAAATCATTTCTTTCTATTTTTAGTAGAGACGGGGTCTCAACTCTTGCTCAGGCTAGTCTCGATCTCCTGAGCTCAAACAATCCATCTGCCTCGGCTTCCCAGAGTGCTAGGATTACAGGCCTGAGCCACCACGCCCAGCCCTTATTAAGAGTTTAGGAAATACAAATTTACTCAACACCAACCTATCACATTATAGCAATTAAATTAGCAAATGCTTATTTACTTTTGGGACTCATTGCTGGTCACAACTAAAATGAAAATTGTATATTTATGCCTTGCTGGTGATCGTGCAATCTGGTATAATTTTGGAACTTTGTAATGCAATATTGAACCATAAAAATATTTCTACACTTTGACACAAGCAATTTCACAATTTGGAAAATAGTTTCTTTAACACGACTTGCTTATCCTTGCTTGATTGTAAGAGTCCTAGTTTTTGCCACAGCCATTGGAAGAATTTTGTTTCCTGCACCCAGATGAAAAAAGTACCCATTTCTTCCATTAACTTCGGAAAGCTGCGTCTCTGTAAAAGCCAACACATACAATTTTTTATAAAGTAATTGGACCACATAACTCCAATACATACAATATTTTATAAAGTAATTGGACCACATAACTCCAAGTAAATATGAGCAACATCGAACAGAGCTGCCATCGTGTACATTGTATGTTGCATGACAAATATATATTTTGCATCAAGAGTTGTCATTCACTATCTGGAAAATGCATGCAACAGGTCCCAAAATGACTGAAGAGAATGTGTATAGATTCTATACGACTCTGCTTTTGGCTGAGTTTTGCTTATCTCTCCTGAAGTTTTCAGAGTTTGTTTGTTTGTTTGTTTTGAGGATAAAGGACAGTGGCAGGTGAACATTGTCTATTGGCTATTGATTCCATCTCTAGATGGAAGTGCTTTCCCCTAAAACAAAGTTTAATACAAATTTTTTGAAATAAATTTTAAAAAACCCTCCTTGTTGTCCAGCCAACACAGATTAAGAGTTTACTTTATTGGTTCAAAGTAGCCATGTAGCCTTGTTTACAAGAAAGCTGGGCCCCCATCAATGACCTTTGCAGTCAATGACAGAAATGGATAGAGGGGGAGTATAGTCCTTGGAAGAACAATAGCAAGATGGCCTTTTCAGCAACCCCCTTGAGGCATCCTTCTATTGCTTTGAGCCTCCTTGAAACTCACTGGAGCTTGCTTCCTGGTATGCAGTTGTGCTGAAAGAGAGCAACCAAGCTAAATTAACAACCAATTCTATTACTATTACTACTCAGATGGTAATAGAAATGCTTTTTCTCCTTACACTACTAGATCTAGAGCCATTTTTCCAAAACCACCATACTCCAAGTTCATGGATTTTTGCAATGGACAGTTGGGCTTACAAGAAAATCACATTTATGGAATAATATCATTTATTTAGTGCTTGCTATGTGCTAGCCTGTGTTAATTGCTTTGCATGGGTTATTTCATTTAATCCTCACAGTAACCCTATGATATAAACCATTTTATTATTGTTGTCAAAACCACGGAGGGTTTCAATCTAGGTCCAATTGCTTGTCACACAAAGATCCAATTATTGAGACAATAAAGATTATCAAGGAAGCAAGGAATTTTTAATATGACCAATGTCTTGTAGGAGAAAAGGAGAAGCTGTCTCAAGTCTCTCTCTCCAAATAAGGAAGATCATTGGCTTTTAAAGGAGGGACCACTTGCCTTGGGGCAGGTCATGTGCATTGAGAGCAGACTGTGGGAAATGGTGAGTCCTCAGGAAGTCTGCCCAGGGTCCTTTAGAATCTCAGCTCCTTTGTCTTGCAGAAAAGCCACCATTTCTAGGAAACAACTCAAAAGGCCAGGTAGTTAGTTAAGGGAGAGGATTAAATAAGGGTCCTTGAAATTTGTTCAATGGAGGGCCGATTACAACTCCCCCCTTCTTCTTAGTTCATTCCTCAATCTTGGGGAATCAGGACATTGATCTATCTGGCTGCTTCCTGCTTAAATGGAATGTAGTTGGGGTATGAGAAAGAACAAACATGTTGGACCTATAACTGAAACTTTTTAGTACATATTGCAGAGTTTCTACCCTCTGGCTACCAATATAGTAAAGTACAGTAAAAACAAAAAAAGTACCCGTCCCTGTCTTGGATCCCTCCCAAGAAATATTGGCCCAGATTCCCCAGATGGAATCTCCATCCTAAAATTCCCTTAGTCATTTATGAAAGTGGTTTTAGTTAGCTGATCCAGCAGTGAGATAGGTTAGCAGAGGAGGCAATACATTGAGAGATCTTAACTAAAGAGTTGCCTTTCCAGGCAAATGAAAATCCCCCATAGACAAGCTAGACATACAGGGTATATGTTTTCAGACGTCCCAGGGAGTACAGCATTGCTTCAGTTACCTTTTGGCCAGTAACCACAGCACACCCAGCTTTGTATTGTCCCTGTTCCATAATACTGCTTCCATCAATAATGAGCTCCTCATCTAGGTCCAACAGGGGCTGATCAGTCAAATCCTAGACACTAGAATACATTTGGTCAATAATCAGAATGTAATCATAGAATGGGAACCTAGGGTCTGTAGGCAGCAAGGTGGCCGGATTTAAGGTGGACACCAGCTTCAGAGTTACATTAGGATTATCTAGCAGAGTAGCCTGATATTTATCCATTCAGCCACATGCTGGTAATCAAAAGCCTCCCTTTTGTTTTAGTAGGGGCATACATGATACATGGTGTGAACCATCACCCGTGGCCCAAGGGTAAACTTTGTAGCTTCCTCTAAAATATCTCAAGTATCAGCTACTGCTCTCAGACAAGTGGGCCATCCTTTTGTTACTACGTCCAACTAGAAATAAGGTACAGGTTTCTTATGACCCCCCAAAGTTTGTGTCAATAATCTGAGTCCAGTGCCTTGCCTTTCTGGAATGAACAAATTAAAAGGCTTACATAAGTCCAGGGGGCCCAATGTAGGGGCAGTTATCATTATTTTTTAATAGTCAAAAAAGCCCTGTGGCATTCCCCAGTCTAGAAAAGCAGTTCTTTTTTCTTCCCCTTCTAAGCTTCACAGAGGGGTTTTGCTATTAACTGGAAGGTAGGAGTAGTACAATGAGGCATGTCTGACCTCCCTTTTCCTCAGGCCCAGGAACTCAGCTTTAAGCTCTCTTTCCTTGGGGTCCCCTTGGTTCAGAGGGAGCCCAGTCAGTCAGCAGAGGAGGTGTCACGTTTCCCCCCTTTTGGCCAGGATTTACCAGAGGAAGCATCAATGGCCAAACTTATTTTGTCCCATCACTGCCAGGGTGGCGTGGCTACCTGCCACCTGCCATGGTTCCATCCTGTCCCTCAGTGGGACCTTGTGGACATAGGACTTAAAGTCAAAAGACTTACAGCCAATTAAATGTTCTAGGCCAGACATTGAAGGTAGATGGGCATTTATCAAACTTTAAAACCTCTGAAGCAACATAAGAGCAAAAAAACACAAACACCAAAAGCAAAAACACAAACACCATAAAATTAACTTATCTATAAGCATCAAGCTACTGGCAGACTCGTAGGAATTTGCTGTATAAAGCATAAGCATTTATTGAAATCACATGAGGTAAGAATTTGGAGACTCTTGTATCAGAACGAACAAACATTCTAAAGAAAAGATTACAAGGCCTGCCATTGTTCCAACATTGACAGGAAAATGGAAGCTTACAGGTAGCTAAACATTCAAATTCTCTGTATTTTATGGACATTTGTCAAAGATGTTAAAAGGCTCAAAACATTTGATCAAAACAGAATCACAGGTTATTATAAAATAATAGCAATTCACTTCTCAGTAATCAAAAATCTAATAAGGACAACATAGGAATTATCTTGAAAAAACATAAAATCTTTGTTTCTTGGCCAAAAGGTAAAGGAAAACCTTTTTTAGTGCAATTGTTTTTTTCTTACAAGAAACCCATTTAGACAACTTGGAAGTCAAAATTCATGAAAAGGGTACCAGAATTTATCAGTCATAAGAAGACTCTGTTCAGGGTCATTAGTGAACATTATATTACAAAGGAAACAAGAAACTAGAAAACTAATACCTGGAGGAGGGGAATACACAACTCTTCGTAACAGCATGGAAGATTTTTTTTTACCATATTGAAAAATTCAGTCATATCAAGAAATTTAAAAAAAAATTACTTTTCATACTTTTAAGGTAAACATTTCAGCATCAGACCTTAAAAGCATACTTAGAACCACAGGGGGAAAGAAGTCACAGGAGCCTACAGAAAGGCTGAAGGAGGGTTATCATCTCAGGCCTCCTCAAGGAGAAGAAAAGCTGACAGCAGTAAGATATAGCAAAAATTGAACTTCTGAGATATAGATCTAAGTTTCAAAAGAAAAAGATCATCGGAATCCTCTTGAAATTTTATCACATTTATCTCATTTATAATACATTTGCCTCATTTATCTTAGCAGTTTACTTAACCAATTTGGTAGCCAGTGAATATTAGATATACAACTAATCTGATTAATTGTGTCCTCAACAAAGTCATTCAATGTCTAAACAAATTTAATATATATTTTCATAAATAAAATTGGGAGAAATGAGATGGAAATGAACTTTAGAACATAGACTAAGAAATAATCACAAAATATAGTTTTAATTATTACTTTTAAATTTTTAAAAAAACTACCAGAATAACAAATGTAAATATTCTGTAAGACTTGCTGTTCTGAACAATGTAACATCTTTAAGCTCTATAAATACAGTAGAAGTTTTAGAACACATCCTGCCTAAAGATGTTGGCTAACTTGATCTTTCTAAAATACCAACATCCCACAATAAAATTTATTGACATCACATCACCTGACTGTAGACTGAATAAACCTCTAACATCAATCCTTAGCATCTCAAATAATGGCATAAAGTCATAACATTTTTTTTACATAAGGATCAAGATCAAGCTATTTTAAAAACAATCTAACTGGTCTCAAAACATTTTTCTGCTTAAGTAAGTGCAAATTCAATTACATATAATGCTTCCAAAGAATAAGACTGTTTTGAGATTGTCTTTGGATACTAAGAATAACCATTTTGTTTATTTTGAAATAAACTACTATATAAAAATTAACAGTTCAGGATTTTTTTTTAATATTTTTCTTGGCAAAGGCCTTTGCTATGGCAACATAATATACACACAACTGGCTAGCTCACAAAGAGTAACCAAAACCAAAATATCTTCATAAACCTTTAACCATAAGTTTTTCTTTTTGTGCTGTCATTTATAATACTTAGAGTTTTATTTATTCTAATTTACTGACACTTATTTTTGTTTAGGCATGTCTACATTTTTACTTGAGTAAGAACCTTAAAGTTAAACACATGAGTATTTTCATTGATAATTCAGGAGATTTAGCTGTTTCTATTTATACAAACACAGATCATTTTTTTTTGACTGGGTTTTTAGTTTTATAAACTTTGTGTCAAACCCTGACACCGTCAAATATAGAAATAACAGTAAACTCGGGAAAAAATGTATATTGACAATTTTTAAGACTTTTTTATTGCTATTTTTTAAAACCAGCTTGTTTACCAAAGATCACTAAATTCTTATGAACTTTAAAAGCATTTGGGCTTATTTATTTAATTTACGAGAGTTCTTTTATTTATAAGCTAATTTTGGTACCACATAGACATATAATACACGTATACACACAAAACACATTTAAACACATACACAAGCACACAAAATTTCAAAAGCTTTTATCGCAGAACTCCAGCCATGAGATCCTCTGCAATTCCACATAGATCTGTATACATTACATATCCCTTCCTCTTTTCCCCGTCCAAAGCAAGCATCCTAGCCAGGTTGCCTCTATGGACGGAGATGTCTTCTACTCTCCCACACCTTAGGGTGGACGTGTCTTTTAAACTTCCGGAACTTAAAACCTGCCACAAGAGAAGCCACCATCCGCGGTGTCTTTCACCGTCCCCGACCTCGGACTGAGCTTAGAACACCATCAACAGCAGCAGAACTTAGAGACAAAGAGTGCAACAGTTGCCACACGTACCTGCCACACACCAATACAGATAAGCACGCAGCATAAAGGGAAGACCAAGAGGTTTCAAACAAACTAACTGCAGTTTCACCGAATAAGCTCTGGGAGTGCCCAATCCAAGCAGCCGGGCGAGTTCCCACTCTCACAGGAACTCCCCAGATTGGGAGGGGTGTCTCCCACTGCGTGACACCTTCAAATAGCACTCACCCACCTGGACGAAAATTGCAAAATCCAAATCCAGAGTTTCTGTCATGAAGCAATGAGGAAGCCATCAGCAACGCATCAGAGGCCAAGAAGGAGGCGATGGGGGCCTGAACCCTGAGCTGGCAGGAGAGTCCAAAGGCGCCCTCTGGCAATGACTGCCAGGCAGCTGCTAAGAGAGGCGTTTGGTTCCCCCCAGCTCTGCAGCCACTGAACCAAGGGCAACGATCCCAGACAAGCTCCCATAATTGTTGTGGAAACTGCAAGACGGTTTCAGTCTAGGTCCAGTTACTGGTCACACAAAGATCCAATTATTGAGACAACCAGGATAGCCAAGGAATGAAGGAATTTTTAATCCGACAGATGTCTTGTCGAGAGAACAGAAGGAGCTGCCTAAAATCTGTCTCTCCGACTAAGGGAGATGGGCTTTTCAAAGAGGGGCCACATGCCTTGGAGCAGGTCTTGTGCACTGGGGGCAGCTTGTGGGGGATGGAGAGTCCTCAGGAAGTCTGCCCAGGGGCCTTTAGGATCTCAGCACCTTTGGCTTGCAGAAAATCCACCATTGCTGGGAAACAACTCAAAAGGCCAGGTAGCTAGTTAAGGAGAGGATTATATACCGGTCATGAAAATTCACACCCAATGGGTGAGGTGAGCTCTGGCTAGGGGATGGACACACTTGAAGCTCTGACTTGGGTGGGGCAAAGGCAAGATACGTAACCTAAACATTTGTACCCCTGTAATATGCTGAAATAAAAAAATTAAAAAATTGAAAAAAAAAGAAAGAAAATTTGTTCAATGGGGGGCCCATTACATTATCACCAGGAGAAAGATGAGAAAATTGAAGCACAGAAAAGTTTATACCTTGTCCAAGGGCACCTCTAGCAGGAGGAGGAGTCTGGATTCCAGCTGATAGGAGGATGGAGGCATGGTCATTACCCATTTTCAGTGAGGTAGAAACTGAGACTCAAATGTTAATTGTTGCCCAGTTTTCAGTATAGCACTTTAGAAAGTCTCAGGTCCAGGAGTTGGATCCCAGTGCTGTGTGTTAGCCATGTCTTTGGTTTTCTATATTCTGAAGAGAGACACCCCTGTACCCCAGAGCCCACTGCAGTTACTCAAACTGGCCAATCCAAGCCTGTGTTCTCTGCTTTGTCAGTTACCTCCCATGGAAACCATCACAAGGCTCTGCGCACAGCTCCACCCTCCCCCTCTGCCTCCTGACTGCCCCTGGTGCTTCTGCTGTGCCCCCGCCCCGTGGCATGCATGGCCCCCCTTGCTCTTGGAGCCTGCAAGTAACAATTTGTTGGCCTTGTCATACCTGAGTAATAATAAAACTTATATTTTGAAACACACTGTGATGTCAATTCCTATAGGTTTTTTTTTTTTTTTTTTTTAATCATACCAGCTGGACTCCTACTGTTAGGTGTATATAAAGCTTTCTATGGCTGGGTAGGTAAGCTCACTTATATCTATCAAAGGCTTCCAAACATATGTATGAAAATGCCCTCAATGTCTTCGATAACCTTTCATCACTTGAATATGTCAATTTATTTCTCTGCTAAAATGCAAAGTGATTAGATAAGTTCTAGAAAGAGTTACCCCAATTTCTGTAGCCAGATCTGATTAAGAAATAAACTAATATTATCAAAATAAGCAGAATATCGGTATATTTCTAACACAACCTGCATTTTATGGCTTAAGAAATTGCTGCTCTTGGTAAATTGCTACATCAGTCTGCCTTGGACATTTGACATGTACATTTGAAAGGTAGGATTTCTAGACTTTTCTTGTTAGAGATGTAGAAATGTAATTATCATCAGTTCCAATATCTGGAATTAACATGAAAAAAATTAAACAGTTCTAAAATTTTTCCTGTTTTTTTTTTTTTTTTTTTTGATCATATTGAATGGCTAAATTGATTTCTTCTTTTCAAAAAAATTGTAGGGGGAAAAATTCTCCCAGGCTAAGACCTGATAAGCGGAGTTTTAGCCTAGGGCAAATTTTTACAGCTCAGTTATAAACCCCTGAAATAGGAGTTCATAATGGAAACGGCTGCTCAACCTTAACTATTGCGGGTGCCACTATAATAAAAACGGCAGGAGTTCACATTAACATTGGCTTCCCCTACACTCTTTCCTGTTAGCCATCCATTAACCAAACTACACTACCTAATGGAGGTAAAGGCTACAGCTTTACTCCCAACAAAAATAACAAGATAGGTAACTTACAGGTGGTAAATAACATATTCCCCCAAACATCAGAGTGTACAAATATCCCCTGGAGGCTACTCTCTAATCTAGAGAATAACATCCCACTCCAATGATTTCAAATGAGGATACATCCCAGCCCACAAAACACTAAGCAATGACACCTATCATCTATGTCCTGTTTATTTATTTTTAATATATTACATTTGCAATACTTGTGGAGAGAATAATTTTTAAAAAATATATACTAATATATACTGCTTTATAATGGAGCTATCTTTATGTAATGCATTCATGGTATACTCACAGGTAGATGATTTCCCTAAATTAGAAACAATATTTGAATTGAAGTAGTGAATATTTCACTCACAGATATTACCATGGTAGGATCCAGACTGAAAAACAGTGGTGTTTTACTGGAGTATTGTCTTTGAAATCCCTAAGAGCAGGGAAGGAACCAACATTTCTGAGTGCTTATAATACACCAGAAGCTTTGTGTTTATTATTTAATTCTTACAAAAAAAAAAACCCTAATATTATCCCCCATTTGCCTATAAGAAAGTTGAGGATCAGATTGGGCAAATGGAGAAATAAGAGGAGCCACGACATCTGTTTGATGGTGAACTAACTGTTAGATTACAGGGGAGATTAGATTCAGGGGAGAAAGAAGAGAGAAGGCATCACATTCATTAATTGTTTTTTATAAGGCTAGTCAGGTGACATTAATTGTTTTTTAATCAAAAGATAATTGCCTTGGAGAGCTTTAATATTTGCAGACCTTATTCTGAGACTTTGTATAAGGTGTACTAGATTAATTTATTATGGTTACATAAAATTGGCAGTCAAGCCTCTTCTGCTGACCAACAGAATCCTTCCAGGATTTCACATGGCTTCCAAAAGCCTGGAAAACTCACCATCCAGTGAACCATGCTGTCTCCCTGGGCATTGCCTTATAAGCACCTTCCTGTGAAAATATCCTTTCCAATCTTTAGTCACAAGCAACCTCCCCTTCCACTTGGTTTTGATTTCCATTGTGTAGACCAGCAGTCCCCAGACTTTTTGGCACCAAGGACCAGTTTCAAGGAAGACAATTTTTCCATGGACAGGGGAGGTGGGGGTGTTCGGGATGATTCAAGCGCATTACATTTATTGTGCAGTCAAACCTCTCTGCTAGTGATAATCTGTATTTGCAGCCGATCCCCATTGTGAACATCACCGCCTCAGCTCCACCTTAGATCCTCAGGCATGAGATTCTCACAAGGAGTGCACAACCTAGATCCCTTGCAGATTGCAGTAGGGTTCCTGCTCCTATGAGAATCTAATGCCTGATGATCTGACAGGAGGCGGAGCTCAGGCGGTGATGCGAGTGATGAGGATCAGCTGTAAATACAGATGAAACTTCACTCACCGGCCTGCTGTTCACCTCTTGCTGTGCAGCCTGGTTCCTAATGGGCCACTGACTGGTACTAGTCTGTCACCCAGGGCTTGGGGACCACAGGTGTATCTAACAATGTGACAATAGCAATGTTCTGGCACACAATTCCCACTCTGTTTCCACACAAAGCTGAGCTTTGCTCTACATCATTTAAAGCCTATTACCAACCTATTTTCCATTTGAAACTCTTTAAATCAAAGAGGTCACTGAATAAAATGCAAACCTTTAAATGTCTGTTATGTTAACATAACCACCCTCTAAACCTCCTTCAAAAATAAACTAAGAACTTGGTTGTGAAAAGAGTGGGAGGAACAACGAGAGAATACCACAGACTCCCTTAAGCCTGGCTTGGCAAACTGGAAGTGGGACCCTGATTGCTGCTCAGCGTCACTCTGCCCGAGCATGCCCCACCCCCGGCTCTTCACCCCATGTGGAAAAGTACAGTAGTGCCATTGTCTACAGTGCAAATGTCGTAGGTATTTATATGGTTTCTGGACGGGGTCATTGTGTATATTGTCATCTGTATCTTCTATGATGTTTTTCCTTTTTCAAATTGACTTTTAAGAGCAAGGTATCAACTACCATTTTTAAAGTTTGTTTGTGGGATATGATACAGCATTATGTTCAGGTGGATAGTTTAAATCCATAGTTTTAAGAAAAATAGAGGTGATTTTAAAGAAAGCCACTATTAACATATAAAGATTCTCTATGTTACACGTAGAGGTATATATTTTCTTTCTAAAAAAATTTTTACAAGGTTATGTGAATAGCTTTGGGAAGCTCTTGAAAGTAGTGGACACGTTTTCTGGAAAATGTGTACTTCACATATATAAAATATTCTATAGATAACCTCAGGGAGTTAAAATATCACTTTGCCTAGCTACGGACCTCCTAGAGAACCAAAATTCCAATTGATTTTTAGGGAATATACTAATGAGAACTTTTAAGGACTATACCATTGAGACGAAGCAGGGGCCCCTCAAACATGGAGATAAAGGAATATCTTGAATCCCTTCAGGAAAAGTTCCGGGCACCCGGCTGCCTTGAAAAGTGAACGGGCAAGCTGATGAGAACAACGTCCCTCTAAGCGAGCCAGAGTCACGGAGGGGGTTGGGTTCCCTACGGAAACTAAAGGATGGCATCTTCACATATGTTCTTGAGTCGTTTTTCAGAAATCCCCACCAGATGGAATATGCAGATAAGGGGGAACTGAGGAATTGAATTCTGGCCACCATTCCTTGTTCTAAAGTTTCCCCCTGAAGGGCCTGGCACATCCACTTGTACGTTCTTTTCCATTACTCCAAGAATCTCTGAATCCACCTGTGTCCCACCCCACCCCACCCCCACATCAGGATATCCCACCTTTTAGGGCCAGACCATTGTATGACCTCCATGTATTGATTTGCAATTTTGCCTGCCTGAAGTGTCCCCCTGCCTTTAACCCCTGACATGTGAGCCAGTGGGAAGCCCCCGTCTTAAGCATCAGCTCCCCTTACTCCTTGCTTGGCACCCTGCAGTGAAACCTTTTCCTCCCACTGAGACTCTCGGCTTCAGCATTTGGCTTGACTGCAAGGGGCAAGCGGACCCCACTTTAGTTCACTAACACCACACTAAGTGTGATTCTTCGTTCAAAGATTCTTGTGGGATCCATGTGAAAAATGAGGTTCAGCATCAGAAATTTAGATCTCATCCTTACATCTCCTACTGCATGACTATAAAAATAACGTGTTTATCCTTGCCAGCCTTCTACCTTCAACCAGGATAGGACCGGGGTCAGTGTCGGGTCATCCTAGCACAGTTTTACATCAGTTAATTTATTAATACAAGGGGATAAAATAGTGGAATGACATCTGATTTATTAAGTACACATGCATGTGTGCACACACACATATATACAGACATAGATATCGGTACAAATGAGATAGAGACAGAGATGACAGAGATCGAAGGCTGAAGATATTTGCCTTGGAAAGCTTTAAAATCTGAGGTGGTTATTTTAAGACCTTGTAAGTTATATTTGTGCAGATTTTGTATGATCCCTTAGAAGCTATTTTGGCAACCAGGCCTCTTGTGTTAACCAGAACTGACCATTCCAGGATTTTAGTTGACTTTGGAAACTACAGAGGATGCATTTCTATTCCTCATCAAGCTGTGCTGCACAGCGCCGGAGTGGTGGTTCTCAAAAGGTAGCCCCAGACCACATGCAGCAGCACCTAGGAACTTGTTAGCAATGCAAATTCTCAGTCCTACACAAAACCTACGGAAACTCTGGGGTCCGGCCTAGCAATCCATGCTTTCATAAGCCCTCCAAGGTTTCTGCTTGAGAACTACTGCACTGCAGACCTTCCCTGTCCACTGGAAGCAGTATTTTATTTAACCTTACCCTGAGCCCAGTGGCTCAGCTTAGCCTGATATAAACCAGAGTCTCCTCAACTCCCCAAGGCTAACAAATCCTTCCCCTTAACTAAACCGTCCCCTTCACATCAAAACATGCTCAGGATTCTCTGTTCACACCAAGCTACTAAAGACTAAATACAAAGTGATCAAACTGATTAATATTGGGGCATCTGAGGGACATGTGGATTTCTTACAGGCCAAAGCCCTTCTCAAACAGCTCTTTCTATTGCTTGGAAGAATAAAGACAACACAGTTTAAGTAAATAAGCTAATGTGCATATTGTTCTTTAAAAAAAATAGATATGTATTTGTTTAACTTTTGTCTTAGCTTCCTCAGTTTATAAAAGACCAAGCGAATTTTAATAGCAATTTCCCCAGAAAAATCATTGATGATAATTATCATTGAAAAAAAAATCCCAACATTTTAAATTACAGTTACAAATCATATACATTTTTTTACTTTTAATTTCACCATATTGTACAAATACATCTAATTATTCTCACTCTACATAGTGTGCTATAAAGTGCCTTAGGGGACTGATTGGTTTATCAATTCAATTAGAAAGTTGGTTGTTTTGATTAACGTCAACTATTATCTATTATAATGAGAATCATAATGCCATCTAATTAAGACAAAGAAAGTGCTTAAAAATTTCCAAACCTATTGCCTCTATGAATAAAAACAAAAACCATAACAACAAAAAGATGTCTGGTTCCATTCAGTGTAGAAACAGCCCTACAAACCTCTCTCTTTCTCTAGTGGCATCGTGGAATTACAGAAGTCTATAAAAACTGATTTAAATCATGATGATTCTGAGCATCAAGAAAAGGTTAGAACATGCCCATATGCTCTGTGTAAGGATCAGGGACATGGGCTGGCGACAAGGATTTGGCAGTGTCAAGTATCTATCACTGAACTAACTTAGTAAGAAAATAAAGGGCAAGCTTCCTTTTCCATTAAAAATGCCCTAAAACTCATGCTGCAGAGGAAGAGCCAGTGCTTCTTGCATGTCATTGCTGCCCCAGGGTCCCAGAGGGATATGGAAGACAGCCCAGAGAAGCAGTGGCTGGCCTGCGCGGTCACACTGTCAGACGAGGCAGGCTGGCAGGGCGGTCTGCCCACCCTGCACACCAGAGGCTTCCATCAGCATCTCCAGGATCCTGAGTACTCCGTTGGCACCTCCAGATGCCTTGGGCAATTAATAATAGTGGTGTGCCTCAGTTGTCCTGTCAATGTGGGTGTAGTTTGGGAATTGTTAAACGAGAAAATTAGATGATCCATTTGGGGGACTACTAAGAAGTAGAAAGAATCGTCTTAGTGTGCTTGGGATGCTATTAAAAAAAAGTATATCAGACAGAGTGGCCTAAACAATGAAAATTTATTTTTCATTGTTCTGGAGGCTGAGAAGTTCAAGATTAAGGTACTGGCCATTTTGGTGGGCCCTCTTTCTGCCTTGCAGATGGCCACCTTCTCACTGTGTCCTCGTGTGACAAAAAGAAAGGCTCTGGGGTCTCTTCCTCTTTTTATAAGGGCACCAGTTTTATCCAATTACACCCCTACTCTTATAACACTGATTACCTTTTTATTCCAAGTACAGTCACATTGGGTCTAGGGCTTCAACATAAAAATTTGAGGAAGGGGGTTGGGGGGACACACAATTCCATCCATAACAAGAACTACACAAATACAGATTTTTTTTTAACTCTATAGGATCGACTCAGAGGTAGCTCCCAGCTCACATTAATTTTGTACTTTTTTAGCTATGGCAAAATCATGCTCTTTCAAATTTCCTACCTGGGGAAGAAAAAACTTAGAATAATCGGTAAAGGCATATGAGAATTTACTATTTACAGAATGCAAAGCGTTCTAAATATGGACAAGGCAAATTTAAAAAGGCAGCATTACCAAGTGCGGAATTATGTAATTGAGACATTTCTTTAGGTTGTGCCTGAGTGTCCTGAATTGTCCCTCAATTCTCCGTGTGTTTACACTTCACTAACTCTCCTGTTTGCCTGTGGATGCGACCATTCTATGATGTGTCCAGGCTGAGGGAAATATTTGGGTCAAGAATATTAGATTCTTTGGCTTCTCTTATTCCACTTGCAAAGAATTGTTGTTATCTATGAATCAAGTGTTTTAGCAAATTTAGATCATTAGTCCTGTGTATCTTCTTGCATTTTAATGAATTTGCTTTTGTGGATGGTGGTGACCTCATATGCAAACGTGATCGTACCTACAGATGTGGCAATGTCACTGGACCTGATCAAAAATAAGTCTTCAGAGTTTAAGGTATTTTATTTCATTTAAGGATAAATATTTCTGTTGGGAAGTGATTTTGATGATAAAACTTATATTGGATAAAAAGCCTTTTTGGCCAAGTTCCTAGACTGAGACTGTATTTTTTTGTTTGTTCATTCATGTTGGTTTAAGATTTGGGTCATTTTCTGAAACCAAAATCATCATAAAGTAACAACTGTCGTGTGTGTGTGTGTATACATACATGTGTGTAAATATGTATTTCTCATTAGTCGTAAAATCTAATACCTATTTCCAATCCCCACGATCTATTGAAAACAATTGGTTTTAGTTCCATAAAGAAACAAACTGTTTCCTGCAGGTGCAGACAACAGCTTCTTAATGGCAAAACCCAACTGCTGCAGTAAGCTGATTCAGCAAAACGAACTCTGAAGTGGCCTGTTAGTCACAGTGCAGGGCAGTTACCAACCAGAATGGCTCACCGGAGCGTACTAAAGATGGAGTGTGGTCTTTTGGGGAATGGTTCTTCGCTCCTCCTTTGAACGTATTTCCTCTAGTGACTGGCAGATGTCGGCTGTCAAGGAGTCAAATTTACCTGAAAAATGTTTCTAGGCATAGGATGAGTTCAAGCTCCTGGTTTAACATGCTTTAAACAGAAGCAGTGTGGGTGTTTATGGACAAAGTTTATTTCCTCCTTGAACTTGTCTTTTGCCCCCTCACAGGGTCGCAAGGCCACTAAGTCCACATCCCAGTTGCCTTCTAGGCAAAACAAGCATATGGGCCCCATGATTTTGTACTGTTTGGGTGTCTGTGAACATGCTTCAACAGAGCTATGACTTGTGTACTCCCTATTTCCTGTACTCTGTTGGGTAGAACCATTTGTGGGCCAACAGACTATATAATAAATCAAAGACATTTTGAACAAGAAATCCATTTGCCTCATGCAGATACTACATGATCGAAAAAAGTTAAGAGTGTGTGTGTGTGTGTGTGTGTGTAGGTAAGGCCATTAAAGATGGACAAATATGATAAGAAGAATGAGAATTTTGATCTACATGAATAAAGTAGCACTTTTTCTTGATGTCTGGATGCTTTATTTTATTTTAAAACTTACTGCATAAGGCAGAGAAATGTCTAAATTCCTATTCCATAAAATCTGTGAGTTCAGCTACTGCTTCTACTTTAATGTGATGTCTTTAGGACATGAACCCATTATGATAATGATCTGATTGGTAAAGAGAGGTCATTAGATATTTCTTCCCAAAGAGATAGCTGCCAGAAAGGAATAGTGATTAGAGGTAGAAAAGCTGTCTTTAAAGATTCTTATTTTGCCATTTTATCTACAGTAAAAAGTTTATTCTTCCATGCTCAGTAAATTCTCAAGAGAGTTTTAAGTTCAAGTAATAGTAGACTTCTTTACATGCATAGTAACTGTTGAATTAACCTATGCATAATGAATAGATTTTCTAACTACATTTTTGATGCATACATGTTATTTCAATAAATGAAAATACACATGCATTGAGGAAAAGAGATCAGGTTTTTATATTAGAAGGAAGCTCAGTGATTCCCACACATTTACAAGAAAATATATTTGATATGTCCTTTGCTACAATCTTTAGGAAGCTAAAAGATTTTTAAAGTTTCTTTTCTGAAGTATTACTAATGCTATTTTATGCGGAAAAAATCATAACAATTACATAGTTATAGAAATTAAAACAAACACACCAAAAGAGGTGTTGCTTCTTTTTGGGAATTGTAGAACCAGCACAGAAAGAGGATTATATCTTAGGACATAGCTAAATCCCCTTGCAACAGCTATAGCAATGACGTAGGAGTAGCAGCTCTGGATCTGTGAGCCAGTATATCAAGATAGCTGCTAAGAGGACTCCATTTTGGACATCTGCATGGCCGCAAGACTTTCCTGGGAATCCTTTGAAATCTTGGTGGAGGCAGCCATGTCCCCACAGCTCACGCACTCTGACATCCAGTGGAGATGGCACCATGCAGATGCTGCTAAGGTTTACTGCCCGTGCCCCCTGGTGGAGCAGCCACCACTGTACTGAGGCCTGATAGGACCAAACCTGGCTGGGGTGGCCAAGGAATGCTGCTGGAGTGTAGGGAGTGTATGCTTAAGGCGGTGCTGGGCAGAGAGCCCCTAGGTCCCACGGGCTCCCTGGGCCCCTCCTTCGAAATGGTTCTATCCTTGAGCTCTGGTACTTTGAGCCTGTGATGGAGCTGCAGCCCCAAAGATCTCCAAAATGCCTTCAGAGTCACCCTCCCACTGTCTTGATGAATAGCATGTGGCCAATACATGCTAATCTCCTTGCCCACACCTTTGATGTTCTCTCCTGAACAAGCTTTCTCATTTGTTACAATATAGCCAGGTTGAGAATTCTCCAAATCTTTAAGTTCTGCTTCCCTTTTGATTATAAATTCCATTTTTGAATCTTTTCTCTCTTCTTGCATTTCCATAAGCAGTCAAGAGAAGCCATGCCACATCCTCAACATTTGGCTTAGAGAATTCTTCTGCCAAATATCCCGTTTCACCATTCACAAGCTCTACCTTCCACAAAACACCAGGATATGAACACAATTCAACCAAGTTCTTTGCCACTTTATAACAGGGATCACCTTTCCTCCAGTTTTTAATAAAATGTTTCTCATTTCCTTCTGAGATTCCATCAGAATGTTTTTCACTGCCCATATTTCCACCCACATTCTGGTCACGGCCACGTTAGTAATCTCTAAGACTGAAGTTTTCTCTACTGCTCTCCTCTTCTGCTGGGTCCTCACCAGCATCACCTTTTCATGTGTGTTCATGACAATATGGGCTTTTTCTAGCAAGCGTTTCAAAACTCTTCCAGCCTCTATCCATTACTCAATTAAAAAGCCACTTCCACATTTGTAGGTATTTGTACAGCAACACCTCACTCCTTGGTACCAATTTTTGTCTTAGTATGTTTGGGCTGCTGTAACAAAATACCTTAGACTTAGCAATTTATAGACAATAGAAATTTATTGTTCACAATTCTGGAGGTTGAAAAGTCCAAGATCAAAGAGTCAGAGATTTGGTGTCCAGTGAGGGCTTGTTCCTCATAGATGGTGCTTCCTGTGTATCTTCAAATGGGGGAAGGCTCCCTCAGGCCGCTTTTGTAAGAGCACTAATCTCATTCATGAGGGCAGAGCCCTCAGGACCTAATCATCTCCTAAAGCCCCACATCCGAATAGCACTCCATTGGGAATTGGTCTCAAAACATGGATTTGGGGGGAACACAAACATTCAGACCATAGTGTTAATACCTCCCTTATAAAACAGGTAGTCTTTTTTCATAGAGTTGTTACAAGAATAAAACGAGATGGCATCCAAAGCACTTAGCACAGTGCCTAACATATCCCTCCATGTGGGCAAGAGCCATACCCTTCCTCCCTCGTGCATGTTCCATGTTTGGCACTGTGTCTGGCACATAGTTGGTCCTCAGCAAATACGTGTTGAATGACAAAATGATAAACTCAAAATGGTAGCTATTATTTTCTTAAATGCTTTATAGCCACTAAAATATGATATATGAAGAGTTTTATATATAGCTTATTAAATGTTAATAGTAATACAATAATCCTTCCATGTAAATTTCTAGGACATCAATTTACTTCTTCATCGCTTCTCAATTCTAGTACGTGAAGCTGTGAACCACTCCTGTTAGTCTTGATTAGTAAAAGAAAAAACCGAAGAAATGGAAAAGGGAAGTAATGTTGATGGCTGAGTAAGTCTCAGAGAAGATAAAGGAAGATGGAGGCCAGAAGACCCTGGCCTTGGACATCTCTCATTATCGTTGGCCAGGAGAAAGACGCCTGAGAAGTGTGTAGATGGGTGTATGGCTCATGTTCTGGCACGACACTTTTATGGGTAGCCAAGTCACTGGACAAGTCCCCCTAAAAGATGGTCAGAGGCAAGATACATGAAATCAGGAAAGCACTGACCATTTGGCTGGAGGACAGACAAAAGCACAACATACTGACTTCAACAAAGCTAAACTACTCACTAAGCAGCGAGCCATAAAAATTCAGCGAAGGGAGTTGCTGAACAGTTTCTAGGGAACAAAGGGTGGCAAATAAAACAAAAAGCACCACATCCTATGTTACAAAATATCATTGCTTTGGGATTTATTTGGTGTTAGTGTTTATTGTTTCATATTAATAAAATTCATAGCATTTTAAAATTTACTTTTGACTTCAGTCCCTCAACCATATATTTTTCTTAAAGTCTGAGATTTCAGATTGTGGAAAGACTACTCTGTGTGTGTGTGTGTGTGTGTGTGCCTGCATGTGTACATTGTGTTGGTTTAAAACATATAAGCATTTGTATATATATGTGCTTGAGATATATATCTACGTTATATATACACACACACACACAAACATAGGTACGTACACACAAGCAACACGTATGTACCTTGCTCCCCTTTAGAATGTCAAAACCTCTAGAAGGGAGTCTGTATCATATGGTTCTCATAGAGCGCAACATTTATAGCATCGGTTAAGTGCTGAGCACAACATGAACACTTAACAGATACTAAAAATGTTTTTTAACTTTAAGAGAGAAGAAGTTTAAAAATCCAGTCCCTTTTAAAGGGTTTAAAGTAGCATAAAAATTCAAAGGAATAGAGGCACTATTTGGTTAATTAGAACATCTTCTAGTAAAACCTTTGATATGGCTGACTGAAATGTTAAGTGGCAAAATGGCCACTTGTTCAGGATAATCCCCGACACTAAAACTCCTGTGACAAAAGAAACTACTCAGAAATATTTCTCTAAATTAACTCAAAACTGTCCAGTGTCTTCTCGTTTTTATTGTTACCCCTGGAGAATATAAAGTGGAAAGAGTAGCCACCAGAATGTATTTGAAAGACTGAGAAAATATTTTCTTAAAATAGTTTACAGGAGGCAGGAGATGCGTGATGTTGGTAACTCTAAAAGGAAGAAAGGAAGAGAGAGAGAAAGGGAGGGAGGAGGAAAGGAGAGAAGGAGGGAGGGAGGGAGGAGGAACAAAGAAACAAAAGGGAAAGAAAAATGCATAGTGCTGAACTGACTCCAGAGCATGCGCTTTCTTCATCTCAGGTCTTCTCAATACTTTTCCGAAGCCTCCAGAAGAATTTGCAACAGGTGAGTGGGCAACATAGTCAAAGGAACTTCCGTATTATCCTTGTCCAAAGGCCAAAATCCTTTAATGAAATGTACAGATATACCCTTAGGGTGGTGCTCAGGGATACAGTGTAAGACTGTTTGCTTATTTTTGCATATATTCCCAGGACTGTAGAATGCTCTCCTTCTGGAGAATACAAACTTTCATGATGCAAGGACAAGAGAAAGCAGAAAAAAGAAAAAATTGCTAATGTCTCAGCAGATTGATTGTGCATCTGAGAAAGACTTGGGAGGTGACGTGGCTCATCACATCAATCTCATCGTGAAACCAAAATTCTGACGTCACATGGCAATGACATGCTGACACTCACTGAACTCATGCTTAAAGGATTTCTCACCATGCGTGTTCAGACACTATCCCTTTTTAAAGTGTTGATCCGTGTCTCCTTGGCTGAGTACTCAGTGGGAAGAAGCAGGTAGCTCCTATCGTTTGCAGAATTTACATAAAGTGCTGAAACAGATTTGTAAAGAGGCCTTGGGTGTCTTGCCAGCCACGGCAGCAAAATTTCTCAGCAGGCTTCATACCCTGTGGCAAGGACCCTCCAAATGGACTCACAGAGAGAAATGGAGAGACTGAAAGGTAAAGATGGTGGTTTTAACTTTGCATGGAAGCAAGTTGTCACAGAGATTGCCAGGGAAAGAAAGGTGGCAGTATTTAACCACTTGAGTTCCGGAAAACTCCATCCATCCCTCCCCCACCCCCACACCACCACCACCACTACCACCACCAGGTCTTGCTCAACACAGTGCTTCAAAGGAGAGGGCTGCATGGGTGGGTCAGGGCAGTAGGACTGAGCACAACCTCCCCTGGGCCACCTGGATCACCCCAGAGCTGTCATCTCATCCTCTCTGCGGTGGGGCTTTGGTGTTGCCCAAAGAAACCACAGCGTCAGGTTAACCAGGGCCTTTGATCCTTGGAGTTTCCACTATCAGGGCTTTTCCCTCCTCTTTTTCTGTCTTTCTCTAAACTTTGAAGATAATGAGTCTTAAACATTTGCATGTAATTAGAAGGTGTGGCTGCCAAGGAAAAGTGAGTATTTTTCTTTTAAATGGGAAGAGTAGGTGCTTTGCTCTTCACACATCTCTAATTATGTCACATGTGCTTATTTCGTCTCTGATTAACTGATATGACCCTTGTAGGGAAACCACACCTAGGAAGGAATGAGCCCCTCCTGCAACAATAATAGCCATTAAGGGGCAAGAAGCAAAGTGTCATCATGAGTCAATTATTAATCATTTACTGACAACTTCATCTTTCAGCATGTTTTTCAGCTTCAATTTATGAAAAATGGAAGGAAAGGGACTATATATTCTCCTGCAGAAAAAAAGCAGGTGATCTCAGAAAATACTCCTTATTATGTATTTAAACAACTTTGCTTAAAAACAAAGGCACTATCTCTAAATTCATTTTTAGCACATGAACATAGTACATGCATGTGTTCGAGTAATGAAAGGACATACATGTCAATCTGAAACGTGAGCAATTCTTTATTCTCCATTGTTAATGAAGAAACGATCAGAAAGGTAAAGAAAAGATACACAGAAGCACACTGATTACTGGGCTAACCCCTCCCTCTGTAAGACTGCAATAGCTACCTTCTGGGGTACAAATTAAAATGGCTTGGCTTATTATATCATTCTCCCACTTGACCAATCCCCCTCTCAGAGTAGGGAAGAGCAAATGATGAAATGGTCAAAAATGATTAAAAAAAAAAAAAACTAGTAAAAGAAAAGCTGGGAAGATGCACACAATTATCTCACTCTATAGGATTTGGCCAAGGTCTATACAGTAAAACTTTCTTTCTTCATTTCAGATGCAGAAAGGAAACTTCAGTTCATTCAGCCCAAGGCCTTCCTTTTACAAGGAGTAAACTGAGGCACAGAGAGAGGCTGTTTGAATGGCCCAAGATCACGTAATCAGTTTGCAACAGATTCAGGTCTTCTGGTCCCTCATGGAATGCTGGTTGTCCTTGTCCCTACCGGGATCCCACCTCTGTTCTCAAGTTCTTCAGCAGGACACCTCCGGCCAGCCAGGAGCCCTCAGAGGCCTTGCTGCCTGGAGACCGGCACCCGAGGGGCAGAGTTGCTAAACAAAGGCACTCTTTCATGCTGAGGCCTCTTCTGAATTTATAAAAGAAAAAAGCGTGTTGGTCAATCATCAAAGCAGCAAAGCGTACTTCTTCCTCTACACAAATACAGAATCGTCTGATGACTCACCTGTGCTTGGAATTTTGCTTTCTTATGTCTTCTAATTGTCTCACTGTCTTTACCATTTTAAAGTGTGTCTGTGTGTGTGTGTGTACACATATACATGTACATATCTGTATAAATATATTATTTTCCTGTTTAAACTATGCACCTGAGAAAGACACATGAAAAGACAAATACTCGCCTCACCTTTTTGAGTATTGACTTCAGACTGTTTAAGGAAGCTTTCACTTCATGAGTTACTGCGGTAGCATTTCAGTTTTCTTCCTGAAGGAAAAGGCAAAATAAAACTGAATAATAGCTTTTGGGGATGGAGGGGGTGGAAACTTTTTTGTTTCTGTTTTTTACAGGAACCCAAAGTATCCTTAGGTATTCAGTCCCAGATGTACCCAGCGACACTTCATTCTCAGCTCATGGCGGGTTAGCATCCCCTCTCCTGAGAAACGTAGGACTGGGAGTCATTTCAGCATTGGATTAATCTCTTAGAATTAAAAGAAAAGTCAAAGACTTTGAAAGCAAAAAAAAGCCATATAATAGTAAGTGCCACTAGATTAAAATCACATGCTTCCTAGATGTCAATCATTGTTTTAAATGTTTGACATGTATTAACTCATTTGATCCTTGAGATGCCCCTTTGAGACAGGTTCTATTTTCATACCCACATATGAATGAGGAAACTGAGGCACAGAGAAGTTAGACAACCAGGTGACCCTGCTGGTCAGTGCTGGGCCTGAGATTCAAGCCTGCCCCTCAGCCCTCCACGCTGGCCCCTGGTTGAAAGGCAGGCTCTGCTCAAGACACCAGGAGCCATCAAGTCGACTCTGCAGGAATATAAAGTTTCTGCAGCCCCAAGGGCTTCTTCTCCCAAACACTCTCACCGACTCTCACCCTGCGCTAAATTAGGTTGGAGAAATCCAGGTAAGATGGGGACGCCTATGGGGATGGAGTTCCTGCCCAACAGTGTGCGTGGAGAGGGGGATGGTCTAATCCTGATGACATTTGTCTCGAACTAAAGCAGAAGTCTCTCTCCGGGGGCTGCCCTCTCTAACTCATGCCTTCCAAGGCCAATGGGCCCAAGATGTGCCAATAAATGCTGAAGATGAGATGAGTTACTGTCAGCTTTCAGGAGGTGACCCTGGACACTGAAAGCAGTTCTTCCAGAGAAGACAGGAGCCTGTGATGTCTATACACACAGCAGCCTCCACAGCAAAAGCATCAACTTAGAAGATCCAGCCAGGGCTACTTAATTCAGTTCGTTTCAACAGAACTCTACCAGATGAAGAAACAGACTCCGTAGGAGAGAGGCGGTAACAAATCGCCTAACAGAGGAACAAGGAGTTATGGAGATTTAGTAAGACAGTTCATAAAGAAATCACAGCCCCTCCTTCCACCCACCCCTTCCTCTCCCACTCCCAAGGGAGGGAGGCATTTTTTGTGTCGTGTTTTTCACCGGGCACACAATGGAGTTAGGTAACTTCGGAAAGAAAAAGGATTTAAATAAGAAGAGACTTAATGAAATGAGCTAATAAGGTGCATTCTTGGGTGGGGAGAAGATACAACATGTAACAGTGAAATATATCAGTTCATCAACAGGAAGCGTGTGTGTGTTTCAAGATATTTCTGCCTCCCTTTGTCTTAATTAAAAAACATGGTGTGGCATGTTGCTTAGGTCTGTTTTAAAATTTCCCAAGTTATTTTTCAAAGAAGTTTGTCAACTTCTATGTCACTTACTATCTTTATTAGCTTAAGGAAGGAATATACCCACCAAAGGAGCAAGATGAAAGAAAAATATACTCATTTTCAGATATATCTTTTAAAGGATTTATTAGTATGTCAGGAATTTCCTTATTGAAGTAAAGAAGAATTTTAATAAATGTACTCACACTATAAAGAATAGTGCTACTGCCAAATATAAATTAACTAGCATCACAATAAACCTTTGTACTTTTTAAAGGTTCATGAAATTTTATGATTTTCAAAAAGAAATCACAATTCAAACTTAAAAACTTAAAAAGCTTAAAACTCTCTATTCTTTCAGCCTCTAAACAAGAAATTCATGGGTTAGAGGCCACTCTCTGAAGCTGAACACAGATGAAAAAAAATAGTAGGTCAAATTGTTAACCAACATATTTAAACATCTTATTTTGTGGACTATTTTAGCGTCTATCCTGTGGATTTTTACTGGTTTAGGAACCTATATCTAAGAATGCAATGGAGAAGTTGCAGTAATTACTGGACTTTGTTTTTAGGCCTTATGTAACATATTTCTACTTGACTCTGACAGCACTGTGAGGCATTTTTGAACTTGACTATTATAGAATTTGTTCAACCTAATAAAAAGGGTCCTCCTATCTCTAATCATGCATTTTTTTCCTCAACCAAAGAAAATCTTTGTCCCATTAGAAAGAAACTAGCTTTTTAAAAATTGCAATTCATAGCACTTTGCTTAACAAGGTTGGGATGACTTGATTCTCAGGTTTGGTAAGAGTGATATTAAATTAAATGATAATTGGATCAATTTTGGCAATAAATTTTACTAAATACATTTTACCTGCATTCAAAATAAAAAAAGGAATCCCCAAGATCTTTAATGAAACTTTGCCCTACGTTTACATAGATATATATGAGTGTATGTAATACATGTGTAAATATAAATCTGATAGACTTGAAATAAAATATTCTATTAACTTTGAGGTAGGTATAAATAATAGATAATAAATAGTGGATCTTCATATTTTTCAAATAAATGTTTTTTTTCTATCTTGCAAAAACAGTGTGTTGCACATTTATTAATCTCTATGGCAGCCCCATTCAGAGAGGCCGTTTTATAATGAAACACCAGCAAGAAACCCTCCGTGCCCTGCACTGGCCCTCAGCTCTACATCCTACTGTTGGAGCTGAGACACTCGCCACTTTGGTGGAAGTGCGGGAGTAGAGCCTGCTGTTGCAAACTGGATGGACAATCCCTCCTGCATAGAACAGTGAGAGCTGACTTTATATCCAGTCATTAATAGGTAGGTAGAGCTTTGCAAGCAAGAAATGATAGAAATAATTTCATACATTCTGTTTTATGTGTTTATTGCCACAGAAATAAAAAACTACTTACTCTGAGAACTCTACTACCAAAAATTGATTGGATAATTATTAAATAATTGTCATCTAATTCCAGAAATGCCAGATTAGAGACCGGCAATCTTGGAGGTTCCTTCCAATTTTAAAGAGTTTCTGTTCTAGAAAAATATTTTATGTTTGCCTTCAAGTCAATACACATCTGAACAAAAGGATGTACCACATTGTAGGAGTCTCAAAATGTTCAAAACCAGCAATGTCACTGGACTTTATTGTTCAGGTACTTGTTCTGAACCAAAAATTTGGCACTTTCTGAATATTGGGTGTCCTCAGACTAAAATCCCCAGAGTTCTGTATTTTCACTTCTTAGTCTCACTGCATTTGCTTTCAGGTGAGGTCAGTAAAATGCACCCAAGCCCTCAGCAAACCAAAGTTTGATTATGAAACTTTTCCACTCTTGAAAGCTGTGTTGTGTTAAAAACAGGCATATAAAACGGGTCTGTAACCCAGCTTTCGCAGACCAGTGAGAGCCCGTTCCCTTCTCATTCTCCTTCGGCAGCCTCGTTCCTTCTAGTCTAGTGCTCCTTACTACGCGTGCACACCGGCAACAGTGTAGGAGGCTTGTTGAGAGGACAAAACTCCGAAGCTTTCCCAGTGCAATCCTGCCAGATGTGAGACACCAGCCTAGCATATTGTGCAGCGCAGACGACTTTATATTTTAGATGCCACATTCTCAGGCTGCTTCGGTCAAGATCCAAAAGCAACTATTCTCCAAAACCAATTTCAAAACCCTGTAATTATAGAATTCTGTTCACGGCCTTTCAAAGTTGCTATTTCTAACATTTCTAAGTCTAGAACACAAAAACTATTTAGAAATGAAGGTATTTCCCCCCTCATTGCTTATTTATGCCTCTCAAACACATTTTGTTTACTGTTCCGCTTCTATGCTGTTTAGTCATGGCCAATAGGAAAAAAAATAATAATTGCAGAGGAGACAAAATTCTGGCAAATGGATAGGATGACGACATTACAAGTAAATAATAATTACACAATAGTATAGTTTGTGCTAATAAAACTTATTGTTCCTACCCAGCCTACAATTAACATCAGTGTTTTTTTACCAGCCAAATTAATTTCATAGCTGACATTTCCAGCACAAAGTATTAGCAGTTTGTAGTCTTGGCGTTTCTAATCCCAGCACCACCTACTGATACTGGACAATGTTTAGAACTACTAGTACTGAACTACAGCTTTAGAATTCTGTTTATAAAGTTATCTCGTCATTGCCTCTGCTTATCTTCTTTTAAAGCTCTAACAATTCTTGGCCTGTGGGAGGCCCCTGTTGTATAGTAACTAGATAATAAGTAAATAAACAGTTGGAAACACCCTGAACAGAACTGGACTGTTGATTGCACAAAGTGTACTGTTGCTCAAAGCTAGCAGAAGGAGAGGCTCCACATTTCCGGTTTTTCAAATCTTGATTCACTAACTCAGAGCAGCTTTGTAATTGGTTGTCTTTAAGAAAATGCAGGTGTCATGGCAGGTGTCCCCTAACGACTGAAACGTGAAAGTGAAGCTCTCAAGGACCTAACAGGATAGAGAGCACAGGAACTTCCTGCACTTATGGCCTCCTTAGAGCAGGATAGAGTGACTGTTGCCGCTACTCTTGTTGTTTAAAGAACAAGCTCTGGATGCGAGAGGGAGATCAGTTGTGCTGATTAGTTTCCTGGAGAGGGATAGTCATGGCGGGTCTGGAGGGAGGAAGGGGAGCTTGGGAAGATGACAGCAGATTTGCTGATGTTCAAATGTGTTTCTTGCTTGATCAGAATAGAGAGAGAGATTGAAACTAAGTAGAGCAGGAATTTCCAAATGCATCCCAGGATGGAGTTATGTGTTTAATTGCCCAAAGTCACGTGGCAACTGGAAGAGAATGAGGAAGGGTGGAGCAGGGAAGTTGATGAGCAGAGAGGGCGGGAACGGCACATCATCTGCAGAGCAAACTCGTAAACCTTGGAGACCCACGGGGAGATGCTGCCTGGAGAGGGATCACCTGGAAGGGGGAGCAAATGCTAACATCCCCCATCACCCTGCCCTGCCCCAGCTTTCTCCCAATTCCAGCATGATTACATCAGGAACAGCAAGCAATGCAGCAGGACGAAGAACGAGCACAGACTCTGGAGTCCAGAAGACTAAGGTTCAGCTGCAGGACTGGCCTTCACTAGCTGTTTGACTTTGAGAAAGTGACTTACCCTGCTTCTGTCTCCCCACTACTAGTACTGGGTGCCTGCCTCGCCTGATTGTCCATTTCCTTCATTGCCGTAGGTTTTGTCCTCCTGGTCCATTTAGTCTGGAGGGTTACCTCTGGGTCAACTGGGACCCTGCGCGGGAGGATAGAAGGACGTATTTCCCTTCCAAAAGCCACGGCATTGCAGCAATTCCAGCTCGTGTGTTTCAGTCACCGAGAGGGGAATAATATCACCACACAAATGGAATATTGAAATGAATCTGACTAGAGGTTTTATACTAATGGCAAATTCTATTTCTGGCTGTATTTCAATCAGGTTACTTGTTTTCTAGTTATCTGCAACACAGAAAAACAATCATGTTTTACTGATTGGAAATTTATTCATGTGACTTATAAAAAAACCAAGGCCTGGTTGTAAGACATTGTTTTTACTAAGTTTAAAGTTTTAAAACTATTATGTTCTGGAAAACATAGGACAACTAAAGAAGATTTGGTATGTTTTGAAAGCAAATAGCTACAACATCAGATGCCCTATAGGATCAAAACCTAGGTATCATTTTGTATGATGTATATATACTAATAAAATTATCTTTTTTTTTTTTTTTTCAAAAGGACCTAAAGGTTTGGGTCGTTCTTTGTTTTGTTTTGTTTTTATATAGGAAATGTATTTGTTTTCACAGTACCCAGGCAAATTAGATAAGGGTTGTGTTATCCTTCATATTTTGAAGTGAAAAATGAAGTGCAGACAGAAATAAAGGCAGAAGCACACCCCAGGTCGCCTAACTCCCACTCCAGGGCTCTTTGAAGTCATTTTTGGACTATTCATCCATTTCTTTGGTGAACCCAGCAACCTGTTGGTTGAATACAGATGACTGCTCTATATAAAGTTGCTTATTTAGAACCATAGGCTATTACATCTGAAAGGAGCTAGGAGAGGTCTCATTGTAGGAGGATACTGTTTACCAACAGAGGAAGGAACAGAAACTCAGAAAGGTAGAAGACTTTCCAGTTTCAAATAGTCTATTAGCCACATCGCCCAACCAGAGCCTCGGTTTTCTTATTCCAAGCCTTTATCTTAGAAAGTTGTCCCCTACAATGCTACTGGTTATACTGAAAGGGCCAATGTATTTCCCAAAGAGCATACCTTTCCCCCAGTGAAAATCCAGCTGGTAAAATAAAATTCAGAATTAGTTAATACTAATAGTAAATTCATGATATCTCAGTATAACAATTTGGTAATAGCTAGTCTTGATATCTTACCACATCATAGTTTTTACATTTCATTTTTTCTTATAGCCTAGTAATTTAGACCCTTGAATTTAATCGATTTTTCAAAAGCAGATGCTTCATTTGTCTCAATATATGACCTTGTGGACTTTTCCTCTTGGTTCTTCAATAAGTGATCAGTATTGAGGGGTAAACATTTGATGAAAAAAATCCGACCCACCAAATATACAAACTTTGTCTTCAACAGACTAAAGCAATTATAATATCTCTGCTCATTTTACCTGGCATTTCATGCCTTGCCATTTCTATTCAATGGTTTGTAAAAAGGAAAATTTGCATCACATGCTAGCCGGGCATTGCTGTCCTTAACATTTAATGAGTATCAACAGTGCTGTAGGCACTAAACAAAACCCAAAGAGCACCACCTCTACTTAGTGTGTCTAAATAATAGATTGAAGAACAGGTTGCACGTGTGCATATATTTTAATCAATATGCATTTACTGCTGCTATAAATGACACTAAAACATAGCTACTCCCTAGGTATCATTACCACCCACAATAACCCAAGGGGCATTCATTCTCCCACTTCATGTTGTTAAGTGTTCCTGAAAAGTTGCACGTAAATCAAGTAATGTTAATTGCTATTGAGGAACCCATTAACCTATGGAGAATCCTTTATGAAGTAATAGGTATCATATTATTAACTTACAGAAATTTGGTATAAAATTCTGGATTTTTCTCTTGTTGTTACCTACTTCAAGTTCTATGAAGCAATTCATTTCTTCATTCCACATTGTTAAATTTCCGCTATATACAAGGCAACACGGAATACAGTGCCTACCTTTGAGATAGGAGAAAAAGTCATACATATCTATAAAAGAAGGGGGAAAGTAATATATCCCCAAAACTATAACAACTAAAATATTATAAGAATGGTAGAAAAATTAAAAGTGAGAAAGAATAACTGACAACAAATTCATGATGCATTTATAGAAACTATATATACTTTTTATATACAAATAAATATGGTTAATGCTGGAGACATATTTGTTTACACTTGTAGTTTTATTATGTCCTTTGGTTAAGCTCTCTGATAAACATGGCATAACAAAATATTTGAATCTCAAAATAAAATCAGAGAGAATGTTATAAAGAAAAGCCCATTCCTGCTTTCCCAGGATCTATGGCGCTGCTAACTCTGCCATGACATGTCCAAGCTATTTGGGCCAGCTGGTAAGAGTGTCTGTTAATTTAAAATAACCTGTTTGTTAATTGCTTTCAACCCAAGTCATTTTGTTCCTGCACTTTGAACCCTAAAGGTAGTTTGGAATAAGTGTGGCTGGGAACGAGAGGTAATTAATGCAAGCAGGCAGCCAGGGCTGCAAGAGCCGAGATGGAGTGGAAGGCCTGAAACTGGGGTTTGTGCTCTGAGGAACTGATCCCGCTGGTTTGCTGTTGTTAGATTTTTTTTCTCTTTTCCTTCTGCCGTCTGGTTACAGGCTACCACTGGAAGCTTCTGCCAAAGCAGGCTATCCCATCAGGCCTCTGGCACACTGTGTTGATCAGTAGATAAAACCTTCCCGGCAGTCACAGCAGCCGCTGCCATCGTCGCGGCCACAGCAGCGAGCAGGCGACTCTGCGGAATTCGCTGACTGCCTCTCCACCTGCCGTCACCTCCTCGGTTCCCCCAAGGTTCTCCTTGTTGCTGATAGTCATGGTGGTTGCTTGACCTTGGGCCTTGCAGCTGGCCGGCTTCCAGAAGGCTCCTCTGATGACGAGGTGTGCTGAAGTCTGTGTTCACAGCACTCAGGCACAGAGCAGGGGACAGGGGACAGGGGAACAGTCGCCTACAGCCCCAGTTCTTCCCTTGTAGGCAGAAATTATGCAGGCTTCTGTCTCTCGCTTCTCCCCCTGCCCAGCACCCTGGACGTAGCGGGAGCCCAGACGGTGACCACCTCCAGGGTGAAAGGAAGCAGAGAAAAAAAAATTTTTAAAAATGACAGAAAGGCATGAATTGTATTTTTCCACTCTGTCGAAGCTTGTTTTGCTGCACATTCTTAGGGGGGAAAAAACTGTCCTGCCAGTTATTTAAACATGACTGTAACATTTTAAAACATAGGTGACACACACAGGTATTTATCTGATTGATGCTTCTCTTAACTCTTTGAAGTCCTCAGGCCATCTAGGAAGTTATGTCAATTTATAATTTTCCAGAGACTCTGTGCGTGTGTGTGTGTGTGTGTGTGTGTGTTGCCAAATGAGGAACTGGCGTCAGGGCGGTGGTTAATGTAATATTCCTTGGTGCAGCTGACAGCAAAAATTGCACTCAGAAGATTGAGCTGAGGCAAAACCAGCCAGACTAGTTTTCCCAGAACATGTCCTACACCCTCCATGAAAAGCTGCTTTTTCTTAGCAAACTCATTTTTGCTTTAATGTACCAGGGAAGCGTGTGTCATCCTGGAATGACCATGCCCAGTTTCACTACGGTTGGGACTTGGGAAGGCTTTGGGAAAACCTGGAGGAGCCTTTCCAGAGTTGAACCCAACATTCTGCCAACATTATAGAAATTTGATGAAACAGTTGTATTGATATGTTTTGCTTAAAAATTCCTCTCCCAAAGACTTCTGATTATACCTCCTTTTTGGACCTCGAGTACATGGTATCTGGTTTTCTATCTTAAAGAACAGGAAGCAATGGTAATATGAACCTGCCCCTCTAATCACTAAGTCAAACTTAAATTTGTGTTTTATTTCTTTTTTTAAAATAGGTTTCAAAGCCCTTTCAAACACATTTTTTCATTCGATCTTTACAACTACCCTGGTGAGAAATTATCTACTTTCTGTAGGTGCATACAATGAGACTTGGATAAAAAAAAAATAATAATAAATAATTACCTTGGCTAATAAATGGTGAAGTTGGGATTCAAACACAGCTTTTCTGATTCCAGATGGCAATCTTCATCTTTGCATTGAAAATTCTCCTGCTTTTCCTAGTTTCTCTGGTCTAGAGATGGTGCAGGGCCCAACTAGTCCCTGCCCAGGCCAGACCTACACCTCGGGCAAGGAATTAACCCAACTGGGGTGAGCGCTAAGAGGGCAGCCTGCTCCCTGCCGGGGCGTTCAGTTCTTTGTCATACTCTGTTAATTTATCTCTGCCTCCTTTCTCGTTCATCGTTTATTTATAGGGACTGGCCTTAAGGCAAAGTGAAATGCCAATTCCACTTTGTATGATTTTGTTATCTTTAATTTTTGTTATCGTCATTTTTACTAAACAAATCCACAAGCAGCCTCTGCGTTAAGGTTACTTAGATATTTGTCTGATTAATCAGAAACTTATTTATTAAGGGTTAAGTGCGCTCAAGACTGTCAGGGTTGCATTTTTATTTTATGATGACTCACTTCCCATAAATAGTAACTGACTAACATTCTCCAAGTTTAAAAACAAATAAACCCTGTCTGGAATATATTATAAACTTGCCACAACACCTGCCCATATATTTCAATTCAGCTTTTCCTTCTCCGAGTCACTCAAAGGAATAGTACTAATGTTTACAGCAATGAGGTTAGAAAAAGCCTCCTTCCCAGATGGGATTCCTGGAAATTTGTCTGCCTAAATTTCCTTTATACCATGTATACGTCGTTGCCATTTCCTCTCTTCCTGTTTTTTAGTTACTCCTTCTGTTCCCAAAGCTTCTCTCTCATTCTGCATGGCTCCTCACCTCTCATCTTGGAAGCTCTTCCTGCAACTCCACTTCCTCTATGAGGCTTTCCATGACTAAGGCAGAGAGGGTGAGGAGACCATCCCTGGAGCCACACCCACTGGCACAATGACACAAACACACACACACACACACACACACACATGCAGACACAACCTGGAATACACAATCCAGAAACTCTCTCTTCCACCAACCTGCCAACCTCTCCTTCCCTCGATGGAGAGAGAAAATTATCTAGAAGGCCTGAGCAGTCCTCAGAGACTGGTCCCGCACGACCACTCCCTTGTATGTACATTGCACCTCTCTTCCAAGGCGCCCAAAGTGCTCTGTGAGTACCTCACACATTCTTCCCGACTGCTCTTTGTGAGTTGTCAATAAACAGCATTATTCCTGGACAGGAGTTGAGGGTGGGAAAACTCTGGGAAGTCAGGTAGTTCCCGGAGAGAGAGCGGGGCTGAGACCCTGCACCAAACCACGCTTATCAGAGCAAGCCACACACACAGGGGACACCCACCTGAAACACAAGTAGTTCAGGGACAAAACCAAAGAGTCTAAAAAAAAAAAAGTTTTTTCTAAAAGAAAAAAAACTAACAGGAGAAATTGCTTTCTATGCCACTAATAATCTCTGTGAATAACTTTCACATGAATCCAAAGTGATGGTTAATTAAATAAAATTGACAACAGTGGAGGACACTCTTTGCTTTGGAAGCAGTCCCTAGGGGACAGCTGCTGCTGGGACATAAAGGAAAGGGCAGAGAGAGAAAAGACAAAGTCACGCGACGCCATCCATGGGCCTCAATGGGAAGACGCCGTTTAACTCACCTGAGACTTCTAGACACAGGTCACTCAGATTTTGCCAAGGACGTGAACAAACCTTTGGGACTTTTTAAAACAAAAGAGAGGGAACATTGGGGCCTTTGTCTTCGTAAGAGACCTGGCTGAAAGTTACGGCTGCAAAATAATCCAAAGTCGTCTTCACTTTTTCTTAGACACAGAGTGGGATTTAGCTTTTTGTATTTATTTTGCTTTTGTTTGGCTTATCTAAAGATAATATAAATAATAATACATTCCCTATAGTAGAAACCTCTCTAGCCTAACTGTTTATTATGACAGATGTTCCCATGAAAATGACAGTTCTGCCTCCTCCTTATTCAATTGGGTGTCATGGCTGGATGTGCCGGGTAACACTGCCGCCCCTGGACCACACTAAGCTAGGTGGCCAAGGTGACTCTCATAGTGCTTGAGTGCACCTGGGACACTACTTTCAGGGACACCTATGATAAGAGATGATCTCATCTCAGTTTTTTTTAAGTATGCCATAAGAAGACATTTTCCCATACCCGTCTTTTCTCCACATTTTAACACCTTTTTCTCAAAATGTTCTTTGTACTGAATGTCTTTGTGGTGAGTAAATTCATTCAAAAGTCATAAAGTCTATGATCTCAGCAGCTTCCAAGGAAAGGGCTGAGGGAAAGCAACCCCTTGCTTTCTTTTCAGTGAATGAGGACCAGGAGCTATTTTCTTCAGTTCACTGTTAGTGACATTTCTATTCTTTTCCTATTCTCAGGTAGAAATTTACGTTTACTTTCTTTCTTGAGTAAATCTCATTTTTTCAGCCATTCTTTCAGAAATTTAGAAAGAGTTGAAATCGATATGTTTTGTATGAATTATAACTTCCTTTCATAAGTGTCACAAAGCAATTTTATGTCACTGTGATGTCTGTTCTGAAGTCTTTGGAAAGGAAACTAAAACCTGTTCTCTGGAAAAATAATTCTGTTTTATAAAGGAAGAAAAGACTTTCCCATTTTCCTTTCAATTTCACTGTTGCTTAAAAATACATACTTTTTTTCTGTGCAGATAATTTTTAATATCTGCCTTGTGCTTGTAGCTGTGACCTAAGAGCACACAGTGAGCAGACTGAGAAAGGGCTCTGGCTGCAAGAAAGGAACACGGTCCTCCTCTCGGGCGTGGAGGAAGGTCTCAAGTCATCAGCCCAACAGGAAAGACCTCAAGAGCCTGGGACACCCGCAGAGGGAGGAAAGGGAAAATTAACCTTTTGCCTTTGCTCCCCTCCCTCTCCACCGCCCGCAAGTGTCTCTGCTTCAGTTTCTGTTCAGTCTTGTAGGAGCCTGGTCCACTCTCTCCCTTCCCTCCCACATTCTAAGCCCTCTCAGCTCCAGAACTCCACTGGGGGGATGGGGAGGGAAGAGGAGAGAGAAAAAAGGGGCGAGAGATCACTGCACTTATCACCTTGAAGTAGGTTCCAGCTCAATGCTAAGTTCAACATCGACTGCCAGGCAGCTTCCAAGGGACCCTCAAATGAGGCCCCTCTCGCCCCCAGATCGCACCTCGGCATCCTAACTGACCTCACCTCCAGCAGCTAGTGATCTTCCCTCTAGGGACCCTGGGAAACCGCCCATTTCTCCTCTCTTTTCATGCTCCTGCCTTGAGCATGAAAACCCAGGGCTTCCTTGGATTTCCTTTTGAATGTCCGATCAAGGGACAAAAGGGCACTGACAGAAAATTCATCAAAAGAGAAGCAATACTGCAACAGCCACTCTTTCCAGAATTTAGGAATTGGCAGGAGGTTCCTATTTCCCCCCTTAGACAGTCCTAACAGAGAGTTAGCTGTGAATCCATGACATAAAGACCCCAAATTACAGCAGAGTCAGTGCATCTCGAGATCTGAGCCACCTTAGAAGAGCTAAAACTGAACTGGAGAATGGTTTTACTATGTTCACTGGATAAGAAGCTTAAATCCAAAGAAACACTAAACGGTCATCAGTGCTGTTAGTGAGACTCAGCCGCGGGCAGAAGGTCAGCAGAGGGGCCGCGCAGGTACCCGCTCTGCTCCCAGAGCTGCGTGGACGCTGCCAGTCCTGGTGGCCCTGGATGTGGGACTGCAAACGGCCCTAACAAGAGAGAGAGGCTCAAGGTGAGTCCCCTTCATTCATTTTACCAACAACATTTCACTGTTAGACGCATCAAGAGAAAGAAGGCCAGCACTGTGGGAATATAAAACAGGGTTCAAATTTCTGTCACTCTGAAGTACAAGGTGAATTTTTAAAACAGTTTTCAAATCATTTAAATCCTTCCCTCACTGCTGCCTGTGCATATTGATACCCGTCAGCTCACCAGACAGTTCAACTACAAGTGGTTAAATGCTAATTAGAACTTTGCCACACTGCTCAGCTTTGTAAAACATGAAAAGGTGCCAGGTGCAGTGTCCCCTGGCCCGGCCAGCTGACGGGTCTTGCCTATCAGTAGTCCATAATTTAGGATGTGGCCTCCGGTGGTTCTGGATCATCTCATTAGAGCTGTAGTGAGAAGCTCACCAGAGATTTAAATTCTCAGGCATGAGGCCCTTCAGGCTAAGTTGAAAAAGCCCAAGAACTCAGTGCCATTCCCCCATTAAAATTGGGATGAAAAGTAAGCTAGAAAGAAGCTGTTCTGAAAAACCAGCTGAAAAGAGAGCTGAGTGCCACCCGGACCTGGTCCCGGGCACAAAATCTGACCCTTGGAACACAAAGCTATAGCGTGGGCTTAACTCAGGGATATTCTGAAAATGGGTGAGAAGGAAGAGCAAAGAGTTCTAGCCCAGGTTTGCCATAATTTTCAAGGCCCGAGCTACCAGATTCTGTAATAGAAAACTGACGAGCCACGAGAACAGATAAGATAAAACATCTAAACACGTGTTCTGCCCGAGATTAACTTTTGAGATTTTGTTTGTTATGTCATTGAACTCTGCCTGAAGACTGTGTACAATCTGCCTATTGTCCCGACACCCTCCTCTAACCCATTTTATGTATTTACTTCCCAAGACTTTCTCCCCAACCAAAATAGACTAGCCAGAGTATCTCCACAGCCCCAAATGCGGTATAGTTGGTATAAATGAGAGGTAGTTATAACAGTATCTTAGTCGCTCACGTAGTAACCCCGATAGCGCTAAAGACAATGCTTATCTAATTTAAAAATAAATTTAAAAATCATAAGCCTGAGGACAAGACAAAACTGAGAAGAAGAAGGGGTCAGTTCCTTTAAATACACAGTGCCACCATTAAAAATGTACCAAAAAAATTCTCAACTATTGTAGAAAAGAACAAAATCAACAAAATCTTGTTCTAGAAAGTATAAATCAGGGATTAGGGTGGGTTTGTTTTCCTCTACACCCTGAAAATCCCCAGTTTAAAATCCTATGCTCTGGTTTGAATGTGTCCCCACAAAGCTCATGTGTTGGAAACTTAATCCCCAATGCAACAATGTCGGGACCTTTAAGAGGTGATTAGGTCATGAGGCTCTGTCCTCATGAATGGATTAATGCCATTATTGCAGGATGGAGTTAGTTATCGTGGGAGTGTGTTTCTGATAAACAAATGAGTTTGGCTCCTTTCTCTCCATGTGTGTCTCTGTCTCTCTCTCTCTCTCTCTCTCTCTCTGTCTTGCCCTTCCACCTTCTGTCACGGGATGACACAGCAAGAAGGCCCTTGACACATGCAGGCCCCTCGACTTTAGACTTTCCTACCTCCAGGACTATGAAAAACAAATCTCTGTTCTTTATAAACTACTCAGTCACAGGTATTCTGTTATGGCAACACAAGATGGTCTAAGACACCCTTCAACCTCTAAAGGATAGCTTCCACGGTACCCACAAGAGAGGCCCCACTCAGAACTCTAGAATAGACCACTGTTATGAAACTTCTTTCTCTGAAATGTGAGTGATTCTAGAGATGGTCTCCTCTCAAAAAGAATCAGGCTATAAAGAAACTCTGGCCAATGCCAAATTAATTTAATGTTATTCACACAATATGAAAACTTTGGACATGATCTCCTCACGGACATGCCCAAGGTTTATTTAAGAAACAGGTCTCTACCTGTATTATTTGGGCTCTTAGCCACTACTGGAACAGTAGAAATTCTACCTCTCTGGAGCACCTGTACCAGGTGTTCTAAGATGATGTGGTGGTGGGGGTTTAGAAGGGAGATTTCCAAAATGGCATCAAGAAAAACAAAAATAAATAAATAAAACATGATATCATGGAAAGAGCATAAGACTAGTTCAATATTACCCCAAATGTTTTCTGTGGAGTAGGAATAGCCCAGAAGATGGTAATAAGTGTTTTGCCTATTCCCAAACCCATATTGCCCATTGGAGAGATAGACAATAAGCTTGGAGAAGACTCTGTCACCTAAAAGGGTAGTTAAACCTACTAAAAACAATGGAATTTCTAAATTATGTCTTTTACAGAATGAACCCTTGATATCTTGGAAGAATTTTTTAAGTTCACCACAGGACTCCATGAAAATTAGTCTGAATGCCTTGCAAGAATGCTTCTTTATATCTTATTGCAAGTAATGATATTACAGAGTCTCTTGGCCATTCACTTTTTAAGCTATCTGTTATTTATTAAAGGGGGGGATAACTATAACAGGTATATTTATTAAGCATTTTTATGTGCCAGACACAGTTCTAAGCCCTTTATATGTACTGAGTAATATAACCCTCACACACTTCTATGAGGAGAGAACTCTATTATCCCCATCTTACAGATGAGGCAACTGAGGCATTAAAAGGCTAAGTAATTTGCACAAGGTAACAGAGCTAGTAAGCAGCAAAACTAGTGTTTGAATTCAGGTAACCCAATTCCAAAGCCATGCGTTTGCCCACTCACAGGGAAAGGTCTGGAAAAGGCAAAAATATTCTCATAAGACATTAAGGAATTGTCTTTCCTTGTGTAAAAATCATAATTCTATTTCCTCTTAGTAGCAAAAGTATAGTGTTTAAACATACAAATTCTGATGTCAGATTGCCCATGTCATAAATTCCCAGATCTGTCACTTACTAACTCTATGACCTGCTCATGATAAACTCTGCGATTTGGGGAAGTTACCTAACTGTTTGTGCCTCAATTTCCTCACCTGTGAAATAGGGATAATGATGATAATGGTACCTACCACATAGCATCATTGTGAGGCTCAAATAAGTTAATGTACGTGAAGCACTTAGAATGGTGCTTTGCCGATATTTTAAGTGCTATATAAGCATAAGAATTATAGATAAGAAAGTATTCAGCCAAATGCTTTCAAGAATGATCACTGAATACATGACAAGCATTCTTTTCAATATCTTAGTCAATTTTCCACTGCTATAATGGAATCCTACAGACTGGGTGATCCATCTGCAAAGAATACAAGTTGATTTGGCTCACACCTCAGGAGGCTGGAGAGTCCAAGGGCATGGTGCTGGCATCTGGCCAGGGTTTCAGGTGGTGGAAAACAGAAGGACAAGCAAGTGCTCAAGACAGAGGAAATCCGGCCACACTCATCCTTTTATCAAGAATCCACTCCCGCAATAACGCGTTAATCCATTCAGGAAGGCAGAGCACTCATGACCTGACCACCTCTTAAAGGCTCCACCTCCAAATACTGTTACATTGGCAATTAAATTTCAACGTGAGCTTTGGCTGGAATGTTCAAGGTATAGCAGCATGTTTTCTATGTTTCCAAAACTCACCACTAATACAGACGCTAAGCCAGAATGCTAAATCCCTCTTTTGGTAAAACCTACATTCATTCCATGGTGATGGTAGAGGCCGTGGCGCTGCTGGTGAGGTGGGGAAGGTGAACAGGGAGGACAGGCTCCCCGGCATTCGTGCTGCAAACCACAGACAGCAAGGGGCTGACCAGTGCCATGGCAAAGCTACTGTCAGGAATTGATTTCAGATCAGGTTCTTAAGGATAATGTGGAAGATAATTATGATCATTATTGTTATTGTCATTATACCTTGCAATTACCTTGGCTTAATTAATTCAAACTTGTGAAGTGCTTTGAGATCCTCAGATGAAAGGTGCCATGTTACGCTGAAGTGTCATTATTCCTCTACTGCTCCTTTCATCCGAGGTGATTATAGCTCTTCACAAGCATTAATTAATCCTCATAACAGCCCCAGAAAGCAGATAAGTGTAGGAGTCATCCACACTGGGGCCAAGAGAGACATTTATCCAAGGAGTTTGGTGGTAGCTGGTTGGTAGTCAGTTTGGCTGTTGGGAGGCCCCCAAATCACAGGGCTTTGTGACTTGAGCATCAGCAATTTGTACAAGTCTCCAGTTTAGTAGCAATTCAATGAAAGCAATATTTACATAGCCCAGAATTTTAAAAAAATAATAATTATACAATATATATCCAGAGAGGTATCCTCAAAGGCTTAGTGATGGGGTGGGAGTAGAGAAAAATAAAACCCTTATCCATAATTTTTCAATGACCTGGCAACTTTAAAATCAAACAAAACATTTCCTCATGTTCTATAGTAAAGGATTTGCCCAAGGTCACAAAATGATGAGTTTAAACTGAAAATTGCCCTTAGTTCAAAATCACAGATTAAGTTTGATTTTCACTAAGATCTATTAATTACCGTCTTTTTGGCTGCTGTTTATGCGGCCACTCTAGGATAAAGGGCACTGGAGAGTAAAATATTGTGAGACAGACATTTTAGAGACATAAGTTAATGCCCTTTTAATAGAACTTCTTTGGGGAGATTTCTCTCCCTAGCTTCTAACCTGTGTTTAGCACCAATATCCAATGAGCAAGATTTGCTAGAAATGGGTTGTGTATCCTACTGACTCCCAGGGAACAGAGAGCGATTTGGTAAAGGGACTGGAGGGACGTTGAAGATACTTGTTTTCTCTTATTATCGAAGCTTTGGGATTCTTCCACCGATCATTTAGAAATGGATGTGAATGTGTGAGATCCTAGTTTGTGTCAGGCTGGGTCTTAGGACTGCCGCAGGAAAGGGGGGCTCCCGGCCCTTGACTTCACACGGCACGCTCGGGAGTGCGCCTGTCCTCCTGGCAGGGTGTGGCTATGTCCTAGGTGCAGCGCTGGCAGGAGGAGGCAGAGAGGCTTGCCTAGTTCCTCTGGTGCTGGACCACACTTACTCGCCACAACAAACACTATTATTGCAGTCATAAATACTGATGATTATTGTTTTTTACCATTATTATTACATTGCTGTTATCATCAGATAAAATATACTTATAATTACTATTTGACATTCATTCAGACTTGCAAAGCATAACCTCGAAATAGGCTCCAGCTCAGGTTTATTTAGATATGCAGAAAATGAAACTCCATCTAAGAAGTGCGATTGGAATGGCCAGAATGTGTTTTTTTCACTATAGATTGCTTTTCCAAATACAAAATTAACACACTGAGATGTGTATGCAAGCCAGGGTTTGCTTTCTCTCTCAGTAGAAGAAAATCCTTTGCAGCAGTACCCAACCTTCTTGCCACCAGGTACCAGTTTCAAGGAAGAAAATATTTTCATGGACTGTGGGGGGCGGGGGTCCGGGGGGCGGAGCTCAGGCAGTGATGCGAGTAATGGGGAGCCACGAAGCTTCCCTCGCTTGCCCGCTGCCACTCACCTCCTGCTCTGTGCCTCCCCTTCCAACCTTCCTAAGTTTCACAGAAAATGATTTTTTTGGAGGGCAGGCAGCAGAGCTCATAGCTTTAAGGTACTTTTTTACTGCACTTCCCAGAATGTCTTGGCATATAGTAAATGCTCAATAAAAGTTTGTTGCCACCTTAAACTGAACTACTTCAACACATGTGATCTAGGTAGCATATTTACTTTAGGGTTGAAATGTCACTAACACAGGTATATGTTTTTAAATATATTAATATTTCAGTAGTTAAGTTCATGCTACATGACTGAGATTGAATTAGGCCCTTTCAAACAGTGCTTCACTGATTTTCCATTGCCATAATACTAAGTTTCATGAGGTGTCATAATTCTAAGACAAGCATTATCTCACCAAAGAGCTGAGACCCCACCAGCCACTAAGACTCAGGAGAGTTGTCTGAGTGTATACTATCAGAGGCGACAGTGTGTAAGCATCCAGGAATTTTAAATAAGGTTAAACCGGTCGGGCGTGGTTGCTCACGCCTGTAATCTGAGGCGGGAGGATTGTTCAAGGTTAGGAGTTCGAGACCAGCCTGAGCAAGAGCGAGACCCTGTCTCTACTAAAAATAGAAAGAAATGATTTGGACAGCTAAAAAATATATATAGGAAAAAAAAATTAGCTGGGTGTGGTGGCACATACCTGTAGTCCCAGCTACTTGGGAGGCTGAGGCAGAAGGATTGCTTAAGCCCAGAAGTTTGAGGTTGCTGTGAGCTAGGCTGACGCCACGGCACTCTAGCCAGGGCAACAGAGCAAGACTCTGTCTCAAAAAAATAAATAAATAAATAAAATAAGGTTAAACTTACTGTGAAACAAAAAAAGTTACTATTTCTCACCTAACTTTCATCTCTGAAAGGTTCCACTGCTTTACTCAATTATTTTAAAATAGTCCATCAAAGTTGCTTCCATCTATTTGGTATGAAATAACCAGGCCTGCCTATCTACTTTTTGACATGCTAAGCGTAGTTTCACCATTAAGAGCAACTTAGTTTGTTTGATTGATTAGTCCAAGAATATAGTGGATAGATTTACCTGCATCTAGCTCACCTTTCCCCAGGTAAAACCCAGTAAGAATGTTGTGCCTGGAATTCTCCATTTGTCCCTCTAAATCCACGCTCCATCCTTCTCTGTCCTGCTCTGTGCCCTGGGAAGCTCACCTCTATGGAGCACATCACCTGGACGCCATTGTCCTTTGGCTGCTGTGTGGGTTTGGCCAAGGCAGGCATTGGTGGGATCTTGGAAGGAAGGGGAGAGAGATTGGGACATGAATGCTCCCAGTCCTTCCCATAAGGCCACAGTTTTGACAGTGGCGCAGCCCCCTTCCATGCCTGCTGCTGTTGCCTGCTTCCAGAAGTGCTACCTTCTCCCCTGGCCCCTGTAGAGTGGGGGTAATAGTGGCTTCTCTCTGTTGCTGGACCCTGTATGCTTCGCTGTCTCTTTTTGATTCTCTTAACTCTTTCCTTGTACTTCTGAGAGCACTCCCTTTATTAATCTCACTTTACTTACCCCTTTGAGTGTTCCATTCTTGTTTCCTGCCAGGGTGCCAAAAGATAGAAATATCCTTGAGCTCTTCACAGAAGGAGCCCTTTTCCCCACTGTGGTCCTTGGATCAGGAATGGAAGAATGTACTTGTTGCAATAATGAGTGACCAGGTATTTGCATAATAAAATGTGCCATATGTTAGTATAGGTACCCATGGAGTTGTAACTAGTCATGTATACAATGCCATCCTAACCATGACTATTTGCAAAGCCCTTACACAATGGTCTAGGTTAATAGCAACACGTAGCTCCTACCTTGGGTGTCAACTCCACTGGCCACTATTATTTCTTGTTGAAGAGCGAAGTTCTATACCAAAAGTGACAGAAGTCTAAGGATTCATCTGCCAGTACCATGTCACCATAGGCCAATACACAAACTCATACGGTCTTGAAGCAAGAATTGCTTAAATAGTCCTTTTCCACTCCTACCCTTACACACATACACTTCTCAAATCAGAGGGCTTGGTATGATGTTTTCCGTCTCGTCAAGCTAACTTTGAATGCACTCCTCCAGACCACGTCTGTGCTCCAGCTCAAGCCCCCACCCACCCATCGCCCCCGCCCCATCCTGCACACACTACAATAATAGGGCTCCTCTGGGAAGCTCCCAGAGCCCATTTCCTCCCTCCCTGCTGGGTGGCTATTCTACGGGACCTTGCCCATTGCTTTTGGTCCTGAATCTGTCTTTTCCACTTCCCCGTAAGGTGCATGTGCCTTTCCCATGATCACTGACAGTCTCCCCAAATGCTGCGGGATCTAAGTGCCCCAATGCCCTCGTCTACCCAGCCTCTGGGCAACTACATTTCCACATTTGGCTCCCTGGTGATGCTTTCCTGATGTGGGACGAGATGTGATACTTGAAATTGAGCCATGCATGGTGACTACTTAGTCCCACACCCTGCTTCCTATCCCCCCAAGCAATACCTGAAGCATCTGAATAGATGGGCTCAATTCCCCTTTCTCAAACTGATACTCCTTGGATTCACTTCTTGAAGAGATTGTAGAACAGAGTAAAGTTCTGGAGATGCCACAAGAGTATATAATATGTACTTATTCCAAGCATCCTTCAAGGCAGCCAGTTGCTGCTCTGATGCGACAGTTTGTCAAAAAGGCTGGTTTGACAATAACCTGTAGAAACTCTTCACAAAGCATTTTATCTCACTACAAAGGTTAAAGTTAGAACCCAGACTCTATCTAAACTAGTTCATTGCCAATATTAGCAAAGTACTGTCCAGTGACTAAAACTATCATTAGTGAAATGGATTACACAGAAGTATATACAAAGAATGGATGATACATCTTGAAGGAAATCCCATTTAACCCTTTTAAGATTACCACAGATGAATCATTTTCCTGAATGTACTTCAGGGGAATAAGGAACTTCACAAAATGAAGACTCTTACTCAAGGTAGTATGTACCCAATTGCTAAATGCATAATAACCAGTTGCCCAGAGCAAAATGTAAAATAAATTATATAGCCCAGCACCCAATAACCAAGGATACATTTCATCATGACTATATGCTGCATGTAACATTAATTTGCACTTAGTAGAATATCACTGGGGTGTCTGCCAGCTCATATCCTAAAGGAAAGCTCCTGCCTATGGCTACCACTGGTCTATACTTTATCCCATGGAGCCCTGCCCACCTTTTGCCAAATTTAAGAGGGTGTGGAATAGGGGACCCAAGTCCCACACAGTCCAAAATCATGTTCTGGGGCCTTGTGAGGAAGTGGCACAACCCTATTTCTTCTTGGGGACTGGAAATCAGAGCATTGGGCTAGCAGGGCCAGATGGGACTAGTGAGAATCCAGATTATGAGGGATACGGTCATTCTAAAAAACAGTCTGGAGGTTTCCAAAAAAATTAAAAATAGAACTGCCATAGGGTCCAGCAGTCCTCCTTCTGGGTATACACCCAAAGAAACTGAAATCAGTATGTCAGAGATATCTGCATGCCTATGTTCCTTGCAGCACTATTCACAATAGCTAAGATACAGAATCAACCTAAGTGTCCATCAGTCAATGAATGGATAAGGAAAATGTGGTATATATGTACACAACAGAATACTATTTGGCCTTAAAAAAAGAAGGAAATCCTGTCATTTGTGACAACATGGACAGACCTGGAGGACATTATGCTGAGTGAAATAAGCCAGGGACAGAAAGAAAAATGCCATGTGATCTCGCTTACATGTGGAATCTACAAAAGTCAAATTCACAGAAGCACAGAGTAGAATGGTGGTTGCCAGGGGCTGGGGTCGGGGTGGGAGGTGGGAAATAGGGAGATGTTGGTCAAAGGGAGCGAAGGTTCAGTTAGACAGGAGGAATAAGTTCTGGAGATCTATTGTATGGCATGCTGACTACCAATATTATAATAATAATGTGTATTTGAAAATTGCTAAGAGAGTAGATTTTAAGTGTTCTCACCACAAATAAATGTGAGGTGACAGATATGATCATTAGCCTTATTTAATCAACCCACAAGTATACACACACCAAAACATCACATTTTACTCCATAAATATATATATATAATTTTAATTGTCAATTAAAAATAAATAGTAAAAATTTTAAAAGAAAATATATGAGGGAGCAGAAAGAGTAGGTGAGCAGATGTCTGGAATGTGGTGGAGTCTCTTTAATAACAGAGCAAGCACTGGGGTGATGGCCCAGCATGCTCCGCTGCTTGGATGCTAGACCTTGGATCCAGAAGGGCTCTGTCACTTGGGTCTCTGTCAGGCTCAGCCGCATTATTAATATAACCCTGGATCTTGGATTCTCTAGCACCCATTTCCTTACACTTGCTCCTTCCTTACAAAGCTCCTTGATCTAGCTTGAGTAGGTCTCTCTTCTTTTACCCAAAAAAAAAAAAAAAAAAAAAAAGCGTCAGGCCCTCATGAAAAGATAGACTTGTGTGGTACTCTAAAGTTTTAAAAATCAAAGTAGATATTTTATTTCCTGCTGGGTTTTTTTCTCATGATAAAACAGGGAAGCCAAAATTGTCACGTAAGACATCTGCCTAATACTGATTTTTGAGGATGATGGCCTATGAGTTGGTCCTTACATGCGGATTATACAGGCAACTGCCTACCCTGTGTGATGTTTGGAGAAAATGAAGGGTCTTGGGCCACAAGAAAGAAAAAAAAAAAAAATCCTTCCCTGAAGTTTAATGCTTCAAAGCCCATAGCTTCATCCCTTATGTTTAACAATTTGATTTGTTTAATAAAAGGAGCCCAGGGACAAGGGAGGTTTAATTCTTTAAATGCCAGTAGTCATTCACACCTTAGTAAGATTAGAGGACCCAAGAAAAGCTTTTGATGAGGACAAAGGAAAGACAGTATGAGGGCTCCTACAGAAAGGGGAAATGAAGGTAGCACAAAGTAAGAAAATGGGGACGGTTAGGAGCTGGCCTCATACCTCACCGCATTTCCTAAAACCAAACCTTGCATTATCAGTGAAGATCAAGGATTAGCAGAAGCGTTCACTTTGCTCCCGCTGGCATGAGTCCACCTCCACTTGACAGGCTTTAGAAATCCAGCTCCCTTTGGTAGAACGTCTTCTCCTTACTCTCACCTACTTCCTCCTCCCACCTGAGTCATCTGTCACATTTCTTTCTGGCTGTCGTGGGAGCCCCTTTTTCTCTGAGTATGAAGGATAGTGAGCCCCACAGGATTGTTACAATTCATGCTCTGGAACCTCAGATGAATGCAGTGTCTATTTATAAAAGATAATTACAATGCATACAGTGCTCAAGTCAGTCATCCCAGTGTTTTATTTATTGTATCTGTAAGCAGATGGTCCTCGAAGTGTGTAAGCGCATTTATATGTGCAAGATCCATTATTTATTGCATGAGATGGCAGGGAGAGGCAGGGCAGAGCGTGGGGCCATTAGGAGGTAGACAAGGACCAGAACACCATAAGGCAGCTGGCTTCTATGCAGTCAAGGAGGAAGATGTCCTCTGTCAAGGTCGTTTTCTAGTCCCAAAGCTGTTGGCCAAGAGCACACCTCCATCTCGACCAGAAGCACTTTATATATGTTTCTGTGCTTGTGAAAGTGAATCTGTTTCTTTTCGTTTTGCCAGCATGCATTGGCAAATATGCAAGTCAAAACAGAAAAAAAACAAAACTGGTGTAGGTCACCAAAAAGGCTAACCGGATTTAGAATGTCAAAGTCCAGGGAGTGGGGTGGAAAGTGATTGATTTGGAAACCAAATGAGAAAAAAATAACTTTCTTAAAAATGTAGGGAAGCCCCCCCCCTTCCCCCTCTCTTCTTGTCTCCCCTCCTTTTTTATTATTGATACCTCTCTGCTTTTGATCTGTGGGCGCCTTTGTTTTGGCTTTGCAGGTGCCGCCCAGGGAAAATGGCTAACAGTGAGCTCTTCAGCTTCCTGGCTCGGCTAGGGCTCCGCAGCCAGCCCCTCTGGCTCAGCCAGCTGGATCACACTGAATTAGTCAAGTACTTCATTATCTCCCCTCTTTGCACATTTTGCTCCAGGTAATAAATGCCCGAACACGAGAGCCTTCTGCTGCACTGTCTGTGAAGTTCCAAGGTCTGGGCCAATTCTGCAGACCGGCTCTGTGCCCTGGGGGGGCACCACTTTTCATCCCCCGCCTGCAGTGGCCCCCACACCCCTGTCCCCATCCCCATCCCTATCCCCATTCCCATCCCCATCCCCATCCCCATCCCCATCCCATCCTCATCCCCATTCATTTAGTCACAGTGGTTCGCTAATGGTGGAACTGCGGGTAACCGGCGACCGGGAGCCTGGGGAGGGCCGAGCGGGGGCAGCGCGGCCCAGAGCAGCCCGAGCGCGGGGCGGCCGAGCCAGTGGGGCCCGGGCACTCCAGGCAAGGCCGTTCTGACACGCACCTGCCAAAACAAAGCTGATCTCTAGGCGTGGTGGGTAAAGCCACAGGGTGGAATTGTTAAAAAATAGTCAAGTGGCCACCCTTCAAGAGTCATGTCAGGAAACATCACGATGTCAATTGTGCGGCTCTTGCTGCCGAACCTTGGGGTGAAGTAAGATCCAGATTAAGACCTCCAGATTCAAGCACATTTTCTCCCCGGATTTTTCCTCTGATTGGTTTTTTGTTTGTTTGGTTGGTTGGTTGGTTGTTGTTTTAACTTTCCCTAGGAAGGCTTTCAGCCTAGCTTACAGCCTCAGTGAGGTCAACCTCGAAGGCCTCCTTTCTGGTTGGCCGCAGGCCGGGTACCTAAACCCGAGGGAGCAGAATGAATAGGCTTGAGCTCTGCTCTGCCCATTCTCCACCAGCACATTAAAGGGCCTTTTAGGATGACTGAGATTGCAAAGTCAAAGAATTTTAAATGCATTTAAGAAAATTTGCCTAAAAAGACTTAATGATTCAAAGATAACACTGCCTTATGTAAATTAAGGAGGGAAAATGACCTATAGGGAAAGTTAAAATTCAGGGTTGCTATGAATCAAGAGAAAATTTTAAATCAAGCAATTTTTCCTACATTCCTGGTTTAAATATTATGGGAAAATCCATAGAGGGAGAGGGACTGTGTAGCTCGACTCTCATTATATCAAAGCGAATGGTACTTACTATCAAAGAGGAGGGGAGAAGGGGAGCTCGGAAGCAAGAGACGGGTCCCTTCCTACTGTACCCCCCGCTCCAAGCAGGTAATGACTGAGTGACAGAAAGGAGGTTTCTCTGACCACTGAGGTCTAGACTGCAACATTTAGATAAAAATATCAATGGCAAAATACTGCTAAATTAATCCAACTTCTTTTGATTATTGATGTCCTACTGTTTTGTGCCTGAAACAACATACAAGATGCATCAGTCATTTATAAATTATTCATTCAGTTATTTTGGCAGCAGTGTCTTTCCATTTATCAACTGATAAATGTACAGAAGATAAGAAGGGTAATTTTATAGCCTCTTGACATTTACCTTTGACATGATTTTCATATTTAATAAGGGAAAAACACTAATGAAATACGTTTGACAACACCGTAGGCATCACAGATTAACACCAGCAAAAATGAGCCACAGGCACCTGATCTGCCAGCTTTGGCCAGGAGCTCTAGAAACTCACCAGCTCTCTTCTGTTTCCTGCTTGACACACTCCCATCTGTGTCTGCAGAACAGAAGTGGATATGCTTGGATTTTTTGCTTTTATTTCATTGTCTGTTTGTTGTTTGTTTGAGTCTGAATAGCTCTACTTTGTGACTTAAACAGAAGGAGGTATTATTTTTAGTTTTAGTTTTTGGCAGGGTGGTAGCCTAAACAGTTTTATTTTCTAAGATGTATCTGCCAGGTAAATCGGACCTTCTATAGGGAAGGTGTTTGCCTGGCAGTTTTGTTATTTATGCCAAAGCAACTCACTTGAGCATTCACACCTATCTCTCCCTTTGATTCTTGATAAAAGTTGCAACCAGGGGTGGGAAACCTGCGGCCTTAAGGCCACGTGTGGGCTTCTAGGTCCTTAAGTGCAGCCTTTGACTGAATCCAAATTTTACAGAACAAATCCTTCTGTTAAAAGGTATGCAACAGAGAAATATGACGCTTTTCTTGCCTCCTTTGGTGCTTAGAAAAGAACAATCTTGAGATCAGAAGGCCGCAGGGCCCCCTTTGCTATCTACTCCACTGTAACCAGATCGGATTTCTGCCTGCGTCTCACCAACCTTCTCACCTGCCTTTCGGTTCCACTCCACTTCTCCGACTAATATTCTGTAACCTTGCCATTGATTCACGCCACTCCAAAACACACACACACACACACACACACACACACACAACATATGTGGGTCTAGAAAGAAACAAGGAAACAGGTTATCAGGGAATCCTCTGGTATCTAGACTTTGGGGTGGAAGTATAGCCAAATGGAGTGGGTTGCAGAAGTTGGACTACCTACTCTGCCAATCAGAGGCCAGAAGAGATAACAATGACAGCAATTTCTTCTTGCACACACCAGATTTGTCTAAATGTTTTCCTGACAACCAAAAGCTTCATCAACACAATTTTATAAAAGATCTAGACATATGAGAATAACCTGAAGGGATTCCAGAAGTGAGATCAGGTAGATAGGCAGTTTTCATCTGGCTGTTCACCTGGAAGTACCTATGGATTTAAAAAAAAAAAAAAAGCCTCTAGTCTTAGAGTAACTGGGATACCAGGCAGGCAACTAAGCAGGAGCTCAGGTATAATACCTCAAGGTGGAGTTTATCAGGATGACTTAATCAAAGTATATGACACAGTTTGGTAGCAATAATTTGTACAAATATAATTTCACTTACAAGACTGATTTCCTTGAGAAAATGAATGGACTTACATTCACATTAGTATCTGCATAACCTAGCACAGTACCAGGCAATTAATAGGTATTCAATAAATGCGTTTTTATGTAGTTAACATTTATTGAGGACTTGCCATCTGGCAAAGGTGTGTTTCTCAGGCTGACTGTGTTAAACACTTGGCATGAATTATTTCATTTCATCAGCCTCAGAATACTATCGGTATTAGTTCTCAATATTGCAAAGTATTTAGAGATTAGAAAAATAAAATCTAGAAAGGATAACTTCGTGGGAATACACAGTGGTAAGAGGCAGAGCTAGAGTATAGATACAGACCATCCGATGCCAGACCCCCTGCTCTTAGCCATGCCTCTCATGTTGAGCATCTAAGACCAGAACTGTGAAGGGAGGAGGTTTGGTTAAATTTGGACACACAAAGCTGGCAGGAATCTTATATTGAGTCACTGGGCTAAGGTTTATTCCATCATATGCATATTATTGTCCCAAGGGTGTAAAGCAGGGACCCTCTGAACTTCAATGACCAAAATCAGACCTTGGGCCTTTATTTTTACAATGGCAGAAAAAAATAGCCCAAGCTCAGTATGTAAAATGAGAAACAGAAAATCATCTCTGAACTCTTTCTTTAATAAAACTGTAATAAAATTCCAAGTTATTTATTTAAATAGACAGCAAACACCAAAGTGTAATGTAAGGAAGAGATGCCAAATGCAATGACAGTCAGCCTGAGAAACACACCCTTGACTAAGGTCTCAAGCAAAGCTGTTGCACACACTGATCCAAAACAAGTGTCACAGCCCAAAAGGTAAAGCCAATGAAGCACACACTACTTATCCAGTGATGTGTAATGTATTACCCCAAAACTTAGTGGTTTAACCGTCATCCTTTACTGTCTCACAGTGTCTGTAGGTCAGGAATCTGGTCATGGCTTAGCCGGGTCCCCTACTTCAGGATCTCTCACAAGCTACAGTTGAGGTGTCAGCCAGGGCCACAACCACCTAAAGTCTTGACTAGGGTACGATCCTCTTCCAAGCTTTAGACTGGGGGCCTCAGTTCCTTGCTGGATATTGGCTGGAGGCCACTCTCAGTTCCTTGCCATTTGGGTCTCTTCCTAGAGCCGCTGACAGCATGGCAGCTTGCTTCATCAGAGCAAGCAAAAAAGAAAAAAAAAAAAAAAAAAAAAAAAAAAAACAGGGAAAAGAGAGTGAGGGAGCAAGATGAAAGTCACAGGTTTTTTTCTTAGAGGCAAGTCACTGAGTTCAGCCCACACTCAAGAGGGGATTATACTGGATGCAAATACCAGGAGGTGGGGATGAGTGGGGCCGTTTTAAGAGTCCACCTGTCCCAGCTTGTTTGAAACTACAGGAACAAGTGCATGGATAGGCAGTGGGAAATCCCTTGGACCAGTAAGCACAAAGCCATGAAAAGCAGGGAATATGAGGATGAGCAGATGATCAAACAAACAAGCTATAGTGCAGAATGCATTCTGGGTTTGGCAAATGTGACAAATTGCACCAATGGCCCCAATTCTACAGCCCTGTATCCATGATCTTCTTCATGGGACTTTTTGGCTTTTTCCACTTAAGAGGTATAGTCCATTCCTCCAGCCTTTGGATCTTGGCTCAGGCAAGTCATTTGCTTTGGCCAATAAGGCAAGAAAAATATGATGATGTGTCAGTTCCAAGACAAGTTCCCAAGAGTCCTGTGTATTTCCCCTTGCCCTCTTGCACCTCTGCCATTGCTATGAGAAGGACAAACAGACTAGCATGCTCATCCTGGGAGGTGGATGAAAGATAGGTAAAGCAAAACCAACTCCAGTCCAGCCCAGCTGAAATTAGCCAAACTCCAGCCAGCCAGAGACTTATGAATGAGCCAAATTAAAAGTTAACCAACTTATGAATGTGACCAATCCACTCATGACCACTCATGATAACTAATAAAAGGCTATTGTTTTAAGCCACTAAGTTTTGAGATGGTTCATTATGCTGGAATAAGCAACTCGTATAGGAATAAGCAACTCGTATAGCATGGGAAATGAGAGACTATCAGCATTAGGATCATTCCTTTGATAGCAATCTCAGCTGGCTTGGGAGAAGTAAATAAAAAGTTCCAAAGGAATAACCTACCAAAATAACTAGAATTCCTGCAAGACTGAAACATGGTTTTGCCTTCTCTATAAGGTTAGCCTCCTAAAAATAGTGGATCCAGAGAAAATGTGCTGTGTTCCAAGAAAAACGAAAGTCTTTAGAAAGATGAACTAGCAAAAAATAACAAATAAATATATAACAAAAAAACAAAGAAAAATGGCAAGTGAAATGACACAGACCTTCAAAATATTGCCATAAAGCCAATAAAAACAAGAAAATATATCATTATGAATTTTGAAAATGTAATAAATTCTTTGCCCCTGCAAACAAGAGCTCAAGAAATGTGCAAGATATCAGAAAATTTATGGATAACTAACATAATTAGCTGAAACATAAGTTTGAAGAGCTAAGGAAAGGAATAGGACAAAAAAAGTAATGAAGAAATGAAGTTTAAATTAGAAATAACATAAAAGAGAATCAATGACATTGAAAACATAATGGGGACATGGATTACAGGAATGAGAAAAAGCAAACAAAATAAGATGGAATTAAACAGGTTTAAGATATTAGAGAGAAAATGGTTGGCAAGTAAGATACAGAAAACACAATATCTGTATGTTTGACCTTGAAGGAATAAAATAATGAAACAAACAAAAAAATAAAGATATAATTCAAGAAAAGTACCAAAATTATAAAAGACTTGAATCTATAGAATGAAAAGGCATACTACATCATGGGAAAAATTAGCATGGAAAATCAACATATTCTCTTTGAGACATCTCAGAGAAGTTACTAAACTTCAAAGACAAAGAAAAAATAATCTAGAGATTCAGATAAAAGATCAAGTCATTTATTAGGAAAAAAATGCCAACTTCAGAGTTCAGAAAGATCAATGCTACAAGACAGAGAAGTAATGAAAAAATTTATACCCAGACAGACTCTCATTCAGATATAAAGACAACAAACACTTTCCACATGAGGGAAGGTACGGATTTTAGATCCCAGTGGCTCATATTAATAAACTATCAGAGAACTAACTTCAGGCAACCAAGAGATAAGTGTAGTCACCATAACTAAAGGACTAGACAGGAGCATTTAAACTATTGAATTGTGTGACTAAGACTTGGAAAAATATGAGAATTATGGATTAAAGAACAGACTTTTGTAATTTTAAACTCTGACAATGTAGAAATTATATGATTTTTAAAAACTGAAATGGGAGGAGAAAAAGTAATACGTAATATAGTTATATTTATTTCCTGTTTAAATTTTTTTTAATATCCTAGGGTCAAATGAGGCAATTTAAACCTGATATATAAAATAACAAAGCAATAAGCGTGCCTAGAGATATAAATATAATCATTAGGAAAAATAATATAATCAATTAAAATTGGGTGATAGGAAGAAGTATGTGAGAGAAAAGTTAAACAAATATCAATGGCTCATAGTAGAGAGTTGATGATAGATGCTCTCATGAGAAATAAAAGATTAAGTGTATTACATAATGTTATAGTGATTAAAATAATCACTAGAACACAAATTAAACCTTTAAAGTTATAAGAAACAAAGAAAATGGAACACAAAATGAAAAAACTAAAAAGAAACAAGAACAACAGATAGCATGTTATAACATATAAGAGAACTTAGAAATAAAACTCACCAAAAAGCAAACAGAAAACCCCAATCATCTGAATATTAAACACTCTCTATTAAACAATCTGGGTCAAGAATAAGATCAAAACTGAAATTGCAGACTATATAGAAAATGAAGGAAATGAAAACATCACATATCGCCTATGAGATACTGTCCAAGCATGTACCAATCATGCTTAATGTAGAAACACTGGAAGCAGTACTACTAACGACAGGAACAAGACAAGCACACCCTCATCATCACTGTTACTCAATATTTTTCTGGAAGTACTAGCCACCACATTTATTATTTAAAGATGATATTTACCTAAAAAAAAAATTAAAAATCTATTGAAAAACCACAATGACAAAAAAATTTAGGAAGGTGTCTCCAATACAAAATCATTCTCCTTCCTGTACAAAAATAACCAACCAATTAGAAGATGAGCTGAAGGGGAAAAAAGTATTTGCTATAGCAATGAAAGATTAAAATACACGAGAATAATAGACTTTTTTCATCTACAAAAAAATGAGCAACACCTATAAGAAGAAAACTTTTAAATATTATTGAGGGACACAGAAGTACGCAAACAAATAAAGCAGCTTCTTTTAGGATAGCAGCAGCCAATATCAAAAATATATTAGTTCTTCTTAAGATAATCAATAAATTTGACAGAATCCTCATAAAAATTCCAAAAAATACTATTTGTGGAACAACTTTGTAGAAGATATGATTTAAATCTTTCCATAGAAAGAAAAACTGGGATTAGATTTTTGTGGTAAAGTCTGAAAATAAAGAGTAATAAAGGGGTGATCAAGTCTAATAGAAATTAAATTTTATCATAAGCTAATTTAAACTGAGTAAATACTAGACGCAGAATAAAAAATTCTGAAGTAGATCCAAATATGCACAAAAATTTAGACATGTTAAAGTTGGCATTCTAAATTTATAAGCAGAACATAAATAATTCAATGAATAGCTTGTGGACAATAAGGAAGCCATGTGGGAAGAACAGAGTTGAGTAACTATCTCCCAACTTATACCAAAATAAATTCCAAATGGACAAAAGTTTAAAACATAAAATAAAACCATCAACCTAAGAGCCATGTTTTATAATAATGAACTGGGGAAGGCCTTTCTAAATATGACATAAAACTCAAAAACAATGGAGTATTAATTGAAATGTATAAAAATAAAAATATTCTGTCTAGAAATAAACCTTGTGACAAAATCAAAAGACAAATTACAAAACTGGAGGTGAAAAGAAGTGGGAAATGCAACTATTATCACAAACATGAATCAATGGCTATAAAAATAAATCATTTTTACATATGAATAAAAGAAACAAAAAAACTAGGCAAAAGAGACATATATTCATATATATGAATACATATATTGCACATGTATATATGTTTATGTATGTGTATGCAGACATACATACATACAGAGGATTCACAGAAAAGGAACTAAAAATGTCTCTTAATCACAAGAAAAGATGTTTAACGTCATTCATAATAAATAAAAATTAAAACTTCACTAAAAGTTTTTTTTTTTTACTTATGATTTTAGCAGAGATTCAAGTTTGGTAACACTGTTTTACCCTAAGTGTGTACACAGAGGTACTTTCACGTAAGAGAAAAGTTGTCCAACCGCTGTGCTAATGATGCTGATCTGATCAGTGTATCAAAACATCACTATGTACCTCACAAATCTGTATAATTAGTTTGTCAGTTAAAAAATTAAAAATAAAAGAATAAAAAAACAAAAAAAATTAAAAGAACCTATCATTTATGCTACTATATTAGTTTGGGGCCACTTTTAAACTTCGTAGAAATGGAATCATGCACTTTTCACTGTTGTGTCTGAGCTCCTTTCGCTCAGCGCTCTGTGATCACACACACCACTTTACATGGTGGCTACTTGTTCTTTTCCTTGCTGTGTGGATTCCATGATATGAATATATCGCAAATTACGTATCTGTTCTACTGTCAGTGGACTTTTCAGTTGTTTCCGGTTTGAAGCTATTAATGAATAAAGCTACTATGAATATACTTGTACAAGTTTTTTGGTGCACTAAATGGTAATTATTAAGCCAGTGACAGCCATGAGCTGTGGAGAGAGCTGGATAGACTACAAACGTTAAGAAAGGCAAAGGTAAATAGCCCTAAATTATATCCAAATACTCTTCATTGCTCAAATATTATAATAACAATAATAGGTCCAAAAGGCTTTAACTACAGCAGTATGGATTCCTTTCTGCTTTGGTTTCATAAAATATTTAATAGTACATAGTCTTTTTACAAACACAGGTTGAAAAAAAAAATGTACCACCTAATTAGCTTCACAAATCGTTTTCTATGTGTTTTAGGGTGGATTTGATCTGTATTTATTCAATCCTGAACCTGGCGATAAAAGTGACTGCACCTGTCCTCGTTCAGCATCTTACCAACAGGGACACACCAAGGTCAAGGACTAAGAGGTTTTCTCAGGAACGTGAATTAACAGACTAGAGGGCAGGAGAGAGAAAAATCATCTTATATCTTTGTTTAAAATGCTTTCACTTAAAAAATGCCACTTTAAATTATATTTTTATAATTAAAAACATAAGCTTTATCCTAAGACTGACCTGTAGCAGTCTTAACATAAATTGTAAAGGTGTTAGTTTCTGAAGAAAAAAAACTTTGCTTCTGAAAAAGTTATCATTATATCATGTTCCAATACAAATAAAACCTAGGAGCAGAAAACAGCCGGTGATAGCAATAAAAAGGAAGAAAAGCACAGTATTACAATTACTAGATTCTGATTTGAGAAAATTAAGTGCACAGTCCCTGACACTGGACAGTAGTGCTATACCCATATGCCTCTCATTTCTATTTCTTGATTCTGCTGTATGGATGTGTTTTGCAAGTAACCTAGACACCAGCAACAAGAGATTTGCCATACTGTAGAAAAAGGAGAATACTGAGAAGATAAATCAAGTGTCTAGAAACTGCCACTGCAACAGGAAAAGTGGCACAGCAGTTTACAGAACTAAGAGAAAACCAGAGGGCATTCGGATAGACAATGCCCCATGATATAGAAGAAGCCTTTAAATCCAAGGTAAAGAATTCAGGCAAGTAATAAAGAAACTTTATCATCAAGCTCAGGGATCAAGTCAGAAATGGCTTAAGTTCTATTTAACCACAGGTTAGGCTTCCTGAAAAAGGCACCAGGTTGTGTTTATTTCTTTGAAATTTTCCTCCACATGTGTCACCTCAAATCATGTCTGGTGACCTTGACTGTTGCGCTATCAGATAGGGAGCTCACAGTGTAGCGGAAAGAACAAGACAGAACTTTCAAACCTCACCTGAGTAAACAGAGTTTTCCAGCCAGGGAAAGGTTATTAAACCTCCCTGATCCTCAGTGCTCCGGTCTGTGAAATGAGAACAAGGATTCATGGGATTCTTCTGAAGATTAAAGAACTGAGTATATAAAAGATACTGAATAAATGTTTTATTCTTCTATTTAATAAAGTTGTCTTATTGACCTCTAAAATGTAGAAGGAGAAGGAATGCACTCTAAGGGCTGTTTCTCTTTCTCTTTCTTCCTGCTCCCTCCCTCTTCCTTGTAAGGTAAGTCCAAGTGCCCAGGTGCCTACTGTTATCATATGACAGCTACCTTAATTATAAATTTGGTTTCTTTGAGTGGAAAACAAATATCATGAAACTTAACTCTGAAGCAAAACCTAAAAAATAACAGTGAGAACCAAAATTATTCTGGTGAATTCATACTTTTTAGCAAAGGGGAAGGAGCTCTAGTGTGTGGCTACACCTGATGCACAGTACAGGAGGGTTTATCTCCTTTCCTCTAACTCTCTTCAACCAAGTTCAAGTTATATAAAAAACATAAAAAATAACTCTCCTTAAATGCAAAAAGCTTGTGAGTGTATATTTCACCTATGTAGTCACTGAGCTTAAAAATCAAGACCTACACACTAAATAATAACTTTTCAGCCTTTAAAAATGGCCTCTGCCTACCCAGCTGAAATGTAATATATAAGCGAATTTTTCACACTTTAAAGGTATGGAAATGATTCAAGTTTTAACCAAGCCTAACTTAAATGGATTGGTTTTTTTCCTTAAGCATGATGTCAATCAAATGAAAGAAAATCTCTATGTACCTAATTGTCACCACCCAGACTTAACAAGATGGTCCTGAATTTGAGTCTCAATGTTTCAGACCCTTCTTGGCACCTAGTTTTTCATCATACCAACTGAATTAAGTCTAAGTGTGTTAAGTGATCACCCTATTCTTCAAATAGGTCCATTTACAAAGGGCTTCTTTTGGGTCCAAAACCAGATTTATCAAACTCATCCCAGTATCTGTACCTTCTCATAACTTCTCTGTTTCTCCCCTTGGTTCCTCCAGCCTCTCAGTTCCTTAGGTTATTTCTTAACTCCTCACTGTGTCTTGCAGTACAGCAGCAATGAGCTACCAAGACCAACCAGTTGTACCAATGAAAGAGACGTACATCCAACTGCTCCTCTTGCTTCCCACTGCCACAGAAACATATTAGACGTTCGTGACCTTCTGGCTTGTAACATTCAAAATCGTTTTTTTGCTGGGAATATTGCTTCAAGTCTTTTTCCACCTCCAATTCATCCCACTATCTCCAGATTACAATTCCTAGAACGTAATACTGAATTAATCACTCCCTGCACACTCATTCACTCAAAACACTTTAATGACACCAATGTGACTCAAGACACTTTAATGGCACCTAAATAAATATTTAAGGCCCTCAATTAGCCAACCTCACCCTACATATCCAGACTTTTCTCCACACCACTGCCCTTTTCTCACCCCAATGTTGAGTCTAACTATTAATAATTGCCCCACATGGTGAAACTACGACAGTGCTTTCCTTGTGTTCTTGCTCCTCCTTCCATATACCCTGTCTTTCTTCTCCACTCACCTCATCAGTTGAAATCCTTGTCATGCTTTAAAATTCGGCATAAATATTGTGAAGAATTGTCTAATTGCTAGAGTTAGAAATAACTTTGCCTTCCTTTGAGCTTCCACACCACACTAAATTTCTCTTTCCATACTCAGCTATCATTAGAGTTATTTATGTGCTTGTCTATAGTTTCCTGCTATACATAGGTGTCTCCTCAGAGTCAGGATATGCCTGTGGGGAGATGATTCTCCCTCAGTCTGCTGCTTCTGCACATCTTCCAAGCAGAGGCTCTGGCTGCATTTGTTTCAGACTATCTTTTCAAGGGCGTTTACAGAGCAAAGCATCTTGGGAGATAGAAGTAGTGTCTCCCTTCAGAGCAAAGGCAGATTTGCTTATGGTCCAAAGCAATAAAGATAATCTCTCTCTTCAGGGCATGGGTCAGGCAGGCTCACTGCCTTTAATAAAAGATTTAGGTGTTCTAAGCTCAGAGTTCCTTCTCTGCAACACACCCCACTACTAGTCAAGGTTTCTTCTGGCCTTCTCCACAGCACACTTTGAGAATTAGGGTTCAGGAAACTCGTACAAATGCTGATGCTGTGGCTACTGCTGTTGCCATGAATAACAAAGTCTTTTGACTCTGACCCAGGAGTCTCATGTCTTCTGCCAGTACTCGTGACACTGTGGCAGACTCTGGCAAACAGACTCTAAAGAGCCCCTGTGATTCCCAACGCTTGTTATTCACATCCTGTGTGATTCACCTCCCCTTGAGTTTGGACAAGACCTGTGACTTGCTTCTATCCAATGGAATATTGCAAAGGTGATAGGATGCATGTGATTACATGTACATGATTGTGTTATAGATGTTGTAACACCTATCATGCAAGGAGTTCTCCCTCACTGGCCTTGAGGAAACAAGTGGCTATGTGGGGAAGGCCAACATAGCAGGGAATTCAAGGCAGCTTCCAGCCAAGAGCCAGAAAGAAACTGAGGCCTCAGTTCACAGCCTGTAAGACACTGAATTCTGCCAGCAAGTGTGTGAACTTGGAAACAGGCCCTTTTCTAGTCAAGCCTTAGATAAGAACCTGGTCCTGGATAATACATTGATTGCAGCCTTGTGGAGCACCCAGCTAAGTCATGCCTGAGCTCCTGACCTATAGAAACTGTCAAATAATACATGTGTGTTATTTAAGCTGCTAAATTTTGGGTAGTATAGTTACTAAACAATACGTAACTAATACAGAAACTAACTTGGTAACTTGCAAGTAAGGTAAAATCTCAGATCCTTCATAGTCTTAGCAGTTTGGGCAACAAGGATTCGTTTGGCTTCAGAAAGAGACATAGCCTTCAGGAAGACGAAAAATGAGGGTCTCATGGGCTGATGGATGGAATTTGAGGGAAATCCAGGGAACCATCAGTAAACATGTTGACCAAATTATATGGCTAACTCCATTTTATTGCCTGTTAATGAGGAGGAATTTTCCCTAATTTTCCAACTTAATGGGTTCAGGCCAAGTCCCAAGAAGCAAGTTCAAAAACAGCTAGCTGAACAGTGACCTGGTTGTTGCTAACTCTCCTCCAGGAGGGGAAACTTTCTCACCAATCTAGTGGCCAGGCTCAGGTCTGCTCCACGGGAACAACTGATACTAAATTCAACCTGGAGGGGACAGAGTGCTGACTTATTTGAGACAACAGTTACAGAGACACCCATTTATATTGTGTGTGAAGGGACAGAAGTTTGTAGCCACCATGGGCAGCAACCCACAGCATCATGGTCACACCTGAAAAATGGCAGCTGACTCTTTGGGGGAAACTTATTCCTCAGTCCATTGCTGAAACCAAAGCTGCTGCTCAATAGGGATGTTGAACTTGGGCCTCACCTTTGTTCACAGGTAGTTGAGCTAAATTGAAGCCCACTGGTATCTGCTGAGCTGCTGAGCGGTCCAGACTCAATGTCCGCTATGCAAAACCAAAATGCATACGTTTTCTCTGATCGGTGGGCAGAACCCAAGTCCATTCTTGTAGTTCTGTCCACTATTTCCCTTAATGAACTAAGTTATATTTTCACCAGCTCTTGGACTAGAGAGAATGGTTTAATTGTTTTGTCTGAGCCTGGGAAAACTATAGACTGGAAGATTAAAAGTACCCTTATTTTGCTCCATGAAATGTGAAAACAAATCATGGCTGCTAAGAGAATCATCTGGGTTACTTACGTAGGTGCCATGGTCCAGGCCCATTCTCTGATGGAATCAGCTGGAATCAAACTGTTGATTGAGTCTGTACCACCCAGACTGCCACTGGGGCTGCTGAATCCATCCTCAGACTGAACAGGGCAACACATCCACCATCTTAGACAGAAAAAAGTAAAGGACCTCATGGTTTTTGATGTAGAGTTCTCACCACATGCAAGACTTCTGACTCTTGCTAAACGCATTTGTTTTAAAGTGAAGAAGGCAACATTGCACTCATCCACTCCTGACAAATGAACTACATCAGACCTTTAACCCCTTCTCAGTGCTATCAGTGATACCTCACTGCTGTTGACACTTCCGGGTTATGGTGTCACTGTTCCAGTCTTACAGTATTGTGGCCTTTGAAATCAAAATGAGTGATGTTTATTGTTCTCTGGATCATTTGCATTCTGATATGCCTTTATCACCAAAGCCACTCAACAATAGTCAAAATATACAGGGAATTGTTGAGCACTCCAGAGCAATCATCCAGCAATGAATACAGTTTAACTGCTGGGTATGATCAAGGAAATAGATCCTCAAAGAGAGTCCAAAACCACTATCAGCCCAACATGGCCATATGGGCATACCCAAGGCTGTGCTCACTGAGGAGCAACATCAAGGGTAGCACTGCAGGGAGAAAGGGACTCAACAAAAATAATCCAGCTGATCACTTAAAAAATAAACAAGCAAATAACAATAATAAGCCAAGGGGTGACAGAGGGAAGGATGGAGCACCAATACCCAGAGTTGCTATGTTATCTAAAGTGTTCAGTTGCCAACAAAAAAATTATAAGATATGCAAAGAAATAGGAAAGTATGACTTGTACGTCAGGAAAAAAGCGGGCAACAGAAACTGCCTGTGTGAGGAACTAAATATCAGATTTAACAGAAAAAGGTTTCATGGTTGTCATTATAAAACCTATGCTCAAAAGACTAAAGGAAATCATAATTAAAGAAATAAAGGAAGGCATGCCTTTGGACAATGTCACATCAAATAGAGAATACCAGTAAAATGACAGAAATTATTTAAAAAAAAAAAAAGAAAAGGAACCAAATGGAAATTCTGGAGTTGAAAGCATAATAACTGAAATAAAAAATTCAATAAGAGGGGCTTAAGAATAGATTTGAAGTGGCAAAAGAAAGAATTAAACTCAAAGACAGATCAATAGACATATAACATCAAAGAATAGAAAGAAAAAAGAATAAAGAAAAATAAAGAGAGACTCAGAGACCTGCAGTACAGTCTTAAACGCATCTACATATGCATAATAGAAATACCACAAGGAGAGAGGAAAAAGTAGCAAGAAAAAATTTGAAGAAATAATAACTGAAAACTTTCCAAATGTATTGAAAAGCAATAATCTACACATCCAGGAAACTCAACTCAAAGAGATTCATAAACAGTCTCATCATAGTAAAAATACTGAAAGTCAAAGACAAGGAGAAACTCTTGAAAGCAGTAAGAGAAAAACAACATGTCACTTAAAAAGAAACCCTAATAAGATTAATAACTGACTCATCAGCAGAAGCAATGGAGGCCAGAAGGCAGTAGGATAATATATTCAAAGTGCTCAAGGAAAAAAAAGTTGACAAAGAATCCTACATCTAGCAAAGCTTCCCTTCAAAACTGAAAGAAAACTAAAAATATTCCCTAATAAAAACTGGGGGAAAAATGTTGCTAACACATCTCTCTTAAAAGAAATATTAAAAGAAATTCTTCAGGCTGATATGACCCCAGATGGTAATTAGAATTCATGCAAAAAACAAAAAAACACAAAAAAGACCACCAGCAAAAGCAATTATGAAATTATAAAAGATCATATAAATACATATTTATCCTCCTTTCTTCTCTTAACTTATTTTAAAAATAAGTCTTTAAAACAATATGTATATAATGCAGTGCTGGCCCTTTAACATATAGAAATGCAATATATTTGCCAAGAACAGTACAAAGGAGATGTGTAGAAGCAAAGCTGTATTGGTCTAAGGAAATTAAGACAGATGGCAACACAAATCCAGAATACCAAATGGAGAGAACCATAAATGATAAATACAAAGGTTAACATAATAAACTATAAATATATGCTTGCTTGCTTTTCTTAGTTTCATTGAAAGACAAAATTATAAAAAGTTATAACTATAACAATGTCTTTTTGAATGTGTAACATTTATGGATTTAATAAGTATAACAATAATACTACAGAAAGGAGGAAAATGGGTAACACTTCTATATCTCACTTTAACTAATTTAGTATAAATATGAAGCTGATTGTGATAAGTTAAGATCTATATGGTAAGAGTAACCACTAAAGAAATAATTTAAAAAATATACGGTAAAAAAAATCATTAAAAATTTAAAATGCTACATTAAAAAATATTCATTTAATGCAAAAGAAATGCTAAAGAAAGCAGTAAAGGAGAAATAGAGGAACAAAAAGGACATGAAACACATAAAAAATAAAAAGTAAAATGGCAAATTTAAACCCAACTCTTATAGAAAATAACATTAAATGTGAATGGATTAAACAGTCCAATCAAAAGTCAGAGATTGTCAGATTGAATTAAAAAAACACATGGTCCAACTATATGTTGCCTACAGGAGACATATTTTAGATTCAAAGACATAGATAAATTGAAAATAAAGGAATGGAAAAAGACATACCATGCAAACAGCAACTATAAGAAAGCTAAAATGGCTATACTATTAAAAATTTCAAACAATATAGAATTTAAAACACAAAAACATTACTAGAGCTAAAGGGGGACAACTTATAATGATAAAATGATAAACCCACCTGGAAGACATGACAATTATGAACATACATACATCTAAATAACAACCAAAATATAAAAAACCAAAACTGAAATGAAGGGATAAATAGATAATTCAACAATAATAGTTGGAGACTTCAATACCCGACATTCAACAATTGACAGAACAACTAAGCAGATCAATAAGGAAACAGAAAACTTGAATAACAGTATAAACTTAATGAATATAAACACTATAAACCAGGCCTAGAAGACATTTATAGAACATTTCACCCAACAAGAGCAGAATAGACATGGTTCTCAAATGGAACAGTCTCCAGAAAAGACCATCTACTAGGCTATAAAACAAATTTCCAAATTATGTTCTCTGACCACAATGGATTTAAATTAGAGGTTAATAACAGAAAAGAAATTTGTGAAACTCACAACTATGAAGAAACATTACACTCCTAAATAACTCATGGGTCAAGAAGAAATTAAAAGGGAAATCAGAAAATATTTTTAAATGAGTGAAAATGAAAACACAACATGCCAAAACATATGAGATGCAGAAAAACAGTGCTTGGAGTGAAATTTATAGCTGCAAATGACTATGCTTAGGAAGAAAAAAGATCTCAAATCAATAACTTAAACTTACACCTGAAGACACCTGAAAAAGAAAAACAAACCAAACCTAAAGCAAACAGAAGAAAAAGATAAAAATAAATATTAGAGCAGAAATTAATGAAATAGAGAATAGAAAAATAGTAATGATAGGGAAAACCAATGAAATCAAAAGCAGCACTTTCAAAAGCTCAACAAAATTGAAAACTCTTCAGCTAAATTGATCAATAAAAAAATAAAAAGCTCATATTACTGGAATCAGATGTGAAAGGGATATCACTACTGACTTTATAGAAGTAAAAAGGATTATAAGAGAATACTGTGAATGATACTATGCTAAATTAGATAACTTCATTCCTAAAAAGACAAAAATTACCAAAACTGACTCAAGAGAAAGTAGACAATCTGACTAGACCTATAACAAGTAAAGAGATAGAATTACAGTCATACGTCACTCAACAACAGGGATATGTTCTGAGAAATGCATCATTAGGCGATTTTGTCACTGTATCAACACCATAGAGTGTTCTTACACAAACCTTAATGGCATAGCACTACCCACCCAGGCTGTACAGTACAGCCTACTACTCCTAGGCTACAAACCTGTACAGCATGTGACTGTACTGGATACTACAGGCAATTGTAACACGATGGTATTTGTGTATCTAAACATATCTAAACAGAGAAAAGGAACAGTAAAAATACAGTATTACAATCTTATGGGACCACTGTATATGTGGTCCACAGTTGACCAAAATGTCATTATGTGGCACATGACTGTAGTAATCAAAAATCTACCCATGAAGAAAAGCCTAGGCCCAGATGAATTTACCACTGAATTCTGTCAAACATTTAAAGAAGAATTAATGCCAATTCTTCACAATCTCTTCCCAAAAAATGAAAGAGGAGGAAACACTTCCAAATTCATTCATTATATGAGACCAGTATTACCCTGATAACAAAACTGAGAAAGACATCACAAAACAAGAAAACTGTGTATGTATATGAATATCTAATGAATATAGATACAAAATCCTCAACAAAATACTAGCAAACCAAAGCCAGCAACATACAAAATGATTTATACACTATGTCAAGTGGAATTTGTCCCAGGATTCGAGGTTGTTTAACATCTGAAAATCAATTAATATAATATACCTTATCAATATAATAAAAAACAAAAAGTACATGATCATCTCATTAGATGCATAAAAAGCATTACACAAAATCTAATAGCATTTTAAGATTAAAAACACTTAACAAATTAGGAATATAAGGAAACTTCCTCAACTTGATAAAGGGCATCTATGAAAAAAGCCCATAGCTAACATCATATTTGATGGTGAAAGACTAGATGTTTTCCCTCCAAAGATTAGGAAAAAAACAAGGATGTCCACTCTCACCCCTCTATTCAACATTGTACTGGAGGTCTAGCTGGGAAATTATGCAAGAAAAAGAAGAAAACATCCAGATTAGAAAGAAAGAAGTAAAATTATCTCTAGTCACAGATGATATAATCTCATGTATAGAAAACGTTACAGAATCATCTTTAAAAATTATTATAATTAATAAATGAGTTCAGCAAGTTTGCAGAATACAACACCAATATGCAAAAATAGATGTATTTCTACCCAATTGCAATGAACTATTCAAAAATGAAATTAAGAAAACAATTCTTCAAGAGCATCAAAAAAATAAAATATTTAGGAATAAATTTAACAGAAGTATAAAATTTTGAAAGCAGCAAAACATTTTTTAAAAACATAGAGAATTTAAATGTGGAAAATATCCAATGATTATGAATTAGAAAACTTAATATTGTTAAAATGGCGATATTCCCCAAATTGATCTACAAAATCAACACAATTCCCACTAGCAAATTTCTTTCTTAAAATTGACAAGCTGATTCTAGAATTTACATGCAATTGCAAGGGACTCACAATAGTCAAAACAACTTGACAAAGAAGAACAGAGTAAGAGGACTCACACTTCTCAATTTAAAAATTTACCACAAAGCAACAGTAATCAAGAAAGTGTGGTACTGGCATAAGGAGAGACATGTAGGTCAGTGGAATAGAACTAAGAATCCAGACATAAACCCTTGCATATATGGTCAATTGCTTTTCAACAAGGGTGCCAAGGCCATGTCAATGGGGGAACCATAGTCTTTTAAACAAACAGTGCTGGGACAACTGGGTAGCCACGTGCAAAAGAATAAAGTTGGACAACTTACCTCACAACATACACAAAAATTCACTGCAAATGGGATCAAAGACCTAAATACAATAAATAAATGATAATATAAGTTTATAGTAGATAAAACTCTTAGAAGAAAACGTAATCTTCATGACCTTGGATTTGGCAGTGATTTCTTAGATATAACACTTAAAGCACAAGCAACAGAGAGAAAAATAGGTCAATTGGACTTCATCAAAATTAAAAACTTTTTTGCTTCAAAGGACACCATCAAGAAAATGGAAAAGTTAACCCACATAATGGAAGAGAATATTTTCAAATCCAGGATCTGCATGTAAGGAATTTGTATTGAGAATATATAAGGAACAGTTACAACTCAATGATAAAAGGACATCTGATTTTTTTAAATGGGCAGATAATCTGAATGGACTTTACTCCAGGGAAGTTATACAAAATGGTTGACAAGCACTTGGAAAGATGCTCAATATCATTAGTCATTAGGAGAATGCAAATCGAAACTACAATGAGATGCCACTTTATACCCATTAGGGTTATGAAGAATCAAATAGATGATACCAACTGTTTTTAGAGATGCGAGGAAATTGTAACCCTAAGGCACAGCTGATGGGAATGTAAAATAGTGCAACCACTTTATAAAAGAATCTGGCAAATTTTCAAAAGGTTAAACTCAGAGTAACCATATGACCAGCAATTCCGTGTGTGTGTGTGTGTGTGTGTGTGTGCGTGCGTGCGCATGTGTGTGTATCTCTGAGAAAAAATGAAAAGATATATCCACCCAAAAACTTGTATGGGAGTGTTTATAGCAGGATTACTCATAATCGTGAAAGATAGAAACAACTCAAATGTTCATCAACTGATGAAGGGATAAGTAAAATATGATACAGCCATACAATGGAATATTATTTGGCCATAAAAAGGAATGAAGTATTGACCAATGCTACAACATGGATGGACTTTGAAGACATTGTGCTTAGTTAAAGAGGCCAGTTACAAAGACAACATATTATATGATTCAATGTGTATGAAATGTCCAGAATAGGTAAAGCTATAGAGACGGAATATAGATTTGTGGTTACTTAAAGCTGGAAACAGGGCATAAAGGGGGTGGGGGGAAGATATAGAGGTTGCAGAGGAAATAGCTAAAGGGTACAGAATTTCTTTTTGAGGTGACAGAATTTTCTAAAATTGACTGTGGTAGCGGTTGCCTGTATCTGTGAATATACTAAAAACCATTGAATTGTACATCTTCAATGGGTGAATTGTATGGTATGTGAATTATATCTCAATAAGATTGTTTATATAAATTTATAAGTAAATATATCTGTGCACCTTAGTGAGGCAGTTTGGTCACATACCAGAAAGCCACAGGAATTCATAGCAATTTTAATTTTTGGCTTCCTTATTATCCTCTGACTCTGAGAACACTGCCTGAGGTAGGTGCTAGGAGTTGAAATGGTGGAAGATGCATCTCATTGTCTCTGGGGAGTTTTCCTCACCTTTTCCTGTTCTCAATACTGGTAAAAGGTGTGGTTTCAAAGGCTGCCCTGCCCACCACACTCCCACCATACTCCACGTTGTTGCACCTTTGGATGTCAAGTTCATAGAAACAGACTCAGACGCTGGGGGCAGCACAGAGGGGCTGGGAGAATAACTGAGCACCGGGTCAGGGCACTGGGATGAAATGGTGCAGGCCTGGTGGGCTCTTATGAACCCTCTGCAAGGCTATCTGCTCAATGCTTCATGCTTTGTCGGACTCTGCAAGACAGCTGCCTTTCCAAGGTATGCCCAGATGTCCTTGAGCTGGACCACACCTGAAGAACTCTTATCCTCACTTGCTGGCAGGGCAGAACTCTTGGGAAGTGTCTTAGTCGTGCAGAAACAAAAGTAGCCAGATGATGCTGAGTTGATATCATCATTGCAAACTTTTCTCTCTCCCTGAGGAACTAAAAATGTGCAGTTTAAGGAAAAATTGGGATTTCATTTAAAATTTTTTAAAAAATCATCTCTTCCCAGATGCTTTCTAAGTAATGACCAGTATGAAAAGTGTGGATTATATAGACCCAACAATCCCTGGGCATGATGCTTCTTTTTCTTTCCCCTAATGGCAGCCCCAAGCCAGCCTGATTAGTCCACCCTCTAGGTGAACCAGCCAAAATGGGGGATAAGTTGCTCAAACTTAATTCTGATCCAGGCACCTAGATTCTCTTGTTGGACTGACATAATCTTAGACTAAAAGGATAATGACCACTTAGCTAAGCACACGGCTCACCACATCCATCTACAGTGGACCACATTGGTCAAAATGGGGACTAATGGATTTCTATAAGTTTTATAATACCCTCATCTGTTTATAAATACCCAGACTTTCCAGATTAAATGCATAGGTTGAGTAGGGGATGATTGGATTAAAGGGGACATTATATCTCTTTGAATGGGCTGCACCAATTTTATGGAGGTGTAGGTTGATCAACAACCCCAACATCTGAAGACGGAACAACTAAGACCTTGGGAGGTAAAGGGGAGGGAGGGATATTAATGATCTTCATCTTTCAGAACTGCCCCTGGAGCCTTCACTGAGCAAGACCACTCTGGTGTAGCTCTCCCAAATTAGTTGCAAGCACCCTAAATTTGACTGCTGGGTCTGGCGTTCCCCACCTCCACAATTTGGTCACCATTTCCCTTGACTTTACTGAGAATTCCATCAGAAATAGCAGGGGGTGGCCTAGCTCCTGCACCTCCCACACAAAACATCTGTCACCACTTCCAGATGTCTTTCCAACCTGCATTCCCATAGCTGTTCATCAATCATTTCATGGGATAAATGACACCTGGCCAGTGGCATGGACAAACAGGACACATTGGATTTGTGGCCCTCAGGCAGTTGTAGTCCCTCCAAAAAACAAAAACAAACAAACAAAAAAACCCACTAAACTTGATTATTTAAACTGGCTGGAAACCTAAGACCAAATTCCTAAAGCTGGAAGACCCCATGGGAGGCACTGTCCAACTGTGTCCCTGCAGTGATAGAGGTTGAACTTGGAGGCCTTTCCAAAGATCTCAGATATGGAAAGCAGCATTAACTTGCCTCCTTTCTGAAAATATGGTGGCCTGAACCACAGCAGGGGCATGGAGAGGAAGGAGGTCATAAGCATCCTTTGGGTGTTTAAAGAAATGCCACCAGTAGATCATGTAGCTCTGGGATAACTACAGATCTCTCCTAACAAACCTACCCTTTATTACTCAGGGGTGCCTCCCAGAGGGGTAACTGATATATTATTTATGTTCACCCTGAAGCCAGTTATCCCTATGATGGGAGTTATCCAATCAGGAAAAGTAGTACAAAATTTGACCTGACTTTAGCTGAAGTGTTCAACAATAGCACCTTGGCCCTGGCAGCCATTTAGTTCAGCAGCAACTCACTGGCCAGGGTTGTTATGAATGGTAGAATTGCCCTAGGCTTCCTTTTTATAGGCCAAGGCAAAATCTGTGCAATCACTAATACATCCTGCTGCATCTGGATGAATGCCTTGGGCCAAGGAGAAAAGCCAAAGTGGAAACTAAAGGAGAATGCTACCTGGCTTCCTAAGATTATCTTGATGATTCATGGGATTCATTCAGCTTGTGGAGTCTGAGAAGTCATGGTGGGGTCAATACTTCAGGCTGGCCTCATCCTGTTGATAATAGTTTTAATTAAATGCTGTAGGAGGCAAACTGAATGGATTTGGCCTCAGCCTCTGTTGGTCAGATTAATCAGAGTAGCAGATGAAGTGGTAAACTCATGGTTAAATTTGCCAGAAGCCAGCATGGTGTTTCTACAAGGGGTGGATATTATTAGCAAACAATCTTCCATAGGTCTCTCATGTTTCTACATTTGACTGTCTTTGTTCCAGAATGTTTGTATAGTGAACAGCTTTGGAAGATAGTGTCTACCTTTGGATCATGGGGCTTATGGTCCAGTCTAATAAAGATATTGTCTCCCTCAAGGATAAAGAGCAGGCATGTTTACTGCTTATTATAAAAGATTCGGGTTCCCTAAGCTCAGGGTTATTCTTCTACAATGCACCCCACAGCATGTGCAGGTGTCACCTGGCCCTCTTCAGGGTGCACTGTGGGGGAACCAGTGCAAATTCTAGCTACTGTTATTTCTGTGACTAATAAAATCCTTTATTTCTGACCCAAGAATCTTGTGTCTTCTGCCAACATCTGTGAAACTGGGGCAGGCTCACTTGTTTACAGTCAATAGTTTGCTCACAGGCCCTTTACAGTTCTTGACTATGCCTCTGACCTACTCCTCTTTGTATACTCCATCCCATCTGTATACTAAATGAGTAAATAAATGAATTTGTATTTGACCCATATACAAACACCCAAAAATATACATCCCATCCACAAGTCAACTTGTTTCTTGCAATATATACAGTAAAGGTACAATATAGGGTGTTAAATACATGATTGAATGTCAGCTCCATGAGAACAAAATATAACTTCCAAACTATATTTGCCCAAATAAGTCCACAATATAGCAGGTCTATTCATTTCGGCTATCATGAAAATCTTCCTAATCCCCACAGCCAAATTGACTGTGCTTTGATCTTTATTAATCTCTGATACTGCTAAAAATTAATTCACCAATGTCCAGCACAGCGCAGTTCATCTTCTGCACATCAAAATTCTCATTCTCATTTATTCTCTCTCTCTCTCTCTCTCTCTCACATACACACACTTTAGTAGTGAAAACTTTTTCTTTATAGTCTTAAGATTCTCTGCACACTAAGAAAAAATAGAAATAATGATGTTTGGATCCTGAGTTAAGGGTTTATCAAAACAGCTTCAATAATAACTTAATTGAATATATTGCACATTAAGAGTAAAATCAGATTTCTTTATTCCGTATAAGTATTTGCCTTTTAAGATAAAATGCTTCTTGACTTCAATACCTTATAGAAGAATTAGAAAGGCACTATTTTTAATAGACTTTTTAAAACTTTCATTTAAAAAGCAAATATCAGTGGACCAAAATATTAATAGATTTGGAAATATGACTCAGCTCATTTAAACACCAGTCAGATAAGCATCCTCCAGCCACAGACTTGTGTGCTATGATTCAGTGTGAAATGGCTTGAGACAGACAGAGTTGGGCTGGGGCTGCAGTCAACTGGGAGAAATCTGGAGGAGAGTCGGCAGGAAGCCATCAGTGTGGGTAATTCAGCAATGGGTTCCTTTCTTCTAGACTGAGGTTCAACTTCATTTGGAAACCATGTGACTAGCTGTTATGCTAGATTTCATTTGCTGAGAATAAAATCCTCCGTCCCCCTTGCTCATTGATAACCCTCCCGTGCCTTGGGGGCAGAGGAGAGATGTCATCGTGACAAAATTACATCACTCTCGGAGAAGCAGCTCACATTCTTGTGGACATTCGTGAGAGGTGGCCTTTTCTCCTGTTCCTTTTCTTTTTGTTCCCCGACTTTCTGTGTTAAGAACCTGAAAGCCATTCAGAAGATGGGGAAGGACAGAGAGACGCTCTTGCATTCCTTCCCAGAAATGCTGAACTTACCCCCTTATCTGTTTCATGGGGTCATTGTGGGACTTTCTTAATTAACGTTTGTCAGACTTTTTCAAAGGCAAGGTGCCAGGTGGTGATTACAGTAGCTTATCTCTCTGGTTTGTAAATAACCATACAATTTTCTCATGAAACATAAGGTACCAAACAATTCTCCTTAAAAATAACTAGTCCAATTTTCAATGATTTCCAACTCTAGGGTCTATTGGAAGCAGACTCAATGAAAAGTCTAAGACAAAAAGTACACTAACTATTCAAAGTCTGTTATAGCGACATCATTTTCATACTATAAAGCCAAATTCCCAAATTGGGCTTGGAAATTTTCCCCTTTTCTCGATGTTACTTTGTTTCTATTTGGATTCTTCACATTTCCATGAGCAACATGGGCCCAGAAATAAAACATACACTGTGACTGGGCTTTTGGGTCCTCCATCAGGAGAGGTGTGTGACTATCTTGTTCTTGTTGTTAAACCTGCCAGTGAGGGTGCTTTTCTCACACCTGTTGATTTCACTAGTGTGTGTGAGGGCGCCTGTGAAATCACCATGGTGGCCCCAACCCTTTGCTACCAGAAAAACGAGTCATCAGATCAGTAAGTGAATCACTGAGCCCCGGAGTCTGACTCATTCTGTTGCAATAAGGATCACTCCTCATTTCCCATCTAGAGAGTGGTAACAACAAAGAAAGATTCAAAAAGGGCTGAGCCCTCAAGATCACCCCGAGTAACTGAGAGCCCACGTGGCTGCCGGTACGTTGCTGGTAACTGGGAGAAATGGGAAAGGAGGCCGACACGTGAGTTCCCCGGACCTGCAGAAAATCTGCACAAACCATTCTAAAGAGCTAAGAAAAGAAAAAGGTTTTTAGTCCTCTGACCTCTGCTTCCCAGTTTTCAGATACCGTAGTTAGGACCAAAGAACGAGTCTTGGGCCCATCTAACCCTGACCGAGATTGATTTTCTGTCCAGTAACTGCCCGAGTCCTAGGTTAGTTCGCGCCCTGACAAAGCACCTTCAATAAATACGGTACAATAGCCCGTAGGGACCTTTTTTTAAGTTTCCCCAAGAGTGACTTTTTATTCCCTTCCTATATTCCCCAGAGTTTTCTTTTGTTTGAAACTGCAACCTTGGTTTTTTAAAATCCCGTGAATGAAAAACCATGAATATTTATTTTAGAAAACATTCAGGTTATGGAAGTGGCCACATTTGTTGATTTCTTAAACAAAGCTGAAGTTCACTCTCCGTTACTGTATGGTAAGCCCTAGGGCTCAATTCAGGTAAGTGTGCTGTGTTTCACTGCCAAAAAAAACATCCGTTTTTCTCCTGCAGTCACCATAAACCAACCACCCTAGAAAAACCTGCTTTGTTGTCCTAAAAGAGCTATTATTGTTTAGAATATTTTATATGTAAGTGAAACCTGAGAGTTCTTCTTCCTTTTATAATTTGTCATTGGGAGCTTCCATTTTTATTTATTCTTCCACATTTAGCACCTGAGTACTTACGGGATGTGCAAAAGTACATATTGAAATATGCAAATAGTATATAGCACATGAGTGTCAGATGCATGGAAATTAAATCAAATACAAGGGGAAGAAAAGAAACAGAGTGCATTAAAGCTAACTTTATGGCCCCAAGCTGCAGAGAAATTGTGGTCTGTGGTAGTTAAACAACAGCTGTTTGAATTTAAAATAAAATTATGATAAGGATCCCCAGAAGATAACACTTCTTGAGGTAACAGCATTTACCTCAATGCATCTGTCAGCAAACAGCACTGACAAGAGTGTTGATGTGAATGTTTATTCCCATTTTTCCTTCTGTGTTTCATCATTCTCATTTCTGGAGGATAGCGATTCTTACTGAGTGAAATTTTGTTTAGGTTCCTAGCATAACCTTTTCTTCCATGTCTAGGCAGGTGAATTTCTCCCATCCAGGTACCAACCAGGCCTGACCCTGCTTAGCTTCTGAGATCAGATGAGATGAGGTGCATAGGCAGGTGAATTTCTGCTCTAGCTGGTTGTGGGCCATCATGGCAAGGGAATGTGACCAAGACGACACGTGGCTGGAGTGGAGAAAAGAAGACAGAAGGCAGCTACTCTTTCAGCTGGGGTTCATTCATTCAACCTCAGTCATCCTTACACTCTGAGCAAACAGCAGTTCTTTAAGAGCTTGACACCCAATAAAATTTAAACTATTATATGTTATTTTCTTCACTTACTACACAGGAGTTTCATTACAGACATGCAGGAAACCACCCATGTGGAATTTCTAAGAGTTGCAACAGCTCTTTCCTCAACATCTCAAATCTGTCTGTGCTCACCTCCAAGCCCATCTGCGGATTTTCTCCTCTCCTGACTTGGTCCTCTCTATCTCTTATCTCTCTCCCCTCCCACAGCTGTCATCACTATCACACCCACCAAAGTGTGCATCCTCAGCAAATAGATGGTATGCCTAAAAACAAATGTCTACACCTGTATGATCTTTAATAAATAAAATCTGGGGCAGTCATGGTGGTTCACACCTATAATCTCAACACTTTGGGAGGCCGAGGTGGGAGGATCACTTGAGGCCAGGAGTTCGAGACCAGCCTGGGCAACATAGTGAGACCCGCATCTGTACAAAACATATTTTTTTAAAAATTTAGCTGGGCCTGGTGTAGTGCACCTGTAGCCTCAATTACTTGAGAGGCTGAGGCAGGAAGTTCACTGGAGCCCAGGAGTTGGAGGTTGCAGTGAACTATGATCACGCCACTGCATTCCAGCCTGGGTGAAACAATAAGACCCTGTCTCAAAATAAACAAATAAAAATTATAAATAGATAAAACTTGCCCAAGCCAAGAGAATGTATATGTATTTAAACAATCTTTACCTTGTTTGAAATGTGATATTAATTCATATACTTTAAGGATATTTAAGAAACCAGTTTTGACCTGAAAACTTTCCCACAAAGATATATATATATTTTATACATATAGAAAGAGAAAATCTGCATGTAGAAGCAGCCTTTTTGCATGGCCCAGTGCCAAGAAAAATCTTAACAGAGGGTTTTCAAATACAAACTGAATTTTGACACACTTTGCATTTTTTAAATGAGCTAAAAACAGGAGTTAATAAAAAGGGATTATTGTTATTAAAATAATAGTGAACTTTCAAAATAAAATTAATTTTGTAAAATGTCAGTGAATTGAAATATTGCAGTTTGGGTTGTCTTACGATTTTAACTTTTTAATAATAAAAAAAACCTGTGTGTTAATAATCTTATGGCTTGCTCTTTAAGAAACCAATAAACTTTTTTCTAAGCCAGGGCAAAGTCCTTCTTACAACAGCAGATTGGGTCATTTAATTGAAAATGTAGTCTGCAAGGAAGCTTAATAAGAACATATACAACTCTTTATATTTAGCTAAATGTCTAAAGAAATGACATGGAAAATTTATGTTTACAGAAAAACCTGCACACAGATGTTTATAGCAGCTTTATTTATAATTGCCAAAACTTGGAAGCAAGCAAAACGTCCTTCAGTAAGTGAATGGACAAACTGTAGCACATACAGATAAAGGAAAATCATTCAGTGCTAAAAAGAAAGAAGCTATCAAACCATGAAAAGACATAGAGAAAACTTAAGTGTATATTGCTAAATAAAAGAAGACAATCTTAAAAAGCTACATACTGTATGATTCCAACTATATGACATTCTGGAAAAGGTAAAACCATGGAGACAATAAAAAGATCAGTGGTTGCCAGAGGTTAGGGGGAAAGGAAGGATGAATAGGCAGACCACAGCAGATTTTCTTTATCATACTCTGTATGGTACTGTAATGGTAGAAACATGTCACACATTTGTCCAAAGTCATAGAATATACAACACCAAGAGTAAGCCGTAGCGTAAACTGTGGGTTCTGGGTGAAAATGATATGTCCATGTACGTTCATCAACTGTAATAAATGTATCATGCTGGTGGGGGATGTTGGTAACAGGATGCTCTGTTGGTGGGGGGCGGTTAGGGAGCATATAGAAAATCTCTGTACCCTCCTCTCTATTTTGCCATGAATCTAAAACTGCTCTAAAAAATTAAATATTTTTTTAATGAGAAAGAAACAATGTGAACTAAGTACACAACTGGATCTAATGTAAGGTAAATAAGAAATGCCATTAATTCACACATTTTCATTAATTATGAACTTGTTTAAAATACCATTGTGAGCTACAATGTATTTTAGACTCAAATGAATCTTCAGCATTGCTCACAGTAAATATTAGCTGAACAAATGAATAAATAAAACTTGACATCATGTAGAAAATCAAGTGAGCCTGGTCACTGCTAGAAAATATAAAGCATTTAATTCACAAAAGAAATGCAATTGTCCTTTAAAACATTAAAAAGATTAGGTTGAAAAATTATTACAGTTAATATTAAAGATATAAATGTAATACTTACAAATAATTTTCTTATGGATAAATTGTGCTTACCACAGTTTTTAACCAGAGTCTACAATAATCTAAATATTAAGACAATCAAGACAACAACTAGTCTGTTTTAAAGGCACCAACTTATATACTAGAAAATAAAAGCTTTCCAAGTGAAGAAAATGGCTTTGCTTGGAATTTAAAACTCTCTACTAGATAGCCTGTTTAAATAGCATTAGAAAAACAAAAGTTCTGTGCATCACAAGGCAAACAAAAAGAGAAACCACAAACCAGGATGAACAGACATATAAATCCAATGGCTTCATACATAGAATATATCAAGAACTCCCACAAATCGATAAGAAAAAGAAGAGCAACCCAATAGAAAAAATGGGCAAAGTATGTGAACAGAGAATCCATGGAAGAGAAAAGTCAAACTATCAAAAACATTTTTTAAAAACATTCAACCTCAAGAATAATTACAAAGATGCAAATAAAAACCATGAGACTTCACTCCATCATATTGATCAAAAGTTTCCAATTCTGACTAACACATTGTTTTGGCAAATATATGAAGTAGCAGGAACTCTCATACACAGATGATGGGAATATAAACTGGTGCATTCAATTTAGAGAAAATCTGGGGCTATATGTAGCAAATTTGAAACTACTCATGCCCTATGACTCAGCACTCCAGCTAGGAGAAACTCTTGTCCGTGTGCCCAAGGAGACATCTTCAAGGATGTTCATAGCAGCATTGCTAAGTAATCAAAAACTGAAAACATGCTACATAAGCTCCATCAAGGATATAATGTATAAGTAAACTGGAATGTATTCATAAAAAATATAAAATAGCAGCTAAAACATATAAACTACTAATAGATACAGATCTGTATCTATCCACATAATCAGCATGAATAAACCCCCAGATTATATTGTTAAGAGAAAAGAGACAAGTCAGAAGGACAAGTATAATTCAACAATATTTATCTAAAGTTTAAAATATTAGTACAAGCAAAAGAGCACCATCAATTGCTTATTAATGCAAATATATATTATAAAACAATGATATGTATGGAGATGGCAGACACTAAATTCAGGAAAGTACTGATCTCAGCTGGGGAGAGAGGGGAAAAGGGCGAGAGTGTGGGAGGTTTAACTGGACCTATAATAGGTATTTTTAAAGCTGGGTGTCGAGTACCTTGGTGTTCATTATATTATTCTTTACTATTTTTGTTTATTTAAAACACTTCCTAATTTAAAAATAAAAATGGCATCTGCCCATGAGCCCCTAACACAGCCTTTCCCAGTTTCCAATTAACCTATAGAAATGAAGGCAAATAAAAAGATAATATTCAAAATAATGTTTGTGTTAGTTTGCTAGGACTGTCATAACAAAACACCACAGACCAGGTGGCTTAAGCAATAGAAATTTATTTTCTCATTCTTGAGGCTGGAAATCCGAGATCAAGGTGCCAGCAGGGTTGGTTTCTCCTGAGGCCTCTCTCCTTGGCTTGCGGATGGCTGCCTTCTCCCTGTGTCCTCACATGGTCTTCCCTCTGTGTCTGTGTCCTAATCTCCTCTTCTTCTGAGGCCACCAGTCAGATTGGATTAGGGCCCATTCATATGACCTCATTTAACCTTATTACCTCTTAAAGGCCCTGTCTCCAAATACAAAGGGTCCCCAAATTTACAATTCCTTCAAAGCCTTAAAATATTTGAATTTTGTGAGGGTGCAAAAGCGATACACATTCAATACTTTGAATACCCATACAACCATTCTGTTTTTCACTTTCAGTACATTATTCAGTAAATTATATGAAATATTTGGCACTTTCCTATAAAATAGGCTTCATGTTAGATGATTTTGCCCAACTGTAAGCTAATGCAAGTATTCTGAGCACATTTAAGGTAAGCTAGGCTAAGTGATAATGTTCGGTAAGATAGGTACATTGAGTGTTTTAAATGCAACTTTCACTTAATATTTTCAACTTATGATGGGTTTATGGGGCACGACCCCATCATAAGTTAAGGAACATTTGTGTAGTCACATTCTAAGGTACTGGGGGTTAGGACTTCAACATATGAATTTTGAAGGTACACAATTCAGCCTATAACAATATTGAAATCTAAGATCAATAGACAATCGATTCTTAAAATTTGAAAGAAAATGGCACTTTATAAGGACAATGGAGCCAGTCTGAGAATAAATAATGACTTGCCTTTGTTTCATCTCAGGAAAAGGAGTGGCACTGCCCCACCCCCACCCCACAAAGGTAGTGGGAAGACAACTCACCTCCTCGTTGCCTAATCTTACCTGAGAACCAAGATCTGGCCATAGCATTTAGTATCAATTGAGAACACCGAACTATTTTCTAAAATTTTCTTTTATTATCTGAAATAGGTTAATATTTTGTCTTTCTCTAAGACTTCAAGATGATGATCTTTTCCCCAATTGTGCAATATTTTTCTATAAGCCTCCTGTTAGTAGTTTTCTGTTTTCTCATTCTCATCAAAAGACAAATCTTATCAGATAGAAATAGGATCTTATTTTACCCACCAAAGTGTAGTCCATTCTGAAGCAATGAAGGACATGAAAAACTCCATTTCCCAGAATGCACTGTACCATGTGAGGACTACACTTTCCAGAATGCAATGTACCTCTTCCCAAATGCCTGTACCATTTTTGTTTTGTTTTATTTTTCAGTTACATTCTCTAAATGGACATACAAAGTGTAAAGGCAAAAATATCATCTACAATGGAATAAAACTCAGGCTGTCTTCAGCTTTCTTCCCTTCAGCCCTGAATGCTGGAATATAGTGGAACAATGCTTGCAGAATTTTGAGACAGAAAAAAAAAAAAAAAACCCTTTGAATTTATACCCAGCCAAGTTTTAGTTAATGAGTGGAAGGCAACAGAATGAACCTTCTATCACAGGGCAGTTTATTGGTCTTTACTAATTAAGCAAAACCATAACTTAGCTTTTTCAATATATGTCTCAAAGATACAGGAAAAATCATTACCCAAGAATGTTGTTTTAAAATTGATCCGGCAACTGAGAACAGAGCTTTTCTCTAGACACCTGACCCAACTGTTCCTTTTCTGCTTCTAGTGCTGTTAATTTCCTGGCATCAGAAATGCTTCTTGGGCCACATCGTTCACTCATTGTTCTAAGTACTTGACTTCTTTGATGACCACTTAAAACAACAAATAATGCTGTTCTGTGCTAGCATTTACAATGACCAGATTTTCCACAAGGCTGATATAAAAAGTGCTCTTTTTGCCCTTCACAAAAGCAGAACTGATGAGACCAACATAAAGGCCATTTTCATTGCCAAGTTTCTTGGTTGTTGGGTTTTTTTTTTTTTCCTGTTAGAATGGCTTTTATTAAAAAGTCAAAAAACAATAGATGCTGGAATACACTGTTTGTGGGGCTGAAAATGTTTTTCTTTTTTATTTCAGGGTATTATGAGGGTACAAACATTTTGGTTACACGTTATGACTTTGCCACACAAAATCCATGATTTGAGGCATGCCCTTTCCCCCATACAATGCTCATCCTGTCCATAAGTTGTAAGTTTACCCACTCCCAACCCTCCTCCCCCAAAGAATATTACTACTGTGTGAGCACCTTAGTGTTGATCAGTCAGTGCCAATTTGATGGTGAGTACATGTGGTGCCTATTCTTCCATTCTTGTGATACCTCACTTCAGAGGATGGGCTCAAGCTGTAGCCAGGAAAATATAAGAGGTGCTAGATCACCGTCATTTTTTATAATTGAGTAGTATTCCATTGTATACATATACCATATTTTATTATTCCACTCATTGATTGATGGTCACTTGGGTTGTTTCCACATCCTTGCAATAGTGAATTATGCTGCCATAAACATTCGAGTGCAGATGTCTTTATTATACAATGACTTTTGTTCCTTTGGGTAGATGCCAAATAGTGCTGTTGCTGGATCTAATGGTATTTCTATTTTTAGCTCTTTGAAGTATCTCCAAATTCTTTTCCACAGAGGTTGCACTAATTTGCAGTCCCACCAGGAATCTAAGAGTGTTCCTATCTCTCCACATCCTCACCAGCATTTGTTGCTTTGGGATTTTTTTGATAAAGGCCAATCTGACTGGGGTTAGGTGATATCATTGTGGTTTTGATTTGCATTTCCCTAATGATTAGAGAAGTGGAGCACTTTTTTACATGTTTGCTGGCCATTATTCTGTCTTCTTGTAAAAAGTTTCTGTTCATGTCCTTCACCCATTTATTGATGGGGTTGTTTGATTTTTTCTTGTTGATTTTTTTGAGTTGTAGATAGATTCTTGTTATCAGCCCTTTATCAGATGTGTACAGAGCAAATATTTTCTCCCATTCTGTGGGCTGTCTATTGGCTCTAATGATAGTTTCCTTGGCTGTGCAGAAGCTTTTTAATTTGATCAGGTCCCATTTATTTATTTTTGTTGCTGCTGTGATTGCTTTGGGGGTCTTCCTCATAAATTCTTTGCATAGGCCAATGTCTGAAAGATTCTTCCCTACATTTTCTTCTAGGATTGTTAAGATTTCATGCCTTAGGTTTAAGTCTGTTATCCATCATGAGTTGATTTTTGTAAAAGGTGAGAGGTGGGGATACAGTGTCAATCTTCTGCATGTAGTTATCCAGTTTTCCCAGCACCATTTATTGAGAAGAGATTCTTTTCCCCAGTGTATATTTTGGTCTACTTTGTCAAAGATTAGATGACAATATATAGAAATTATTCCACAACATTGAGAAAGATGGTATCCTCCCTAACTCATTCTACAAAGCCAATATCACCTTGATACCAAAGCCCGGAAAGGACACAACAAAAAAAGAAAACTACAGACCAATATTCCACATGAACATAAATGCAAAAATCCTCAACAAAATTTTAGCAAATCAAATTCATAGCAAATCAAAAAAATAATTCACCATAACCAGGTGGGCTGTATAACAGAGATGAAAGGCTGATTTAACATATGTAAATCTATAAATGCAATTCACCTCATAAATAAAAGCAAGAACAAAGACCATATGATTCTCTCAATAGATGCAGAAAAAGCATTTGACAAAGTCCGGCGCACCCTTATGATAAAAACTCTTAGCAAAATGGGCATAGATGGGGCATACCTTAAAATTACCAAGGCCATATATGATAAACCCACAGCCAATATCATACTGAATGGGGAAAAATTGAAACCATTCCTACTTAGAACTAGAACCAGACAAGGTTGCCCACTATCTCCATTTCTATTCAACATAGTGCTGGAAGTCCTTGTTAGAGCAATTAGACAAGAGAGGGGAATTAAGGGCATCCAAATGGGGACAAAAGAAGTCAAACTCTCACCCTTTGCTGATGATATGATATTATATCTAGAAAATCTCAACGATTCAACCAAGAGACTCCTAGAATTGATAAATGAATTCAGTAAAGTCTCAGGATACAAAATCAATACACAAAAATCAGAAGCATTCATGTATGCCAATAACAGTCAGGCCGAAATTCAAATAAAAAACGCAGTATCTTTTACAATAGCCTCAAAGAAAATTAAATATCTAGGAATATATTAAATGAAAGAAGTGAGAGACATATACAGGGAGAACTACAAAACACTAAGAAAAGAAATTGTAGAAGATGTAAACAGATGGAAAAATCTACCTTGCTCATGGATTGGTAGAATCAACATTGTTAAAATGTCCATACTACCTAAAGTGATCTGCAGAATTAATGCAATCCCTATCAAAGTACCATCATCATTTTTTACAGATCTAGAAAAAAATAATTCTATGCTTTGTATGGAATCAAAGAAGACCTTATATAGCCAAAGCAATCTTAAGCAAAAAGAACAAGCTGGGAGGTATCAGTCTACCAGACTTGAAGCTGTACTACAAGGCTATAGTAACTAAAACAGCATGGTACTGGCACAAGAACAGAGATATAGACCTTTGGAACAGGGCTGAGAATCCAGAAATGAAACCATCCACATATTGTTTCTTGGTGATTGATTTTTCTTCTGTATCTTTAAAATGTATGTTGAGAAATCTAAGTATGGTTTTATATAATTAGCAAAGATCAATAAACTGCCCTGTGATCTATTTTATCTGACACAGATCCTTCTCTATTATCATTTTCCTTCTAAGACTTGAGAATATTTCTATTTAATTATGATTTTAAAATAGAATATGCAATGGTATTTGTCAGATTTAAATCCCAAAGAACAAAATCCACTTTAGCTGGTTTAGCAGAAGCAGGTTGATTACAAGTTTTAAATGGGCTACTGTATTGTTAGGAAGGCTGACGTAAAAGCCACTAAGTGAAATTTCAGGAGTGACTTCCAAAGTCACAAAATCCAGCCACTAAATGAGCTTCTTTGTGATTTGGAAACCTCTTACCAAATGAGGAAGCTGCCACCTCCTGAACCACACCATCATCTCCCCAGTCAAGGAAGCTACTATGATCTGTACCAGGGAAATGAGCCCTTTTGCCACACTCCAACTCTGCAGTTCAACAGCTGTTAAGACATCTATTGATGCTGTAGCAGAAAAACCAAGTTCCTACCCACCCCTGCTTGGTAGGAAAATCAAGCAGCTGGCAGCTCTGCTTCCCTTCACCATCCAAATCTTAGATGAGTACATCTAATTCATCTCCTTTTTGAAGCCTAAATCATATTGAGAACCCTAGGTAAAAAGGATTGTGGGAAATGTGTAGGAATGCAGACTAGAAAAGGGTTGCAGACTGGAAAGGACACTGAGCACCAATCTATCACATTCACACTAATACCATACTAATCATATTCTTTTTTTAGCTTATTTTTTATTTCAATAGATATAGGGCTACAAGTAGTTTTTGGTTGCATGGATGAATTATACGATGGTGATTTTAGTGCACCTGTCACCCAAATAGTATACATTGCACCTAAAAGATGTTTTTTTTTCCCCTCAGCTCCTTTCCACCCTCCCCGCTTCTCAGTCTCCAGTGTCCATTGTACCACCATATTCTTTAAATGTATAGGAAAAAAGATTAAGGACATGCCATAATTATAATGATCTATTAGAAGCACCTGGGGAAACTGTTGTAACTAGAGATCAAGGTTACAATAATAACGTTAATAATAATAGTATTCATCACTAACATTTGATTTCACGCTATGAACTAACCAGTATTCTATGTGCTTTATGGACATTATGCCATTTAATCCTTATAACAGCCCTGAGGTGTGTATTCTTTTTATCCCTAATTTACACCTGAGAGAACTGCAACATAAAGAGGCGAAATAATTTGCTCTAGGCCACATACTGTTAAGTGATGGAACCAAGATTCTAACCCAGACAGTCCCACTCCAGAGACTGCCTCTCTGCTGGATATTTAATTCAGTAGGTCTGAGATGGGGTCCAGGAAACTATGCTTTTAATAAGCTCTCCAGGGTGATTCTCAAGAATACCAAAGTTTAGTCACAGTATCTTCCAGTTTTAGGCAATCATCATGTATTAGTCTTGTAATCGGGAAAATGCTCTAAAAATCACAACATCTATAGTTCTGCATGTGCCATATGATCATTGCCACATAAATAACATACATACTACAAAAGGGCTGAAAGTAAATAAACCAAAGTGCTGCCAGGGATTATCTCTGTATAGCGAGACTGTGAATATTTTGCTGTCTTCCACTTTTTGTATCTTCCAAATGTTCTATGATAAGCATGATTTTATTTTATATCTGCATGCGGTCCAGTCTCATCTATCAGTTTACAAATGGTGGACGTTGGCATCCAAGCCTTAAAGATGTCATCTTTTTGCTTGTGTTTTTCTTCTTTTTTTCTATCCCTTTCCAATGCCATTTTATAATATAAAATTAAAGACCAGAAAGCTAATTGAAAATTTCCTACTCTTTTGGCCAGGCGAATACAAGAAAAAACAAAACATTTACCATACAAACTTAAGTATTTTGTTTTTGTTTTATATGTTAGAGACTATAAAACAGTGATTTGAGGTGTCAATTCTGAACACGCACATTAATACCTGTTGATCACACTTTATCTTTCTACGTCCCCTCTTTTACCTGTCTGCCTCCACTCCTCCTTGTCTGTAAGTCTGAAGAGGGCTTGGCCGTGCTGTGAGCCTGGCAGCCTTCTCCACAGCAGTCCCCAGACACTGACAGCTCGCATTGGCCACGGGGCCGTCCAGCTCCTGCACGCATGAGCTGACCACACACTTGGCATCGCTTCGACGAGCCTAGCTCGGCAACCCAATCCATCAGCCAACCAAACATTAATATTTTACCTCAGTTATCAAGTGTGCCCGTTCAAACTTTTATCTAAAACATTCTTTATCATCTTTTCATTAAGTTCTCAAGAGCTAATGGCTTCTGAGTTCCCCGGGTAAGGATGATGTTCTGAATAATGAAAGCTCATTATTTCTCCACAGAATGCTTGTTAATTCAAATGATGATATTAAAACTATAGTAGCCTTTAGCGCTGGGGTGATTTCTAGCATACTTTATCATGTATCAATATATACTCTGTTTGTCAAAACTGCCCAGGGCTGGGGCTGACATTCTCTCTGGAGGAGTCTAGTGCTTCAAAAGGCACTGAATACACCAAGGTGACAACTGGCAGGGTTTGCGCCTCTAGGAAATGGAAAGATGAAACTTGAAGTGCCACTGTCTCCCTTGATTTCCTTATTAGTATTCATAAAGAAACAGTGCCCTCCTCTTTCCGTTCCTCACGGGTCTCCCTTTCGAATGGAATAAAAGAAAATCAATATTTTGAGAAAGAAGCACACATGGGGAGGTTCTACACATGAAACCTTATTTATTTCCATTTAACTGATCCCAAAATAATCTGCACAAGAAAAAAGACTGGTTTAGTCATTGCTTTGACACACACACGTGTACACACAAGCTGCATTCAACTCGATGCTTGAGATGGTTGATGATGTTCTCGAGCAAAAGGTGTTGCTTCTCAGGGTTATGTTTAACAAGGCATGATTTGCTTCACTGAGTTTGTGGTTTCTTTAAATACTTCTTAACCTTATCTCATCCCAGCTTTTACGACCAAACAGAATCCCACAGTTGCCATGTTGCTGTAAGTTTCTTGAATAAGTCTCCTCTTCCCCACTTTCAACAGCAGGATACTTCAAATGTTTCAAATGTTGTCAAGCCCACACCCCCCGCTTCTTCCTAATCTTTTGATTAAAAGATTATAAATGATTGAGAAGCATACTGCAAAGACAGTCCCACATAAAGAGTGAGTCCCGCCTATCACCTATGTGAACTGTGCTGCTCCCAGGTGAGGGACTTCCTGTTTCCTTTCTCTCCACTCACTCTTTGTCTTCCTGTTATTGTAAAGCTTTGCACAAGAATATAAATTGCTTCCTTCTGGCAGCTTTTCAAATTCCTCTATGTGTCCTGCATTTTTAAAGCACCTGAAATTCCAGTATCCCAGCAGGTCTCCAAAGAGAGGTCAGTGTTCCCAAAACCAGGTATTTTACCTCCTTGAAATGGTATAAATCTGAAGAATTTTACCTACACCTCCCCCCTAGAAGCTGGGAGGAATTATAATTTTGAAAACCAAGCCATTCTCTAAGTTGCTGGAAGCTGCAAGGTCAACACATGGGAGCATTAGTGCGCGCTACAACATGCATTTCTGTACTGTTGTCTCTTAATTATCTCTCTTGTGGAAGACTAGCTGGCCTTCTGCCCACAGGCTCTATCCTACCACTATGGTGAACTTTCTGCATGGTAGTTGCTGTTTTAGAACAGTAGCAATCTAAAAGTAAAGGATCTACAAGCATTACTATAATTATATTAATTATACCACTCAATATTTTCTGCATTTTACATTAATCATGTTGGGCAATAGAATGATGCTTCTTTAAAAGAAATAAAAGTCACTCTGTTAAGCCAATAAATGAATGATAAGGAGCATCTGAGCTAATTTATTACAGAGGAGCAAATGCATCCCCAGAATATACCGGTCGTTAGGTCAACTTAAGAAAAATGTGGTTTAAGAAAAATATGTAGGTCATTTCCCATTGCATTCCTGGTTTTAAATATTCTGACCCAATATCAGACTATGTGCCAAAACATCTTCAGGGCATACAAACATCCCACTCTTTGGTCCAGAAAATACGGTCAACATACTTGCAGGGAACTGCTTTAAACTCCTCCCAAAGTTTAAAAGGTGCTCCAGTCTTAGTATGGATCCAATGAAGTAGACTTGAATGAAACTGGTTAATTGATCATCCTGTTTAGTCTAGAAGCCTGCTAAGCAACTTCATCCATACAAGCCCCCAGAAGCAAGTGCTGTAATAATTTTGCTCACTATTTTAGACCATATGTTCTCTCACCCAATCTTAAGCTTAGGTTTTCTTGGGAATGGGTAACTTGAGGACAAATGAAACATGAAACATTGTCAATTGGGAAATTGACTTCTTGGCATCTAAGAATAACAAATTCATTTTTAAGAGCAAATGGTGTTTACTGAAATTGATCCAAAAAAGGGGAGGAAGGAATAGAAAGCAAAAATAAGGAAATATTCTAGGTAGATTCTACTTTCAATCTTCTTCACAATAGCATTTTACTCAAAGTACATTTGTAAAAGACAAAGTCAAATGTAAATGTTTGCATGATAAATCCATGAACATCAACAATGAAAACATGGAGGTAAAATAAATTTTACCACAGCCCCCCAAAAGTAAACATAACTAAATGCTGTACATATAAGAATATATGCTTTCAGGGACTAGGTTTGGTTTTTGTTTTTAATGCAGGAGTATAAAATTCTTTCAATGAATCACAAGTCGTAGTCTACATATCATTTTTAACTATTCAGAATATATTGTATTAACTATATCAAATAAGTCTATTTGGATATAAGGACTGCCAGTTCAGTTAAAGTTCTATAGGTTTCCTGCTCAGCTGAAAATCTTTGCTGATCTCTAGATAATAAAAGCATATGTCTTCATGATCTGCAGATTATTTTTATAGAAGAAAATTCTTTATCCCTCTTTAAACACTTTTTAGCTATACAGGTTAACATCTATGGGGTAAAGCACGGATGGGAAAACTTTTTTTAAAAGGTTGGATAGTAAATATTTTAGGATTTGCAGACCATGCAGTTACTGTGGCAACCACTCAACTCTGTCGCTGTAGTGTGAGAGTAGTCACAGACAATACGTAAATGAATGAACATGGCTGTGTTCTAATAAAACTTTATAAAAACAGGCAACAGACCAGATTTGTTCCACAGATCATAGTTTGCTGGTTTATAAAGGAAAACATGCCTTAAAATCATTTGCTTTACACATAGTACTATTATAATTATTTAAAACCTACTCACTAAAACTATCACTGAAAACAGAATTATAATGCTTAGTCATTTGTGAGAAGTTACTTACAGTTTGATTCACATCAAGTCTGTTTCTTCCAGCATATAAATCACTCACTGGACAAATGACTTTATTTGTAAAAAGCCACATAAATCAAACCAACATCTGATGATCAGTTGGGCTCTTGACCTTATTAAAAGTCAATCTTCACACTAAAAAAATTAAAGCATATAAGGAAGGAAAAATTTGACATAAAGATAAAAATTTTTGAATCACCCATTCATGCTAGCTATTGCAATAATAGAAGGAAGGTCTTTTAGGCCACAAATGGCCCTTTATATGATGAACATGATGTCTTGAATGATCTGCCTGTGAACTTAAGTATTAAGATAACTAAGGAAGGCCGGGGACTTCCTTCTGGGATGGCATGTGCTGCAAGGGGGGTCTGCTTCCGTCTTCCACATGAAGTAGGTTAGTCCCCCTCATACACAGGAAAAAAGGGCATGATTTATCCTCAAATGGATGTACTGATGGAACATCAACTAATACACAATTTTTAAGCTAGCAGGGGCCTCAGAGTTTATGTAAATGGGGGCTCTTAACTTTGGCCCTATGATTGGATTTCATAGGCCTATAGGGTTCCAAAATTTGGGTTTTAGAAATTGCCTAAAATTATAGGCAAAATTTGAAAGTTTAATATTTGAGTGTTAAAGTGTTCATTTAACTTTTTTCTTTTGTCAAAGTTTATTATATCCATCAATTAATTCTCAAAGAGGCCATTATTCCTTATAGCAATTTAATAGTCTAAATTGTAAAATTATTGCCCACAAGTATTTGTCGTGGGAATTCAGAGATAGACACATTGGAAAAAGCTTTGAATTGTAAAATCAAAGTTTCAGAAGGCTCTGAAAAGTTTTCTGGCCCAACCTCCATCCTGTGCTTGTATTATTTTTATATCCCCTCAAGCAGTCATATAGCTTTGCTTAAATATTTCTGTTGAAAGGGGTCTCTCCACCTTATAAAACATCCCATTCCACCTTTTGATGACTCAGATTATTAGAAAAGTCTTCTTTACGTTGAATTAAAACTTACTTGTCTTATAATTTTTACCCATTAGTTACCCATTTACCCATTAGTTTGCTCATTCATTCGAAATTCTTGGGGCATACAGAACAAGTCTATTTCCTCTTTTACATGACAGCTTTTGACTATTGCAGGTGTCAGCAAACTTCTTCTGTAAAAAAAAAAAAAAAAAACAGTTTAGAGAGAAAAAGGATATTGGAGGAAGGAGGGGTGGGCTTCACAAAGCAGCATGTTTGTAACATACCAAGCCCTCCACAGGCGAACTACCAACTGGGTGACTTCAGGCAGCCATCATTTCAGTAAAAAAAAAAGAAGGTAAATATTTGGGGGTTTTCAGGCTATTTGGTCTCTATTACAACTACTCAACTTGTCCATTGTAACACAAAAGTAGTTATAGAAAATAAGTAAATGAATGAGGTAGCTGTGTCCCAATAAAACTTTGCTTACAGATACTGAAATTTGAATTTCATGTAATCTTCCTTTGAGTTTTTTTCAATTATTTAAAACTGGGAAGACCATTCTTAGATCACAGGCCATACAAATACAGGTAGGTAGTGAACCGGATTCAGCCCCTGGGCTATCGTATCCCAGCCCCTTGACTATTTGATAACGTATTTGGTGCTTCCCCCAACCTTTGATTTTTCCCTTCTCCAATTTAAACATTCCTGGTAACTTCATCCACTTCATATAAGATATGGCAATACCTTTTCATTATTCCAGCCTAGAATTGCATTTTTTGTTTGGTTTTTGTCATTTTCTCTGTGTGCGACCATTACTCACAGGTATTGAATTATTTGCCAGACACTATTCTAATCTGTTTAAGATTCATTACTTCTTGTAACCTTCACACCAATCCTTAGAAAGGAGATATTATTACTTTATTTCTTACCTTGTTCCAGAAGCCAGTATTATCCTTGTATGAGGAAACTAAGACTAACAGAGGGCAAGTGACTTGCCCAAAATCATGTGGTTAGAAAGTGGGAAGAAGCAGGATGTGAAGACAATCTCCTGACTCCTAATCTAGGCTTCCTTCTGCAGCCTTTGTCCCTGGATCTAGAAGGAGGGGAATGAGGTTGTTCTGACATGACTCGTGCTTAGTGAACCCATGAGGCTTCTGAAGATCATCACTCCATCTGTACACTTTTGAACATCTTTCAGCAGACAGATCTAGCATCTTACCCAGAATTAGAATCAAAGTCATTGGTTTGTAGATTGCAGAGTCATCTCCTTGCCTCCTTCAAGGATATTCAGAATCCTGAAGAAAGTGAAATCTGAGTAGAGTGAGGATTTAGAGAAAAAAAAGAAGGATATTGGAGGAAGATGGGGTGGGCTTAACAAAGCAGCATGTCTGCAAAATGCCACACCCTCCACATGCAAACTACCAACTGATGATAGACCTCAGGCAGCCATCATTTCAGTGAAAAAAAAGGAATTAATCAGTTCAGTCAACACAGTCAATACTGTTCCCCCACCTCAAATCCAGACATAAACAAGAATAGAGGCCGGGCGCGGTGGCTCACACCTGTAATCCTAGCACTCTGGGAGGCTGAGGCGGGCGGATCATTTGAGCTCAGGAGTTCGAGACCCGTCTCAGCAAGAGCGAGATCCCATCTCTACTAAAAAAAATAGAAAGAAATTAGCTGGACAACTAAAAACATATAGAAAAAATTAGCCAGGCATGGTGGCACATGCCTGTAGTCCCAGCTACTTGGGAGGCTGAGGCAATAGGATCGCTTGAGTCCAGGAGTTTGAGGTTGCTGTGAGATAGGCTGATGCCAAGGCACTCTAGCCCGGGCAACAGAGACTCTGTCTCCAAAAAAAAAAAAAAAAAAAAAAAACCGAATAGAATATCGATTTACCTGGTTTCCCAAAGAAAGACAATAGGTAGACAAAGGGGTGGGTAAGCACCAATCTTTAGTAACTATGAAGACAGTGGACTTACTGGCACCATCTGGGTACAACTAAGGTATAACTAATCTTGAGAAAGTGGACCAGTTTTCATTCATGACTGAGAAACTGCCACGGGAAGCAGTTATAAAGGAGATGTTTCAGAAATGGTTTGCACAACTGCACCATTGAAGGGATGAGAGGACATCCTCCTCCTCACACAGTAACCACCGTGTAGGAAACAACATCATTTATATGTACAAGCTCTGGGGAACTTGTATAAAAATCACTCCTGCTACTTTATAGTCTTTGGAATTTCTTGTCAAGAGATCTTTCCATCCCCTTTTTAACCAGATTTCAATTTTAATCAAAAGTTTTAAGGTGAGCTAGTATATCGATGACTGTGTAAAAATTTTAAAACTTTATATTGGCCCTTTTAAAAGAAAAAAAAAGCTTTAATGGCCTTAAATATTCAGTAGAGAAAGAATCACTATATTCTGTTTATAGGGTTTTATCAGAACATGAAATGTTACAAATCTTAAATGCCACAACAAGGGCTTAAATACTTTGACTCTCCCATGTCATCCAACCACATGAAGACAATAGGTTTGTGACAAAGGAGTTTGTGCCCTTTCTATTATAGCACATGTTACATTGTACTGTATCATAATCAACTTTTTATGTACCTGTGTTATTTATTACTCGTCTCCCATAGTTACAATGAAAGCTCCATGAGGGCAGGGATTTTTGTCTTTTTGTTTACTGACACATTCCAGCAGCCGGAACAGTACCTGTCACATACTGGGCACTTGATATGGATTTATTTAATGGATGGATGGATGGATGGATGGATAGATGAAATGATATTCCCTACTAGATTGTACACATCCCAGACTAAAGTTATGAAAAAGTAGTGTATGCACATTGTTAAATAAAATTCAAACAACATATAAAAAGATTAGGAGACTAATTAGGGAGATTTGAACAATGGATATTTGGTGACGTTAATGAAATACTGTTGTTTCCTTCAGGTGTGGAATCTATGGTAATTATGGTTTACATATTGAACTACTTAAAGATACAATGATGGCTGGCATTTGTTTCAAAACAATCTCAGGGCGAGGGAAGGGCAGTGAGGGAAGTAGAGATGAAACAAAATTGGCCCTGAGCTGACCATTGCTTTGGGGTAGTGGGTGCATGAAAGTTTATTACACTGTTGTCTCTACTTTTGCACATATTTGTATTTTTTTCATAATAAAGATTCGAATATTCAAGCCTTACAAAAAGGCATACAGTTAAAAGTAAGACTCTCTCCCATCTCTGAACTCTAACCATCCCCCTCACTTCCAACTCATTCATTTAAAGAAAAAAAAAATTTTGAACTATCAACACCTAAACTATACCAAGCAGTATTGTAGTTACTGGAGCTACAGCTCTAAGCAAGCACTTACCTGCCAGTGGCAGAAATAGACAATGAATAAGTTAATAAATGAATACACAAGACAATGTCAGAGAGTGACAAGTGCTTTAAGAAAACAAAACCGGTTCTTCCCCAAAGCAACCAGTGTTACCACGTAGTCTGGGCATCTATCAGCACAAGTGTGCGTGGGTGCACACTCGCGCATGCATCACGTACCCTTTACTCTGATGGGGGCATCCACATTGTTCTATGCTTTGCTTCTTTCCCTGAATAATACATCCTGAAGTTCAGTCTATGCCCCGATCACGGCCTCTCAAGGGCAAGGACCACATGGAATTCACTTAGCATCCCAGCGCCTGCCAGACCCACAGCAAATGCCCGATGAACTGAATACCTGGTTGAAAGTCTTTCTAGTCAAAAAGCGCCAGACAGCAGACACTCCAGCTTCTCATCCTCCCTGTACCCTTGCTTATTTGACCCCAAAGGTGGGATCCAAGGGAGGTTTGCAGAGCTACGTGGCGCCTGGCCCATGGGGGGCCTTCAATAAATAATGTTTGCTAGGGAATCACAGCAAGCAAAGCCTGTCACACAAACTCCTCCGTAATGAGAGCTGGGCACCTGGCATATGGTGCCCGAAAGGAAACATGTGCCGGGTCCCCAGAGTGGACAGGTGTGCTGTGGCATTTGAAAGCAGAGTTAAAGCTAAGTTTACTGCATGCTGCATGACCTGGGTTGGTTTTGGTTTTTTGCCTTTTGGTTTTTTGTTTCTTTAACCTGCTCCAGCTGCTAGAACCTTTTGATAATACTGTATGTTTGCTCCAAAAATCACCTTTAATTCTCAGCAGACCTCAGAGAGCTGATCATGAATCACTGGAGATTGTTTATGTCATGGTTTGTTTCCTAATGGGCTGGGATCTTGTAGGAACCAATATGCCATGTTAATTTTTAAAAATGTATTCTTAGCAGTCATATTAATTCCGTGGTTATTTTGCTGGACAGTATTAACAGCAGAAAGGCTACATGAATTAAGTGGTCGCTTGACTATTTGGGCCCTGAACCTCACTTAATCTCAAATGGCTGAGAAAGGTTAGAGGTATTTAAATATGTCCTTAAAAAATAAATGAGTTATTGGTAAATACAAAAAAAAAAAATTGGAGTAAAAGGGAAGAATAAGCTACTGTAAATTGGAACTTATTTAAATATTCCCCAGCATTACTCATTTTGAGATAATGTCCTATGTGTATAAACAGAGCTGAGGAATATGAGGACATTCTCACTGCTACTGTACCAATGTCACTATATTGTGCTCCCTGCGCAGATCACATTTACTCAAAAGATGGGAAGATCACCCCGATAAGTAGATCTAGAGATCCCTCCTTTGCAGCTCAGGATACTTGTTGAACTCTCTCTTTAACATATCATTAAAAGCTCTCATGTGAAGTAACATTAGGGTCCAGGTTGGATGAGAGCTCAGGTGTTTCCATGAAAGTTGTGTGTGCCGGGTGAGTTGTGTATGCTTGTGTGAAGACAGTGCAGTGAATATGAGAACACAGCAGAAGTGTCTAGAGATTGCTTGCAAGTTTGAAAAGGAAGGAAGGATACTAAAGAACTGTTCTGTTAAATTAATCATCAAAATTGTCATAGAAACAAGCACTGGCCAAAATGCTTGAGATCAGTTTAGGCAACACACCTGTCTTAGTCAGTCAGCTGAGGCTGCTATAACAAAATACCACAGACTGCACAGCTTAACCAATAGACATTTGTTTTCTAAGATCAGGATGTCAGCATGGTAGGGTTCTGGTGAGGGCTCTCTTCCTGGCTTACAGACGGCCACCTGCTTGGTGTGTCCTTACACAGCCTTGCCTTGAAGCCTGGTCACATGGGGGCAGGGAGGCAGAGGCAGGAAGGGAGGGAAGGAAAGAGAGAAAGAGATCTCTCTGTCTCTCTGTCTTCCTCTTCTTATGAGGGCACTAATTCCCCATGAGGGCCCCACTGTCACGATCTCATCTAACCCTAACTGCCTCCCAAAGGCCCTACCTTCAAATACCATCACACTAAGGGTTAGGGCTTCAACATACGAATTTCAGGAAGACACAAATATTTAGTCTAAAACAACACTAGAGTAATTTTAGCACTTTGTAACTGCATTTCACTTGGTGGTTGTGAGAATCTAGGTATATAAGGAAGCCCTTTTACAAGTTTGCTTAGGGTTGATTATTCATTTGCCATTCAAGAAATATTTATTATCATTTGCCCTGTGGCAGGAACAGTTAGAGGCCTTAGGAAATACAGCAGGAAAAAACAGACATGCCTATCCTTAAGGAGCTCATAGTTTAATGGAAGAAGGAGAAAGACAGTGAACAAATAAACAAAGAAAAAAGTAAATAAAAATGCATTAATCACTATTTGTGATTCTGCTTTGAAAGACAAAGCCAGGATGCAGTCCTAGAGGAAAAGGTAGGGATGCAGGGGTTAGGAAAGGCCTCTTTGAGAAGGTACCATTTAAGCTGATACCTGAAAGACAAGGAATGTGAAAAATGGAAGCTCATTCCAGCAGATGGAACAGCAGATGTGAAGGCCTCTGGGCAGAAGAGAGTCTGGCATGTTCTAGGAACCAAAAGAGGTCCCAGTGTCTGGAACATAGCATGTGAGGGGACAGTGGCACAGCATGGGGGGCAGAGGAGGAGGACATGACTGCACAGGGCCGTGGAGTCCAGGTAAGGCATTCATTTTATTCTAAGCGTGATGGCAGCTGTTGTAGAGATTTAAGACGGGGAAAGAGGTGGTTTGGTTTGTGAGCCTTGGGCTGTCTTAGTTCTTGAGTCAGAAGATGAAGGTAAAGAAGGCAGGAAGAGTTGGAGACAAGCATTCTTGGATCATGGAGCCAGAACCAATTTAGATATTAAAGTTATTAAGTACGAAATGTCCAATTTCCTTAAGTACTAAGTTTGACAGTTGATAAGTCTGACATTTTACTTTGACACTTCTTGTTTTATTTTCATTGCGAAGGTACATCCTCACTTTTTCAAACACATGGTTTGGCTTGTGATTATCTTTCAAATTTTTTTAGAGCACTTTTTGTGAAACCGTGGATAAGTCAAAAATTCATGTTATTTTCAAATATGAGTTCCGTCATCAAAACAACGAAGCACAGACAGCTCAAAATATCAAAGAAGTATTTGGGAAGGATGTGGCTAATGAACGCACAGTACATAAGTGGTTTGTGAAGTTCCATTCCGGTGATTTTAATCTTGAAAACGATCCACATGGGTGACCTGAGACCAAGATGGATAATGATGAGCTAAAAGCTGCAGTTGAAGCAAATCCATCTCAACCTATGTGCAAATTAGCAGCAAGGTTTGATATTACTATTACAATAATATTGGACCATTTAAAACAAATAGGCAAGGTAAAGAAGCTGGAAAGATAGGTTTCGTGTGAATTAAACAAGCATCATAAGAGACATCATCTTGAAACTTGCCTTTCTTTGCTATCATGACATAAAGGTGGACCATTTCTACACCATATTGTTACAAGTGATGAAAAATGGATTCTTTTTGACAATTGCAAGCATTCCACACAATGGTTGGATAAAGATAAGGTGCCGAAACACAGTCCAAAACTGAATATTCATCAAGAAAAGCGCAAGGTGTCTGTTTGGTGCTCCAGCACTGGTATTGTCCACTACAGCTTCATGAAACCTGGTCAATTGATTGCAGCGGATGTCTACTGCAACCAATTGAATGAAATTATGAGGATGCTTGAGATTAAGCAGACAAGATTGGTCAATAGAGACAGGCCAATCCTCTTGCAAGACAACACTGGATCACATGACACACAAACAATGCTGCTAAAACTACAGACGCTGGACTTTGTCATCCACCATATTCACCAGACCTTGCACCAACTGACGACCACTTCTTCTGGGCATTGGACCACTTCTTGCAAGGAAAAATATTCAATTCTCAACAAGCTGTGGAAAATGCCTTTCATGATTTCATTGTCACTCGCTCTCCGGGCTTCTTCACTGCTAGCATAAACAAGCTACCATGAAGATGGCAAAACTGTGTCGGTAGTTTAGGCACATACTTTGATTAATTGTACTGCTTCTTATGTGAGACATAATAAACTACACTTTTGATTCTAAATAGGACATTTCATATTTAATGACCTAATATTTTTGTTGTTGTTGTTGTTGTTCCATCAGGAGGCTTCCAGCTTTCATGATCCTAGAAAACTATTTGCAGACCTAGTGATATTTGAGAATGGTTTTTCAGGTGATAAAGGGACTGTGCTTGAGCAAACGTGTTGGATGTCCACCCAGGTGTGCTATGTGGTGGCACAGAGATGAATAAGACAAAAATCCTGCCCACCAAGAGCTCTCGGGCTAGTCAAGGGTACTGACAAGCACACAGAAAGATGTTCATGGAATATGTATGTGAATGAGGAGGAGGAGGAAGGCACAGAACATGGACCCCCGCTGGGGAGAACAGCAAGCAGGAAACCTCTTGTTCACAAAAACAGGTGACACACGAGCAGACTCCTTCCTTAAGGAATGAGGGGGACTTTTCCCAGCTCAGTAGCATCAGGTCTGGAAAGGCAACACTGGCAGGAGGAACATGTTGCACATGCGTGCACACACACGTACAGAGACGTGTGAGCAGGGCGTGCCAGGGCCACCATGACAGTTCATGTGGCCAAAGCTCGGGGCCCCGAAGGGGAGTGACAATGGGGATCTTATGTGCTGATGACAAGAGGGGAAGAGGGAAGAAGGCTAAGACGGGTTTCTTTAGAAAGAAGACGTGTGAAGAACAGTCTGGAAAGGGCGTAAAGGCAGAGGTAGAATCTGATGCAACAGCCCAGGCAACAGGAGATCTGTAAGTCGCCTCGAGGGCAAGATGACAAACCTCATAAAAGTAAAACCAGAGGAGAGTCTTTTATTGTATTCCCTAGAGCTCCAGGTACCACGCCGAACACACGACATTCAAAAAAAAATTATTCTTAAAATTGGATTAAGTAAATATAATTGTATATTGTAAATATACAAAATGTCCAGCTCTCGAGCCAGTGTGTTACACTTCCACGGAGAGGCAAACAGCTAGGTGCTATTGTTACATATTTATAAGGCCCAAACAGGTTAATGTATATTCTTGACATCACAGATTTATTTCTATGTTAATTTACTTTCAGAAAACATGTATAACCATAATATACATGGCGAGAAAGTAATTTTATTCATATGTTTGGACATAAAAAATATCATTATGCAGTCTAATAATCCCAGTTGACAGTTAGAATCATTTTTAAAAAAAGGAAAAAAAAAACAGATATATTAAGAAGGAATTCAAGAAAAGCGACAAGCTCGCTCTGGTCTGGCTCCTCTGTTCTGATGGGTGGCACTGATTTATACCAGCAAGCGCAGTCGTTTGCAAGTCCATTTCATGATCAATGCCTAGCTGAGTTTGCCTTTATACAGCATTATGAAAAGTTGTCTCAGCATTTGCATTTATGTGAGCAGGGCTGCTAAAGAACTCTGACTGCCTGTACTTTGCAAGCAAGTGAGGAAGCCATTTATCTTTTTTTTTTTTTTTCCTGTTTTATTTACATTTTTTTCCTACCCTATGATGGCAGCACAGGTACTGGGCCCTGGATAGATACTGAAGTACAGCTACACACCATTTTAAAAATCCAAATGGGATTATCTTAGATGTTGATTCAGATTTTTCCAAAATAGGAAAGGGCATTTTTATTCCTTTTGGATGATTCAAATCTATTCCAGAAAAGGGACATTTTTATTTTGTTTAGCTAATTTTGAGATTTTTCTGAATAAATTTAATCCATAAAGGATTGAAAATCAAGCAGGGAATCATCTCTGTCAAAGGCTTGGCCCGCTGTGAGCTGTGAGCAAATCCTCTTCCTCTCCAGATAACCAAGTTCCTGCATTTCCCTCCCCCTCCACCGAAGCCAGAGAGAAGACTCTTCCACCCTTTTTAACCACAGATAATTGAGAGAACTTTCTAAGATAGATTTTTTTTTTCTTTATTTGTTCTCACCTTCCCCCCACCTAAAATTTAAGCACGTGCTACATCTCTGGCTTTCCCTGCAACCTCCCTCCAGCCCCTCCTTTCGGATGGATCAGCCTGGGCTTCGCCTGGCATGCCGGAGAAACTGGTTCTACATACCCAGAGGAAAAATGACAGCTTTTCACCGCAAGCTGCTCAGCTCATAAATAGCAAGGGGAAGCGTCCACACACGTCCCAACCTGCCTCTTTCAAAACGCCTGTACAGCCAGCACGGCAGGGAAATCTTCAGGGAACATTAGCAAGTCTTTACATAACTTTCTGTAAAGTAGCTCAGTAATGTTTACAGCCTAAACAGCCCACAGGTGACAGCTCTGCCATTCTAATGCCTCCAAGTGAATGACCAGTTCACCTGGACGGTTCTTTCTTCTTCCAGAGTGGCCCCAGGAGGCGGGGAGGGAGAGGGAAGCACAGAGTTGAGCGGGAGGGAAAGTTAGCTTAGTAAAGAATGAAGTGTCCAAAAACCTGGCAAAGGACCTATAATTTTATGCCTTGAGGTAAGAAAGTCAACTGCTTTTCCTGGAACTTGTTCTAAATTCACACCCCTTTTTGCAAATGTCTGCTGCAAGATGAGTTGTGTGAGCTCATGGTCCAGAGTGACAAAGTGGGTACACAGCTGATATAATTTATTTACAAATGCATGAGTGCTGAAAGGAGTTAAATTCAGGCAGGGTTTATTTAGCTGTTGTGTTGTTCATGGAAAGTGTGTAGCATACCAAGAAAACACCCCAGATGTACATCCAGATTCTTTTTCAAGTCCATATTTAAACCGAAAAAATACAAGCGAGTTTCTAACTTAATCACATCATAGGTTGGGCTTTAAAAACCAATGTATTATTTCCTATGAGACTATGGGAGAAATAGTGAATATTAAAATAAAGGTATGATGATGTCCTTTTATACTGTAAAACTATCAGAAAAAAAAAAGAGCATTTGGGTTTAAGTTTGGGGAATGAAAGGAAAAGGGAAAAAATAGATTGTCATTTTCAGATTACAATTTTATTTAACTTTAATACAATTTTTAGGTGGATGGGGGTTTTTTTGTTTTGTTTTGTTTTTGCAAGTCCAGTAATAGCAATAGGGTCAAAAGATCTTTGGACTTGCCAGCACATGAGAGGAGTTTTTAAGGGTTAGACCTGTTTTATGTCCATTTTTATTAATAATATACATTTCACAGCGTTTACTGCAAAAGTCTCTTTGGGGAAATTAGCAGTGGAACAATTTCTATATTTAAGAATCACAAGACCCCATGTATGTTGAATTAACCTATTGTATAACCATAATATGGGGAGCAAGAAAGAAAATTTTATTAAAAATGGAGATATTGGGCCTTTTTCTCTTTCTCTACTCCACTCAGTAGTGTCTTAGAAAACTCTGCCACAGCCTTAACTTACTCTTCAAACATAAATGACTACATGCTTTTGATAAACTGTGTTTTTGTTTTTGGTGATAAATAATTTTCCTACAAGGAATGAGCCATGACAATCAGAAATTAGATAATTATAAACAAATTATATTTTACTATTTTTATATAAAGTTACAAACATGAATATGAAGACACAAAAATAGTAAGTTACATCTTCCATGTGTCAATATATAAAAATAACCAGCAGAAGAAATCTTTCAAAATCAAGAAACAGTTCCTTGTCTCTTAGGTATAAATCCTAAATCCTCTAGCAAATGTATTAATATAATTCCATGTTTTGAGCAATATCAACATTTTGTTGTCACACAAAATATGAACATAACTATTCATATTATTGTGGTAATTTATGTACAATGTAGGTCAACTGAGAAATAAAATATCATTTTTATTTGTATACCAATGCAAAAAACAGAACAAATCTGGAATTAAAGCTGATCTTTAAAACAATTTAAATGTAAAGCTAAAGCATTTCTTAATCTACTGCATATACTTTTAAAGCTATATAATGCTTAACTCTTGCACAAATTGAGTTTTTTGCACAGATCAGTACTTAAAACCTATTTTCTAGGCACTCTGTTACTCAAGAATTTATTCCCTCCCCACCCCACAGATGAGTCTGCCTAAAGTCTAGAAAAAAGAAGTTCCTGCCTCCTCCGGAAAGTAAAGAAAGTTAAATCAGAAATAAAGAAGAAATAAATATAACAACCTAATAGAAAAAGTATAGAAGTCATCGTGTAGTCAAACACTTTGGCTTCAAATGAAGACAGAAGCAAATTAATACCTCCCAGGGAAATCCATGCCGCTTCTTACACAAAACCCAAACCACTACTTGGACTTTGAGTTAGTTCAGTGTAGACATTCTGCCAGACATAATGTATTTGATAAAGCTTCTGGCTTTTTATCTTCAGACTTGGTTTGCTATATTAATTCAAGAGTCTCAGGAATATGAGAAACAATGGCAATAATTCAAAATTTTTCATTATCTGTTCTTGGATGTGTCTTCATTTGTCATAACTGTTGGGCTGTAATAAAGGAACTGCTTCTGTCTTCTCACATAAATTTGGATTTATTCTTTCTCAGGACTAGTTTCTGCTCTGGACTCCCCTGGCCTAGAGGAAGGGTCTGGGCGCCTTCTCACCCAGGTAGCCTCAGACCATATTTATTACTCCCCACACCAAGACTGCCTTGGTGTCTCATCTTTCCAGCCTTAGGAATCCTCTTTTCATCTCAACTACAATCATGCTATTAGTGCAAGGATGAAGGAGAGCCAGACTTTTCCAACTTGAAACTGATTACAAATTCATAAAGATCCGAGGGCCAGTTATTAAAAGCATGGCTTATAAGGACAGCCATTCCTAAGAAAGGAACAAAAATCCTGTAACAGGATTCACTACAAATATTTATCTCCAGAATTCCTTTCCTTAACCTCCTTTGTGGGTGCTTGTCCATCTTGTTCCTAAAGTCAGGGGACATACTAATTAGGATAGAAAAGGCCACCATCTTATCAGTCTTTGGTAAGGTCTTGTTAGCATAACAATGTACCAAAATTATAATATAGGTCAATATTAGCAAGAGGAAGGACTGTTTGTCTTATAGATAAGTCACTCAAAAGGATGCATATGGTCACCCCGCCTGCTCCCATATCCATCAGAAGGGAAACTAGAATGGATTTATTGATGGTGAGTTTTTGAGCTCTGGGATAAAGGCTGGAAAGGCCCGATGTGCTGTGGGGAGTATGAAACAGAGATCAGAGCGATGGGCACCCTGATGCCCAGGGGAGGTAGCATCCAAGTGGACAGGTAACTCCTGGGCTTTTGCATTGGCTGGCTTCTCTTCCTAGAACCTTCTTCTCCCTCATACCCACATGGAGAACTCTCACCTTCTCCAAGTCTTTGCTAAAATGTCAACATTTCAATGAGACCTACCTTGACCATGGTAAAACTGCAAACTTAAACTTGCAAATCACCCTCCTCTCATCCCCTCTAGATTCTCTATCTCTTTCTTTTACTTACTTATCACCTTCTAACTATATACTCTATTACACTAGACCATTTGGTTTCATTACGTTTTCATTTATTGTCTGTCTCCCACCATCCACAAGAGGATAGAAGGTTTTGGTCTGTTTTGCTCACTCATGTTCCCTAATTCTCCCAAGGCCCTAGAACAGAGTCTACAGACACTACAGATTTCTATCTGCCCATGGACTCTGTACCACAGGCCACTGCAACTGTTAGCAGTACAGTTAAGAAGTTACAGTTAGGTTATCGTCACCTCAAAAAAACCACCATGACAATAGCATGAACAGTTCAGTCCACTACCTTTGAGTCCCTTAGCTCAGAATTTTCAGTGTCTGTCAGAGTTTGTCACCAGTCCCTACATTGCCTCCAATAAGTGAGGTTCCCTTTTCAAATTTGGAGCAGTTATTGCTCATAAGTGAACATTGATTACCTATGCTTGATCGAGAAGCAAACTTTATTGAAAGGAGAGAGCCTTAGAAAAACAACAATAAAGAAAAATAAAATGTCATCTCACCATGAATTACTATCCCCACACCACCAAAACAATAAGAGTAAGGGGAAGAGGGGAAGGAGAAGAAAGGAAAAGGCAGGGAGAAGACAGATGTTAACATACTCCTGAGCTATGCTGGAAAAAGATCACCCTCATTGTCCTCATCAGTTTATCTCCATAAACTGTCAAACATTGATTTTCTTTTAAATTCCAAAGAAAAGGTAGAAAAAAATGAAAACACATTGTGAGATAAGATGGAATTTGAGATCCCAAATCAGCAAATAGAATGTTCATTTTAGCTTTTAACAATTAATTTTTTTTAAAGAAGCTGTCTGACTCTGTTGCCCAGGTGTGAGTACAGTGGTGGGATCATAGCTCACTGCAGCCTCCAATTCCTGGGCTCAAGCAATCCTCCTGCTTCAGCCTCCTAAGTAGCAGGGACTACAGGCAGGCACCACCACACCCGGCTAATTTTTAAAATTTTTTTCTAGACACAGAATCTCACTATGTTGCCCAGGCTGATCTCAAACTCCTGGACTCAAGTGATTCTCCCATCTTGGCAGCCTGAAGTGCTGGGATTACAGGCGTGAGCTACCACACCTGGCCACTCTTAACAATTTAAGTAACTTTTTTGCTTTCACATGGAGAACAGAGGATTTTTTTAAAATTATGCATCTAGAAGACATAGGAAATTCTCTATCATTAATTTTCACCCCTAAACATTCAGTGCTTAAAACCTATGTTCTCTACGTTTGCATTCAATCTAACTTCCACTATTTTGTTTGGCACAGATATAGTTTATGAAATTTATTATTAGACAGTCAAAAATATCAGACTGCTTTTGGCAACTCTTGGGTTTTCAAGTGAGACTTTGAAATTCATAAAGAAAAAATATTTCTAATCTTTTGTTGCAGATTATGTAAGCATTAAAGGAATTCTAAAATCTCATACCTGTAACCTGAGCCCCTGGCTTTGCACAAACCATTTGGAAATGTCCTGGTTCCCGGAATTCTGTGTTTGTTTGTAAATAAAGCTGGAAGACTAGTAATTTCTTCACCAAGCCCAGGAGAAGGAGAAGAACGAGGATGCATCCTCCTTAGGGCAACAGCACAGAATGTTGAGCTACAGCCAATGCAAACGGAGGGGAAGAAGGGAGAAATGCCAATTGCTATTCAGCACCTATTTAATTATTAGTAGATGTCAAACATACAACCATAAGAGTGCAGGCACAGGGCTAGAGGGAGGATGCCGGAGATATTAGCCCTGCAGGTTAAGGCTCTGCAGAATGCCTTGAACGATATTCTGAGGATGAATGGATGAATGAATCAGTCATGAGAGACACGACACACAGGTACAGAAAACCAAATAATAAAATAAAGAACTCTTTGAGTCAGTTGAGAAATAGTTAGCACCTTAAAGTTTAAATAAATAAAGTTTTCCCTGAAAACACAGTGAGCTGTGATCATGCCACCGTGCTCCAGCCTAGGTGACAGAGTAAGACCCTGTCTCTAAAACTAAATAAATAGATAAATGAAAAACTAAATGTATAGAAAGTGACAGAGGAAATGGGACTTATATGGATATTTAAAGGAGTGTTATAAGTTTATTGCAGCAATGTTTATACTAGCCAAAAGTAATGGAAACCACAAAAGGAGATTAATCAGACTATGGTACTTCATACAATAGAATACTACACATCTCTAAAAATAATGTAAAGAAATTTTTTATAGCATGGGATAATCTTTTCAGTACGTAAAGTGGGAAAAAGGTTTATAAATGAGTATACAGATAGATAGAAAATGAAGCCATTTTTATAAATAAGAAAATCCACACATGCATGAGTGTATGCAAAGCTGTTAGCCATGATGTCTCTATTAACTTATTAATTCCACTAATGTATATTTACAAGGAATATTTATAATTGTTCTAATAAGAAGAATTATAGGCCGGGCACGGTGGATCACGCCTGTAATCCTAGCACTCTGGGAGGCCGAGGCGGGTGGCTTGCTTGAGGTCAGGAGTTCGAGACCAGCCTGAGCAAGAGCGAGACCTCGTCTCTACTAAAAATAGAAAGAAATTATCTGGCCAACTAAAAATATATATAGAAAAAAAAAATAGCCGGGCATGGTGGCTCATGCCTGTAGTCCCAGCTACTCAGGAGGCTGAAGCAGGAGGATCGCTTAAGCCCAGGAGTTGGAGAGTTTGAGGTTACTGTGAGCTAGGCTGACGCCACCGCACTCACTCCAGCCTAGGCAACAAAGCGAGACTCTGTCTCAAAAAAAAAAAAGAAGAAGAAGAAGAAGAAGAATTGTATATGTGTGTGTATACACATATTTTTTTTTTTTTATGTTGATGTGGTCGTGGACAGAATAAGGGTTCTCCACAGACATGCATGTCCTGATCCCTGGAACTTGTGAGCCTAGCGGGTAACATGGCAAAGCAGAACTAAGGTTGTGGATGGGGCTGGGGTTGTTGATCAAATGACCTTAAAATAGGGAGATTATCCTAGGTCATCTGGACAGGCCCAGTGTAATCTAATCACATGAGTTCTTAAAAGTGGGCGGAGGACAGGGTCAGGGTGATATGACAGGAAAAGGACTGCCCTACCATTGCTAGTTTGGAAGTCAGAAGGAAGCCACAAGCCAAGACATGCAGTGGCCTCTACAGACTGGTGACGGTCCTCAGTTTACACCCAGCAAGGAAAGTCCCTCAATCCTACAACCACGAGGAACTGAATCATGCCAACAACCCAAAGAATCAGCAAACGAATTCTCCCCCAGAGCCTCCAGAAAGAAGCGCAGTCCGCCGGCACCTTGACAGTGAGGCCCCGTGGGACTTCTGACCTACGGGACTGACGTCATCATTGTGTGTCGGGCTAGGCCACTGCGTTTGTCATCATGTGTTACGGCAGCAGGAGCCAACCAACATAGTCGAGAGGGGGTTGGGATTGAAGAGAGGACAAGGAGAGTTTATTCCGAAGTGAGGAAGACTCGAGTAGAAATACTAACACCGCATTTGGGAGACTCGGTAGGATCAAAGGTTAACAGAAGGGAAGGGAAAGAGACAAGGTTAGAAAGACCCGGATTAGAGAAGGCCAGAGGTGCAGAGCTGGGTGACAGGGAAGTCAAAGAGAACGGAGGTGCATGGCGGCTCTTCCACCTTTGAAAGGGGCCCCAGGACGAGGCTGCCTTCTGGAAGCGTAATGGAAGGCTGCTGGGGACGGAAGGAGGGAGGAAGGGGCTTTCTTTGGTTCAGGTACCTGGGGAACGTGGAGGAGATTTTCTAAAGGGTTTATAATAGCCCCTCATGGAGACTCGTAGTCTAGGAAGCTCGGGAGAAATAAATAAAAAGGTGATCAGTCAGCAGCAAAGCCTTAGCGGAAGTGAGCTGTGCCAGCCTGAGCCCACGGCACCAACTGGGCCCCGCGGCAAAGTGACATGGCGATTCTCACCATTGACGGGGCCAGGTAAAAATCCCTGCTAAAAGCTGCGTGTCAAATGGTAAGCGAGTCCTACAGCTCACTCATCCTGGTCTTCTCATTGTTCCAGTTTAGGATTAAGCAAGGAGGAATGGTGAAAACTGTTTAATCATGCCTTCAGAATGAGCGCCTGTGTTCTTCCAATGTACTCAGCCATACACGGGCAGTATTTGTGTAAACAGCAGCTTATTGGTCTTACATTTAGCCAAATCTAAAGAAAGTGAATGACTGTATTGAATTCTATTTTTGCCCCCTTGTTTGTTGCTTCATTACATGGAGTTTTTGGATCAAAGCCTACATTTAATATAAATAAAAGTTGATCTGCTAAATATTATGAAAAAGATCATTAAATCCCAGAAAAGTAGCCGTTCCTAAATCCTGAAATTTTCTGTTTTTCTGATAGACTGCCAGCAGCACTTTGTTTGGATTAGAATTAAGTGTCTGCCAAATTGGAAACGGTAAAACTCAATCTCAAAAGATTTTTTTGTAAATTTAAGGTAAGATTTTAAGCGGCTCTTGTCACATATTCACTTTAGTAAAAATGAGTATTTTTCTACATGAAAGTCCTGTGAATTTATAAGCCAACTACTTCCAACAGAGTTGAGGGGAAGGAGGAACAGAAGACAGGCCTAATAGAAACTTATTTTCCTGATGTGATTCCAGAGATTCTCAGAGTCTATGTAGAATAAGATGTCCTGTGGGGGAATAAAACTTGAGGTGACAGAGTTGTTATCAGGCTCAAGTTGTAGAGTATGATAACCATCCCAGCACACCTAAATGCACCTTGAGTCAGAATGAAGAAGGGCACACCCTCATCACGGCCCTCCCTGGGACATGCTCTGATGGGTCAGCATCAGGGAGACCACCAGGGTCATGACCTGCACTTATTGGGAGCCAGCCGTGCGCAGGACTTTGCTAAGCACTTTCCCAAGTACTAACTGAGTCTCAAGAGCTTTAGGGGGCAGGCCACAGCTTCCCCTTTTCATAGAGGAGGAAGCCCCCGTCCAGTTGATAAGGGCTTATTACTCCCAACCACCCAGTGCCAAGTAAATCTCCAGTCATTCTAGGTTCCATTGCCCTGTTTTATTTCCTTCATTGCTTCTGTCTCTATCCAGAATTATTTAGTGTATCTATTTGTGTCTGTGTTCCCAGCAAATGCTCAATAAATACATACGGAGTGGATGAACAAACTTGCCCAAGGCCCCACAACTGTTGGTGCCTGGGCTAGAATTTGAACTCCGCTCTATGTGATTCCAAAGATAACTACATATTTAAAGACTTTTTATTTAAAAAGAACTACTTAGATACTTCCTGATGAAATGATAGGATGTCCGGGACATGCTTCAAGATGATACAGGGGGTGGAGGTGCATGTAGATGAAACAGAATCAACTGTGTGTTGGTCCTTGTTGAAGCCAGGTAATGGATACGAGCAGGTATATTGCAATATTCTCTCCACTTTTGTATGTGCTTGAAATTTTCCATAATACAAAGTTTAATTTATAAAAAAAAAGAACTTCAACACTCATTTTTTATTTCTGTTCTTTCTTCTCTTGCTACAATCATTGCTCTTCCCAGTCTAAATTCCATTCTCCTTCTCATCCTGAACTATTTAAACAATTTCTATTTCCCTTACTGGCTTTGCTTCTCCATTTCTCTGACTTATGGACAGTAAATGAAAATTTTTATTTTTCCCTGAACACTTTTACATGTAAAATATTGCCATATTTTCAATTCTATCCATTTGCCAAAAGAGCAGGAATTTAATTCCAAAACTGTATATACACAAATCAGTGAGTTTATGTACAAGTTTAATATACTTAATGGTTTTAAGTAAAATCTAAAATTCACGTATGTGAGGAAATTGCAACATAGGACACATCTGACTCATTGTTATTTAAAACTATTAAACATAACTTCTGTTATTATTCACTAAGTATCCTTCTGAGGCAAACAAGCAAGCAGTAACGCCTACTCAAGGCAATTATAGGAAATAAGACCGCGTTAAACACCAAATAAGAGACAAATATATTGTTTTTACTTTCATTCTTCTGATTGTCACCATCTTTCTAGCACCGTCACTGGAGCAAGTGTTATTGGTTTCTCAACCTATATTCATTCTCTGATGCTTCCTTGTCACCTGAATTCAAATGTTGTTGGAGCAGCAAGGTGCCCAGCCCCAGGTGAGATGTTCACTTTCTCACCCTCTCTCATCTAAAGATAGCTTTGTAAAAACATCTAGCCAATGAGATATATGTGAAAATTTACTTGTGTTCTGGGAAAATTTTAGCATTTGCTTATGAAAGGAGATGGAAATATTAAATAGATATAGCATATCCTTCTACCACCACCACCACCACTGAACACACACACGTGCACACACACTCTTCCTACCTTGAATGTAGACATGATGACTGGAGCTACAGCAACCATCTTGCAACCAGGAGGATGGACTCGAACAAACAGGATGACAGAGAGAAAAGAGGTAAGAAACCTGGGCATCTAAAGGCATTGCCACTGAGTTAATGCCAGCAACAATCTACTTTTAGTTAAGTCAGGTCTTTTAATACTTGTAGCCAAATACATTCTTAACCAATATAGTCATTTTTGCTGAACTCTTTACCTACAAATTAATATTGATAAATTTCAGAGAAAATGAAATTTGAAGATAAAGGTAGATGATAAGATAGGTGGGCCTTACAGACATCCAAGATTATAGTTTTGTTCAGCTTCTGGAATTTACTCAGTGGCTTCAGATAACCTTCTTGAGGTTCTAAAGCTTCCCTTTACTCAAAGGACCATTTCATTCACAAGAAATGGGTATAAACCTGAACAGTGGATGATACAAGGCATTTTATGTATTTCCATAAATAAAATTACATATTAAAAAATGTGTGTAAAATTTTTCTATTATTTGCTGTAAAATAATTTCATGAGTTCCAAAAATAATTCCAGGTTAATAATCTCCCCCCACCCACCCCTCAGTCCCATTCCTTTTCTGAGCTTGTCTTCTATCTTCTCACTTTTATTCCTTCCCTCTAACACTGGATTTTCAATTCCTAGTTCCTTCCCCTCAGAAATAATTGTTGAAGTCTATACTCATCCTGTTATCAGCTGTCAGACTTTCTTTTGTTCAACAAACTTTCATTGAGCATCTACTATGTGCTACTATGTGTGGTGTGGGGTACTGGCGGTGTACTGCTGAGAACACCTGTCTGGTGAATCTAATGGGCTAGCACAGGTTCTCTCTTAAATGGCATCTCAGTGTGACTACGAATACATTGCATCTGATGTTTATGTAGCTGAAACGAATGTATATGAACAAATCACAATTTTTTAAATGTTTTAAAACTCGATATTCCAGACTTGCCATTGCAAGTGAATAATTTGCTACTGACCTTTAGATGCTTCAGTTGGGTGACAGGAGTACCTGGATAAGAACAAAAATGGTTCTGTGTGCTTTAATATGGGATAAAAAGAAAAAAGTGTGTTTGACTATTTGCATTTGTTTCAGAGGTTATAAGCAACTTAGAAAATTCCAGGTCTGGGCAATATGTACACACACACATGCACACACATATACATGTGTCTAAAAAAATTATATAATCTCAAACTTAAAGCAATCTTTAACAGTAAAGTCCAACTCTAACCTTGGACATATTAGGAAACTAGATCCCAAAAAGGTTCGATGATTTGGTTAAGTTTATAAAACTAGCAAATGCGTTAAATCCAATTATTTCACTCAGAGAGGAGGCTCAGAAGTTAATTCAGTTAGATAGTAGAATAGGAGTAATGAGACCATGGCTGAAAACTGACTCTCTGGCGCTCTGTTGGAAAGAGACAATTTCAGAGAAACAAACTAGAATTCAGTCTGTTATTGAGGGTAGAGGGGCTGGTATGATAGTGGGATGAGAAGACAGCAGGTGAACAGAGCTGGTACAGTTATTGACTGTGGTTAAAGCATTTAAGGGAGAAATTGTAATACTCTTTCTGATAATGGAACATGCCGTGTTTTAAAGCCCTGCTTAGGATGGGGAAGATGTTATTCTGCTGCAACGTTGGCTCAACAGTCTTTGAGTCTAGGGAACAAATCAAGCTGATTTGTCACCATTGTGTAAGAAAGTATCAGAGCTTTCACAGGAAAAATGATTTAAAAGGGTTGAGGCTAAAGAGAGGTCAATACCGATTTGTTCCTAGGTGGCATTGCTTGGCGTTATTCTCCATGTAGTTGTCTCTGCTTTGCCACGTAGACACAACACCTGTGAGGTCCCATCCACAGAGGTTCTCAAATGGCATTTGTAGGTCTTTGGGGAAAATGTGGACGCACCATACTCTCAATGCCTACTTTGGGGAAAGAGGGCCCCTCATTTTCATCAGATTCTCAAAGCAGTCTCTGACCATAGAAGAGTTAAGGATTCTATTAATAAACTTTGTGACTCTGAACTCACTTCACCCATAGAAACACGGTCAATGCATGAACGGGGCCAGTGCACAACTGAGCTTCTCCCAGTTTCTCTCTCTAGATGACCAATAATTTATGCCAAGCAAGTAGAAAAGAAATACAAATTTCACTGATTTTATTACCTTTTCCTAAGGGTAGGGCAAAAAGGTGAAAAAATTAAGTTGTCAACAGGTACAATTTTGCACTTGCTTGTAAGAGAGCGAAAGTGTAGACCAAATGGAGTGTAGAAGTGCAGATAAAATCATTATTTTATCCAGTAGCTGCAGACTCCTCGCACTACCATTTCTCGGCCTGGCCACAATTGCCTAGGGTAATGTGAGAAAGCGTGTGGAAACCATGATTAATGGTTCTTTCTTATCTCCTATTAAAATGCCTAGCGGCCTTTGAATATAGGTGCCTGAACGGTTTAAATTTATTAATTTATTTTTATTAGAATCAGTGTATCCTGACACTAAATTGCTTTAGCACTTTGCAAAAATTCTATAAAACTAATTTATGAAGTAAGTTTTGCTGGCTATGCATGGCCTGGGCACTTATTTATAAAAGATTCAACTTTCGTTTTTGATTCAGAGCTTTTGTTTCTCCACATGTATGAATCCTTTCCCAAACTGACAATTTTCTTCTACCTTCCTCACTTACATATTGTGGTTTTTAGATGTGCCGTGGGACTGCTTAGCATTACACTGTCTGTGGTTCACAGGGAAAGGGTATATTTGACTTTAAATAGGAATAAAATGATATTTTTCACACTTCTGTTTAGTTTATGAGGTGAACACAAAAATACCGTGAATGCTAAGCAAAAGTGATTAACTCAACAAACATTTATCATCTACCTACAAAGTACCAGGAATTGTGAATAAGAACAAGAAGAAATGTGAGTGTTTATTATGGGTGCTCCGTGGCAAAGGCTGCACTATGTTCTTTACACAGACTTTCTGATTCAATCTTCACCACAATCCCATTGGTGAGGTGGATACTATTTTTAAGCTTCATTTTACAGATAGGAAAACTGAGGCAGAAAAGGTAAAGTCTATTGTCCTCAGACTTGCAGCTCAAAACTGATGGGACTTGAGCAGAAGCAACCCTGCCTGGAGCCTCCGTGTTTAAACACCTCATGGTCATCGTCTCACTCGGGGGCAGCACAGAAAGCAAGACAAATGGAGCTAAAACACACACTGATTATGTCTTTTCTATTTTCTAGAGAGTAGCCCACTATTATGGAGAGAATTTGAAGACATACTATCACTTCATGTTTCATAGTTTCAAAAACAATATGTCATGGGAAGAAAACAAATTATGGGCTTTAAGTTTTTTCTCTATACAATATACTTCACACTACACTAAAATCTGCATTTATCGAATAATGTTCCAGAATAATATCTGGAACCTTGTTAGCCACACACATACATTCTGATATATTCTTTCTTAACAGTGAGAAGGTAAGAAACCTAAGTAATGCATCTCCTACTGCCAAATTATCATCAAGGGTCTTGCCTCAGCTAGAGTGCCGTGGCATCATCATAGCTCACTGCAACCTCAAACTCCTGGGCTCAAGCGATCCTCCTGCCTCAGCCTCCCGTGTAGCTGGGACTACAGGCACGTGCCAGGACACCTGGCTAATTTTTCTATTTTTAGTACAGATGGGCCTCACTCTTGCTCAGACTGCTTGCTCTTGAACTCCTGAGCTCAAGCGATCCTACAGCCTCAGCCTCCCAGAGTGCTAGTATTACAGGTGTGAGCCACCTCGCCTGGCTTTATTATCTAGGTTAGAAAAAAACTGAAAATATGAAAATCCAGAGGGAAGATCTTTTAAGAAAGAAGCACAGCCATTAGAAAAAAATATATATTTTTTTCTCCCTTGTCCTCAGCCAGTCTGGATTTTCACCCAAAATGTGGATGGGGGTGGCAGGGAGGATGGGCACAGAGGACACACACGTTTCTCTGTGGTCCACGCACAGCAGCCGACGGTGCACACACACAGCTCACCACTTCTGAGCGCTGGCCAGGGCCACGGGGAAGTGCCAGGATACTGCACCAGCACAAGGTTGCTAGACCAGTAAGAGGAGAGTAAACATCTATTTCAATAGGAAGCTTGTTGTGACAAGGGTTTTGGCCCAGCTTCACTAAATGATGACAAATTTTTTTTTGCATGAATTTCCATTCTCTTAGATTTTGCAAATGCGTCCTCTGAAGTTGGTCCACCACATGTGCTAACAGGATCCAGCTGCGTGCCCCAGCAGGACGAGGTGAATGTGCAGGCAGAAAGGGGGCTGGGCCACAGTGGGATTCCAGCACCAGGGCCTTGGACTCTCACACACCCTCCTCACTCCACGATCCAGGAATTCACATTCTAGAGAACGCGTCCTATGCCCTAAAACTTTGGATCTTTGGGTGTCTGGGCTTAAATTCAAACATCCCTTAAGGCATCGTGAACCCTAGAATATAGTCCTGAAAGATTGTTTATCCAAAAGTCTATAGGTAATTACAAAATTGTTTATAAAAGACTTTTATTAATGATGACTCAGTTTATTAATCATGACATCATAATATTTTTAAAACATTTGCTATAAATGTGAGTCAAGGGGTTAAGTTACCTGCCTACCTGCAAATTACAGTTGACTGTGTCATTTCAGCCTAACATAGATCAATACAGACACAGAAGCATTGGTCAAAAGCAAATCCACTGGGGGGTTCACCTGGTAAAAAATCTCATATACTTATCTTAATAAGATTATTGTGTCTGAGATTATGTTAAAGAGGAATAGGCTAAAGAGACATTGGAAAAGGAAAAATACAAAAGTAAAAATATAACACTAATGGACATTTTCACAAAGCCTACTGCATCATTTTCATGTATCATTCAGGATCCTTTTACAGCTCAAACTGTCTTAGGCAAAAAATAAAAAAAAGAGGGCGGGGGATATGGAATGACTGTTTTGGCTTACGTAACTGCAAAGCCCTGTGGGTAGAAAACTGACTAGATTTGGGCTCTCAGATGATATTATCAGGAGCCTGGCTCTCCATTACTCTTAGCTCATAACAGCTTAGCCTTCTGTGGCTCTGTTCCTGGCAGACTGCCTTCCTAAGTTGCGGCTGATATGGTGTCCAGCCAGCCTCTACCAACCTAGCGATGCCGGTAGGAAGAGGACGTCTCTCTCTAGCAGAGCAAGAAAGTAGTGGCTGCATCTCATTGGCCTATTTTTGGTTCTGTGACCAACCCAAAGCCAATCACTGTGGCCACTGTCATATCCTGTTCTCATGGATGAGGTCTGTGTCACATATCTACCTTTGGACCCAAGCAATGGGGTCAGCCTCAGTTTAACCCTTACGCGTGAGTTTGCTGGAGCTGCCAGAACAGAGTACCCCAGGCTGGGGGCTCAACAACAGAAACTTACTTTCTCACGGTTCTGGAGGCTGGAAGTCTAGATCAAAGCATTGTCAAGGTTGGATTCTCTACTGAGGCCTCTCTCCTTGGCGGGTAAATGGCATCTTCCCTCTGTGTCCTCCCATGGTCCCCCTTTTGTGTGTGTCTGTGTCCTCGTCCCCTCTTATAAGGACACCAGTCATATTAAATTAGGCCACCCACCCAAATGACCTCATTTTAACTCTACTTCTTTCAAGGCCCTATCTCTAAATGCACATTCTGAGGTACTGGGGCTTAGGACCTCGCATATAAATTTGAGGGGGAGGTAATTCAGCCGTGTAAGTTGAATTTTCTGTTAACAGAAGAAGTTGATGCTGGGCAAACAAACACAACAAGGTCTGACACACCTTCCCAGTTTCTACAGACACCGTCCAGCGAATCCTGCAATGAGCTCGCTGCAACTCTGTTTCAGACAGTGTTTCTAGCCCCACAGGGATGCCACGCTTGCAAGGTTAGCACCCTCGGTCGATGGTGCCCGAAAGGAATTGTAATGCCTTTGAACCCTGTTCCCCAAGTGTACTCCATTAAACATTAGCCTCATTTGGGACTTTAAATAGATGTTACTGAAGAAAGGATTATGTGCTCACAGAAATGTTTTCAGTTTGTTCTGTTTTGTTTGAGAAACGCTCAACTCAAATCAGACAAGTGTCTAGGCCATAGGACTTTCCAGAGTCTTTTAGTCTGTTAATATTTTTGGTGAATCCCCAAGAATGAGTGTGTAATCTACAGTATTTACCATTCCTCCAAACACACATTAGGGAATGCTCTTTTATAAAAAGGCCACCCACATAACGGGACAGAGACTAAGTTTTGATTGGGAGGTGGAGGCGGGACACAGGAAAGAGTAGACACATGAGATCTGCTGAAAATGGGCTTTTGCCAGTTCTGGAGAGCTTTGGCCTGATTAGGTGCTAGAGCAGAATGTCAGTGTTCCCCCAAAATTCATTATGTTGAAATCCTAAGCCCCCATGTGAGGTATTTGAAGGTGGAGCCCTTGGGATGTGATTAGGTTATGAGGGAGCCCTCTTGAATGGAATTAATGCCCTTATAAAGGGGACCCCAGAGAGCGGCGTCACCTTCCCACCACCTGAGGACACAGAGAGAAGGCGCCATCAGGAACCAGGAGGCGGGTCCTCGCCAGACACCACCTCTGCCAGCACCTGCATCTTGGGCCTCCCAGCCTCCAGAACGGTGTGAAATAAATTTCTGTTGTTTATAAGCCGTCCAATCTATGGTATTCCATTGCAAGGACTAAGACATCTGGCATATTAACCAGCTCACCCTCAGCTGGCGAGAGGCTTAGAGCTGAGAAAAGAGGGCTGACTGAGGCTGGCTGCAAAGAAGAACAAGGAAAAGCAATCAGGACAGAAGGGAAAGCAAGGAGAAGCTGTGGTCTAAAACAGCAAGTTCAAGAGATTTAGCAAAATCTAGCATGACTTGTAGTGGCTCCATCTATAAGGGATTATTTGGAGGCTGGGAGGCCTACAGTGAGATTTTCTTAACATCACTTGAATCTATGGGTCATGGACCGGGAAGATGGCAGCTGATGAGATGGATATTAGAACCTGGGACCAGTCCAGAAAGAAACAACCTACTTGCCCAGGCAAGGGATGCAGATCCAAGATCCAATTCCAGAACTGGAGTGGGAGCCAGGAGCCAGGAAGATAGGCTGGCCATGCCCAGAGCTTTAACTCGGGGAGATAAGGGACCAATCCTCACACAGTTTTCAAGGGTCCATGTTCATGGCCAGATCCATCAAATTCGGAAGCAGCAGATTCCAAGAGCAAGTTTACTAGCAGAGAAGGAGCTTCCATTCTGCTGGCAAGCTGACCTCCCAGCCTTATGCTTAGCCTCCTCTCCTGCAGGTCCCGTCGCCCCTCCTGCTCCAACCAAGAGGCCTGCTGACAGCCCTCGCGGCACAATTGCTGCTTCCTGTTTTTACTCTTGCTGCCCCCTTTTCTATGTACTACCTGGGGGACCACTGATCACGTAAGACCCAGCTCTCGCAAGACCTCATCCAGAAAGATGTTCCTGCCCTCCATGTGCCTTCTTCCCCCTCCCATGCTGGGCAAGCCTCCATAGAACCTTTAACACCCCAGCGTGGTGCCGTGCTGTGCGGAGAGTAGACGCACACGTATGGTGTATGGTGGGTGTATGGAGTACGGTGGGGCTGCAGTCGATGTCTGTTCAACTCAAGTGATCTGTGGCAGCAAGGTACCCACAGAGTTAATTGACTCCACATAAAGTGGGAATTAAGCCCAGCATATTGCAACACTTACTTTCTACTTGTAAACGTTGAAAGGCTACCCTTTCACATATAATTCTCCTGCCATCTGACCTCTGAAACAAAATGGAGCACACGGTGTCAAGGGAGCCACGGCATCTCTCTGACACATGGTAATTACCCTTAAAAGGGTACCTCCCAATGAATCCTCTAAAAACTCCACAGCTCAGAGGCTGGCAGCGTTCATAAATCAGCAGCTCTGGCCCCTCAGAAGTTTAGGAAGTTAGCAAGGACACTTGACAGAATTACTGCTTTTATTAATGCCGTGGGCTTGGATTATTTATTTAAGATTACTGGGATCTGAAAACATGCACTCCAATCGAGCCCTCACCTAAATCACAGTGAGTGAACAGCAACTTCTTGCTATTTGTTGCTGCTGGGAAGAAGCTCTCCAAGGCATATCAAGAGCTGGTTAAGCGCCAGGAAGAATAAGGACGATTAAAAGGACCTTTTCCATTCCAAACATTAGAAATGTTAAATACATGTTTTGCAGTTCAGTTGTTTTAAAATATTTTGCAACATGACCTTTATGAATATTTGCATGTCCCTCCCACTCCAAATAGTCAGTGACCATTAGGCAGAGGCCCCTGGGGAGGTCTAATGAGGAAGGCTGCGCAGAGAGGAAGTCGCCCCTATAAGGGTGCGTGTTACTCTTCCAGGTCACGGACTACCAATTAGACTCTAGTTACTAGAACACTAAATTATTCAACGTAACCTGAAAAGGAAAAAAGCTTCCCAAAGTCGGAGAGGCAGACAGAACCTCAGAACAGGAAAGGGCTTCCACAATCGCCACTTCAAAACCCCCGTTTCCGAGGAAGCACAAAGAACTGAAGAGAGGAATCGGTTTCAGGGAACGCACCTCCATCTCCAATCAGTGGGGCTGCTATTGAGTGTGTCTTTTGAGACACTACACGTTTGGTTGGTTTTCCTTTTCCCTCTTCCTCTCTGTTCCTACCACTGTGTTCTCTTCCTCTTCCAGACACTCAAGTGGGGCGTTCTGCAGTGTCCATTTCCCATCTCTCTCCCATCCTAACCTTGTCTCCCAGCAAACCAAACCACGGCCACTCTCCACGCCCATAGCACGCTTTGGATCTGTGCCCTTGGGTGTGCTTTCCGTCTGTCTGCAATGATCTTCCTTCCCTGGGAAGCTAGCAGACGTCTGCTCAGCTTTTAATACCCAGCTAAAGACAGGCCTGACTCTCCCTATTTTCTCTCTTGCATTGCCATAGACATTACCCATAGGCATTGTAGTAGAGCACTTATGGCATTGAATTCTAATTATTTGCTTACTTACATGTCTCTGACTCAACAGTGAGCCCTACACAATGCCTCAGTGACATGCCAATCCCCTACACTCCCACGGTGTTCACATCCACTCTATGCCACATCCGTATTTCCTGGACCACTCTCCCTGCCTATGCTCTGCCAAATGTTCTACCAATATCTCAAACCCATTTCCAAAGCTGAAACCATTGTTCCCCTTGCCCGTCCACCCACTGCCCAAAATCCACTCCTGGTCCTCCCCATGTCCATTACTATTAATGCTATTGTGACCCCGTCAGTCACCCAGATTAAAAACCCAAGGTTTTCATTGACTCTTCTGCCTCACCTGCCTCTGAACAACTGCTCAACCCTGTTCATACCTCCTTGACCACATCTCTAGCAACATCTCCCCTCCTTCTTCATTGGGTCCACAGCCTGAATCCAGCCCTCATCACCTCCTGTCTCACCATTTTCAGGACCTTCCACTCTGTTCTCTCAGCCCCTGGTCTTGTTCCTCCAAGCCACCCAACACTCTGCTACTAGAGTAATTATCCCCACGGGAAGTTTGGTCACATCCTTTTCTTGCTCACAAATTTTCAATGATTCTTCTGTGTCTACAGTCCAAACTTTTAAGCGTTTTATTTAAGGTCCTCTGCAATTCAGCTTTGACCACATTTCCATTCTTAGCTACAACTGCCCCAAGTGGCTCATTCTAAGTCCAACCACAGCTTCTCATGATTGCATTTTCCTACTATGCTTCCTACTAATGCTTCCAGCCTATAGGCCCTTCTCATTAACTGTCACCTAAAACTCAGCTCAATATATCACATTTCCACGAAGTCTAAGCAGAAGTTAATTAATCCCAAATCCTACAAAGTACTTTGTTTAAAACTTTATTTTAATATGATCCCATTTTCTCCTGTATTTTTTAGTAGGGGGAAGAGGAAAGTTAATACTATCAGGGCAGAAATCCCTGCATCGTCCACAGTGCACATCATAGTATTTGTACATAATAGGCACTTAATACATGTGCACTGAATTGAATTAGATTATATGGGAAACAAAAATCTACATAACTACCAGATTCATCAACTCTAAGACTGATAATTTTTCACATTTATCATTTCTGAAATCAGAATGCATCTTACAATCAATCATGGTCCCAGTAATTGATTAGCAGTATTTTTCTCTTAGTGATACATAAAATGACAGTGCCTCTTACAATGGATAATATCTTATATTCAAGAAAATAGGGTTTATAGAACAGCCCGATGTTAAGCCCACTTTGTGAAAAAGCTCCTCAGAGGATACAACAATCAACTGTTGTGTGAAAAACACAATCACTGCTACCAAAAGACAAATAGAATTGACACTTAATTATTAAGAAGCTAAAGGAAACCTATTATTCCCTCCAAGTAGCTCTTAGTCTGCTATACTATGTTCTTCATGCTCTAACTGCAGCCAAATCTCAGTAGCTATAAGATGCTTATGGGACAAGGCTGCATCCAACTCCTCCAACAAGGTTAGCATAGCACCTTACACACAGTAGGTACTCAATTAATCTTTATTGATTAATTCATCTTTAATGTATCTCTGTTAAACTAATTAGAAAACTAGGGGCTATGGAGAGCTGTTCCAAAGCACAATCAGAATTAAGTTTGAAGCATGAAGCAAAGAAATTATAAAATTTTTCAATCCACACTCTTATCTTCATCGTCCATATAGCCACTGTGTTAATTGTGGTCTGATCATTATTGTAATCAGCATTACCCCAACTCACACTCATTGAGCATTTACTCTAGCCAAACGATGTTGTATTAATTACTTTACCTGAAATATTTAGCTCAGTCTTCAAAAATCATGTTGTACAATTGCAAACATGTGGAACCAACCTAAGTGTCATTAATTGCTGAATGGATAAAGAAAACGCGGTGTGCGCATGCGCGCACACACACACACACACACACACACACACCATGGAGTACTACTCAGCCATGAAAAGAAATGAAATAATGTCATTTGCAGCAACTTGGATGGAACTGGAGAACATTATCCTAAGTGAAGTATCTCAGGAATGGAAAAACAAACACCACCTGTTCTTACTAATAAGTGGGAGCTAAATGATGGGTACACGTGGTCATAAAGTGGTATAAAGGACACTGGAAACTAAGAAGGGAGGAAGGTAGGAGGGGGCAGGGATAAAAAACTTACTTCTCATGTACAATATACACTATTCTGGTGACAGGCACATGAAAAGCCCTGCCTTCAGCATTATACAATTCATCAATGTAACAAGAACACTTGTACCCCTTAATATTTTGAAATAAAATTTACTTTAAAAATTGTGTTGTAATAGAGAGTTTGATTCTATTTTTTGATGTTTGATGACTGACAGCTTTTAAGTTTCACCCCTCCCTCTTCCTCTCCTGCCCCACATTTGGAAAAACTGATAAGAAAGGCTGGGAGATTTCTCCCTTGGCACCTGTGGGAGATTCAAACCACACAAACCCCTGTCTACATGCAAGAACACTTATCCCAACCCCTCTCCCTAACCACAATAAGAGCCCCAAGATAGTCTCCTTTCCCTGTTCGCTCCAGCCATTTCAGACCTGCTTGGGAAGCATGCCCTGCTCTCTAGAAAACCTCGTTATGTAAGTGGTACATCTTTGCACACTCTTGTTGTGCGTGTCACATCCAAACCAAGGTTGGGTGGAGAATCCATCCTGACTGTGAAAAGCTGTCAGAACAACGATGGCTACTATTATGATGACCCCTCCTTTAACCTATGGGGAAACTGAGGTTCACAGTTTTACCCGAGGCTCTGGAGTCAGCTCTGCTGCTGACCGCCAGCGCGCTGAACCCCACGCTGCGTTTTCTCCTGCCTGAACTACTGTGAACAGCCTTCCACCCTGAAATCCCTCTCCAAACAAAAACAGTAGCAACTCACACCTGAGTAGCTCATTTCCTTCTTCCCATGGCTGCTCATGACTACGTAAAAGATTATCTCTGTCTCATTCTATTTTTCTAGACTGATCTCAAAAAAATACCTTCTCTGTGAAGGTCTCCACAGGGCCCCAAGCAGTCTGTGCTCTGCTCTATACTTCCACATAATCTCCTCCACACATTGTGTTATAATAATTATATGCTGCAATGCAATTAGTTGTTCACATATCCATCTCCACAACCAAACTCTGTGTTTTCAGTGCAATGCCTGACACAGACAGAGAGAAAAAATCTGATGAATGAAAGTTAACAAAATGGTGTAGCAGGAGCCTGATGAAAATAGATACAGTTCTGTTCTAACCATTTCAGTAGCAACACTCACCCAGGATTGTTATATTGCATTTGTCCAACGTACTCACAATCAATCATGTATTTACATTTAAGATTAAATATTATTTTTCTTTCCAGAGTCTTTGGATTCTCATATTAATTTGAGAATTTTGAAATCATAATAACCTTCCAAGTACTCTCTTTGCCTGTAATTTCTCCTCCTTCCCATCCAAGCTACGAACTTTCACATAAAGGAAATCACTGTCTCCAGACAATTATCTGTTATCCATCTGGAAACAGAAAAACATGAATAAATTTAACCTTCTATCCAAGCCCTCATTTAAGTCAGAGATTCAATCTTCCCATCAAACTACTATAATGTAGTTTCCTGTATAAGTGACATCACCAGAAACAGACAAATGATGACTTTCCATTATGAATCTCATAGGCTAACAGTTTCCCTAGAAAGTGGGAAAAAAGTCCCTCCCCTCAATATCATGGACATAATTATCCCACATATACTTTCAGTTCTACTGCTCTTATAGAGCATTGGATGAAGAATAAATTAAGTGGTTTAGAAAAAGTCAAATCCTTCTTTCTTAGAAATGGAAGGACCTAATCCAGGAATCCCCTATCAGAAGATGTGGACCTTCCTTTGCGTTTGAAGACTTACTTGTGAAACAGAAGACCATGCACCAGTATCAGTTCCAGGGAGGACTTTAAACACCTCACCTGTAGTATGCACCAGTATCAGTTCCAGAGGAGAACTCTAAATACCTTGTCAATTTCTGCCAAGGTTTCTGGATCTAACAGGGGATTTTGCATAAACTGAACTGCCAGGGTATGAGTCCAGTGAGGCAGAGCATTCACACAAGTCTTGCAAAGCAACTTTGTTACTAACAGACAGGCAGCAGGAATCAACAGAAGTCTAGGATCTACAGTGAATCAGTTCCCCAAGGCTCAGGAAAGCTGCCCAAGGCAGATGGAGTTTCCCTGGGTTCATACCCCAGGGCTGCAGTCCCCAACCCTTGGGGCGCTGACTGCTATCAATCCGTAGCTGTTAAGAACCCGCCTAGCTCTGCCTCTCCCCACAACCCTTCCCACCCCCGTCCCGCCCCCGTGGTAAAATTGTCTTCCATGAAATTTAGGAACTGGGCTGCATAGCAAGAGGTGAGCAGTGGGGAAAGGAGCAAAGCTTCGCATGTATTTACAGCCACTGCCCATCACTCCTATCACCGCCTGAGCTCTGCCCCGCTCCCCCCACCCCCACCCGCCATGGAAAAACTGTCTTCCATGACACCTGTCCCTGGTGCCAAAAAGGTTGAGGACCGCTGCCACAGGGGACCTTGGATCACGGAGCTAAAGTGTTTCAGGACAACCTATTCTCGGAAGGACTAGGACAAAGCCCAGGCTGTTCCAGACAGTTTCTCCTTATCTCAAGATACTACGTGGTGAGCACCTTCTATAGCTATCCTGAGAACTACAAACAGGAGAGGGAAGAACTAGGTGAGCCAAGGCCATCTGGGGACCTGTCCTCCTGCATACCAGATGCATTTCTAATCAATTACAGATGCTTCATTTTCTGTCTAGTTAGCCATATTTTCCGGTGGGGAGAGAGGAAGACATGGTCCATGGTGTCCCCTAGCTCTCCACTCAGAAGGTCCATTCATCAGCCCCACCCGACTGAACTAAAAGCTTCAATATGTGAGAGATGTCGCATACAACATCAACAGCTCCCCAAAGGGTTCGAGGGCATTGAATTAGCCTACTGAGAAATACTATGACTATTTTCCCTGCCATTACTAAACTCATATTATTGGCCAAAGTGACAGAATAATTCAGTCAAATAACCATTTACGTCCATCAAATAGCTGATCTAAAACACCAAATTCACTTTGCTGATTATTTTAGCCCTATGTGGACAAAAACTATACCACTCAATGCCAAAGGAAGCATAATAGTGATAATGAAAATATTAATAGATACAGTTTTATTTCATAACTTATGAAATTGATAATTTGTGTGAAATAATAAATCCCTCAGTTTATAGGTAATAAAACTATTACCATAGTCAGTAGCTTACCTAAAATCATGAAGTTATTCTTTTGCAAAACTGGTATAATTAGTTTCCTGTTCTATTGTCTGTACAAGTCATTTAACTTTAAGAGAAAAGTTCCCCATTGTTAATCTAAAACATTACATTGAGCTACGACTCATAAATTCATCCGGATAAGGATGATATTAATGCTACCTTCAAAGAACTTCTAGTTAAACAGTCCAGTAACTAGATTGGGGGGAAGATTGGGAGGTAGAATTCTGGCCATTTGAAGATGGACTCTGCAAGCATGAATCAAAAGCTTACGTATGTAGAGCAACTCAAGTAGGAAATTAGTGCTAAACTCCATTGGCTAAGTTGGACACAAAGGACCAGGCTTTTTAAGAGTGTTGTTTTTGGTGCAAATGTGTTACTTTCCAACGGATCTCGGACCAGCAAAGCATCCAAATTCTCCATTTGTGCAGGTATTATTTAACTTGCACATGGTAAATCTGGGTTTGAGAGTGCACAAGAAACAAACAAAAAGAAAAATGGAAAACTTATATTAAAAACTTCTTCCTTAATGCCCATCTCCTTTTGTGGGGTTTCTAATTGGGTAAATAAAAATAATATTGTCTAATTATACCTAGAAATATCTACTTGGGAAATTGGTATATGAAAAAAACAAAATTATATACTGTATAAAATTCAGAAGATATATGATCTGATATAAGGCAAAAGAAAAGATTAAGGATTGTGTGCTGCTTCTTATGGTGACCAAAATAAACAGAAAGGATGAAAATGATTTCTAGAAGGTAAAATTTTCGATTCGGTCCAATTTCTGGACTTACATGACCTTCCTATTCATAGTGTGTATCTGTATCCATTATGCTTATTGTCTTATTTTAAATATAAAGTTAAAGGCAGTCTCCCCAAGGACATAACAGTATAAAAATCATTTTAGGGACACCTGCAGGATCTTAAGACACTGAGAAATATCTGCATCCCTGGTGGCAAAGTGAGGCAGAAGTCTGACCTAAGAACACCTAAATGAAAAGTGCAAAATTGTTCTTATGCCAGGAAAAATACATCTTATATCAACATATTGAAAGAGTCACTGAAATTTCAGAATAGGGATAGTTATGTATATACATGTTAGTTAGGACTGAATCCTAGACTCTTCGTTTCATTACTTTGTACATGTAGGGCAATATACAAGCTCAATGTACAGCATCATAGAGATACGGAAACATTTTCCATTTTTGCCTACGTATTCCTTTATTATAAAATATGATGCAGGCACATACTTTCCAAAATGAGACATCAAACAATTTTTAAAGCCATGTGTCATTAATTTGTATCTTTAATAAAAAAGTTGTGAGAAAACAAACACTCCAGGCATCATGTGTGGATGAATGGAGAATATGGCCCTTGCCGCTGCTTCTCAAGTCTTTACAGAGCCCACATTCCAACCCCAGTGAGCAGCGGTGCCAGCCTGAACCCACTACTTCAGCCTGTAGCTATAAATAACAAGGGAGTCCATTAACCAAGGTAAGTATGGCTGTTCTAAATCATCCAAGCAAGTTCAGAAATTGAGGCTGCAGGACCCATTAGATTTCTCATGAATAGAAGAACTTTCAGTCCAGGATTCTAGAGAGTAATCTCTGTCCTCCCATCCTAACTAGAGAGAAGACATCAGTCCTAATTCCAACTGTGGTCCAGCTAGCCTTGGGAAAGTATGGGAACCACCACATGGCACAAAAAATTGTAAAACTGAAAGACACCATAACAAGAGACAGATGCATGAATTCCCTAGACAACATTTCCAACCAAGTGGTCTGGAGTCCGCTTCAGCATTTCCAACAATGACTTGTCTAAATATGATTCTTATCAAAGTGTTATCTGCACACTCCAAAGCGCCCCTGAGTCCCCTTCAAAGGTCTTGGAGTTCAAAACTATTTTCATAATAAAATGAAGGTGTTATTTGCCTTTTTCACTATGTTGACATTGGCAGTGATGGTGCAAAAGCAATGGATAAAACCGCTGGCCCCTAAGCACGAATCAAGGAATAGCACCAGACTGAACTGGAAGTCACTGTATGCTTCACTCCAGCCCCAGGGGGGCTTTTTACTAATGACCTTGATGATGCAGTAAAAATGAACTTACTATACCTGAACACCTGAAGTACACATTTTTTAAATAGTCTACTCTGTTTGAAGAAATGGGAGTCGCACATACAGTACTTTGGCCGCATATCAAAATATCAAAAACTGATGTTTGCCTTGCGTGAGCATTTATTTGAGTTGTAAGCTGAATCAGTCACTGTTTTCATGGAACACAATTGTTACTTGGGAGAATGACTGACAGACTATGGCTATTCAGATTTGGTTACTTGGCAGATTTTGTTTTTTAAAAAAAAATCAACTAAATAAGTCTGTCAGGTCAAGGTGAACAACTGGCAAATTTTTGTTGCCAGTGATAAAATTTGAGAAAAAGCAGGGGCTATATTGGGAGATCCTATTTCAGAACAAACAGTAATGCCTCTACTTGTGAAGACCATGAATTCCAGTTACAAACTTTGCTACCACAAACTTCCTTACCAAATGTAGACTTGCCCAAAGCATGTGGATTAAACTGGGACATTCTGCACTCTGCTCTGCTGTTGGCAAGATATTTCCCTCATGACAGGTGACGTGAGCTACGAGTCCCCAATTTTCTGGGCCTATTCAGAGGCACATTCAGTGTTGCCATGGATGCATCCAACACAGCTCGACAGAACCTTCCTTACTCCAAGCAGGAGATGCCCTGACAGGCGACCCTTCGCAAAGCTGAGCTGAGCCCTGGCCCCCTTAAAGAAAACAGGAGACCTTCTTCCTTGTTTCCTTAACCATCGGGCCACCACCGATGACTCAGGGCTGAGGGTGCAGAAACTCCAACTTCCTTCAGACTGGTTTTCCCCAGAGGATTTGTCATTCTGTACCATGAACAGTAAAATTTATTCTAATGTTGGCTTCACCATACAAGAAATAAGGCAGGAAAGAGATCAAGAGGAGAGAACTGTCTTTAATCAAAAATATGGAAGCACAAGGAAATAATAGTGAGTTTGTGTTGCTCCTGTTGTTTTGATTTTTATGTATGTGTTTCATTTGATTTTGTTTTACTTTAACGTGCTGGCTATCAAAGGGAAAAATGAATAGAAAATTACATAAAGCAGAAAGAAGTTTAGAAATTCCTGTGAAGAGGAACTGAGCAGTAACTGATGGGGCAATTTTAAACAATTTAATCATAACCCAAGGGTCTAAGTCACCAGTGTCCTGCAGAAATATAATGCAAGCGACATACATAATTTTAAATTTTGTAGTGGCCACTTTTTTTTTGAGACAAGGTCTCTCGCTGTTGCCCAGGCTAGAGTGCAGTGGCATGATCATAGCTCATTGTAACCTCAAACTCCTGGGCTCAAGTGATCCTCCTGCCCCAGCCTCCCAAAGTGCTGGGATTACAGGTCTGAGCCACTGTGCCAAGCCCTTTAGTAGCTACTTAATAAAAAATGAAATGAAATAAGTAAAATTAACCTTAATAATATATTTATTCAACTCAATATATCCAAAATATTATTTCAACATGTAATCAATATAAAACTATTAACTAGATATTTTATATTTTTTCATACTATATGTTAGTTTGCTAGACCTGCCAAAACAAAATGCCATGGATTACATGGTTTAAACAACAGAAGGTTATTCTCTTACTGTTCTGGAGGCTGGAAGTCCAAAATCAAGGTGCCAGCAGGGGTGGGTCTGGTGAGGGCTCTCTTCCTGGCTTGCAGACAGACACCGTCTTGCTGTGTGTTCACATGGCAGAGAGTGAGCTCTCTTGTGTCTCTTCTTATAAAGACACTAATCCTATCGGGATCCCACCCTTATGACCTCATGTAACCTTAATTTACTTCCTTGCACCAAATATTGTCACATTGGAGGTTAGGACTTCACCATATGAATTTTGGGTGGCAGGGGTGGGCACAATTCAATCCATAGCAACTAAGTCTTTGAAAATCGGTGTGCATTTTATACTTGCAGTACACCTCAGTTCAGACTAAACACATTTCAAATGAGCAATAACTACAAGTGGATACCGGCCACTGTCTAAGAACAGATCTCGATAAATGGTTACTGGCATTCCGAGCAACACTGAAATTGAGAACTCCAGAGCTAGAGCCAAGAGGCTAATCTTTAGGTAGAAGGCAGTTACTGCAGCAAGAAAAGTGACCAATGGCCAACACCACCAGAGCCAGAAACCAAGGTTCACCTGGTAGCAGCCAGGGAAACTGATGACACACTGCTTAAGGGAAAATCATTAGTATTGAGAACCCAACTGTCAGTGCCCAAAGTCTGTTGAAAAATTAAAGGTCCCCTAGCCAGCCAAGGCCTAAGGGAACATCTTTCCTCAGCCAGGAAAACAGTAGCAAGATTCCTGGCTGTGACTCCCTGCAAGGTGCGTGCAGGCTCACCCAGGGCTCCAGCCACAGGCACAGGATCAGGACCGGGGAGGCTTCTCCCACGAGTTGCCTCTCTGGGGGAATTGGTTTGACTGACATTTCTCACTGGCAAGTGTAAACAACATGTTAATAACAGACACACCAAATCCAGCCAACACTGCGGGCAAAATGAAAACAAAGATGATAAAATAAGGAAACAATGACTTAAAAAAAATTCCCTTAATTTCCACAGGACAAAGACAAACAATGAAACAATAAATAAATAAATAAATAACCTTCAAGAGTAAAAAATTCACGTCCTTTTTAATATAAAACCATACCTGCAGCAAGAACACTGGTCGTACGTATAACTGACAGATACCAAAAATCCAAAAGAATCAAGAAAAAAGTTTTAATTAATTAAGAATATTTTCATGGCTCATTGAGCAGCTGATACATCCTGTAGAGAGTTTTCCATTTGCTTGGAAATTTTTCATTCTCCCTGTGGATTTTTATGGGTGTTCTATTCCTGGTGTTATAGCAGTAACTCTCAGGGACTCACTCAGACTTTGACCTGCCAGAGGCAAAATTGTGATTGTTGCTTTGGCAGCTCCAACCTCTTCTTCCTGGGCCTCCAGCTCCCCTCTCACATTTTCTAGCAGGTCCCCACAGCTTTCTAGGTCCTTAGCCATTACCACCCCAGAAGGACAATGGAATAGGTACATTTGCACACAAATGTTCATAGCCACAGTAGAATCGGTTCCTTGGCCTGCTCTGTTTCCCTTCTCTCATCTGGTAACGGCTCTGCTCCCTCTGGAGAGCCACCCCTTTCTCAGTCTCTGTCTGTGGCTGACATGGAGCTGACTCCACACCCAGAATCCAGGGTGGGCCCATGACTGGGTGCCCAAGATGCATGTTCCATCTGTGGGCCACAGTGACAGGTGAGGAAAAGGCACATGAGCAAAGTCATCCAGGTGACCAGTTCCATCTAGGACTTCTCCAGGGGGCCTGAGGAAAGTGCTGTTCTCCTTCCACTGGTTTGGCTGAGAGGATCATCTTGCCACCATTTGGAAACAAGACTGTCTAACTGAAGCAAGCAAAGAGAAAAACAGGTTTAAGAGATGAGGGGAGTCACCCTTTTGACATCCCTTCAGCACTTGGTTCCAACGATCCAGGTTTCCAATTTGAAGCCATTTTGAATTGGGTTTTCTGTCATGTGCAACCATGAGGCTTTACAAATAGAGTATTGTACTAGCAATCTCTTAGGAATAGACATCCCTTCTCCCCATGACCATGACTACCAGAAGAGGCCAATGCCAACCACAAAGCAAGAGATCCCCAAGGGAAGGGATTTCAGGCACCTATGGCAAATTAGTGAAGCTAATAGTTACTGGCAGGAAGGTTTTCCAAAATCCATGCAGGTTCTAAAAACATCACATAGGTGACAGTCTGCACTGTCTCTGGGTAAGGCCAATTTTGCTGTTTTGTCTTCTCAGTCTATTAAGTTTTCCTTTAATTATTTGAGCCCACAGTGGAAAACATCTCAATAATTCAAATGCTTATCATTAGTACAGGCCGGGGCTGAATTCTTACAACTGTGAGTTGAAAAGCCCATACCTTTCTCCTGCTGTTATCCTCCCAGCCATTGTAACTAACCTCCTTGGTTATAGCCTCCCCTTCACCCAACTCTCCTTAGGCCGGTCACCTTTCTCTAATTTATCTACTCATTTTATTGTCCTGCTCAAAACTCTTTCATGGAATCAGAATAATATTTAAAGTCCTTACCACTGCTGTCTCCTCTGGGAAGCTTTCCTAGACAGCCCCTCTCCCCACTGAAGGATTAATACTTCTTTGGCAGATCCATTATTTCATATGTCAGTCATTAATGATAGCTATTTATGTGTCTACTATTTCTCCACCTAGTTCCACATTATAAATTCCTTGAGAATAGGGACTTTGTCTTATGCATCTTTGAATCCAAAATGCCTGGCTGTGAAAGAGACAAAAGCACTCAAGATGTATATAGGAATGCTTTGACCTCCATGAACTGGTACCAACCTACATTCCCATCACTCTACACATACATCACTGTTCCTCTGTTCCAGCCATATACGATGGCTTAGTTGGGCTCTTTTGGAGTTTACTCAGACAACATACATAATTGCAGGTACTATCTCATTTCCCTACCTTCTACCATATACACTTTTTCCTACTAGATATTGTAGACAGTTTCTGATTCACAAAAAACTCAACTTCTTCATAACATCCCTTACTCATAATTCCCTTATCTATCTCATGGTTTCTCCAGGTACATACATCCTCTCAGCTTCACTTTCCAAACCTAGCTGCTGATTCTTTATTTCATAATTTAATTTCCCAGGATCAAGACACTGACCAACCCAGCTCTTACCTGTTCATGCAGAGCTTTTCAGGCCAGGACATGGGCCAGCTAGGGATTGACTGCTTTCTGATCAGCCGTCCCTCTCTGGTCCAAGCAGCCTGGCCAGTAGGGGCAGGTTCACATGGCACAGACAGGTTCACATCTGCCTACGGCCACCCATCATCATGAGTGGGCTGTCACCCTTAACTGAGGCCAAGGTTAGGTCAGGCACCCTCAAATTGTCCAAAATACCCAACAAGACCTGTGCCCCAAACACTATATACCACTGACAATGCTGAATTGCCCTGTGTTTGCATCTATTTTCTCCATCTGAAACCTCATCCTTTGTAAGATCCAATTCAAATACTACATACTCAATAAAAATTTTCCTGAATCTCCTAATTGGTATCAAACTCTCCTTTTTCTGCAATCCCAAAGTATGAGTGCTTTTAATTTAGCATTTATCACACTCTGTCCTAGATGGTAAACGTTGGCATATGTTTCCCTTTTTTTTTCTAGATTGTAGATTTCTTAAAGGCCAGGAACATTTCATTCATATTTTGTTTCCCACAGTACACCTCATACAGAGCCTTGAAAGCAGTGATACTTAATAAAATATGAAATAAAATTGAATTCTAAATGGTTATTAAATTGTAATAACAGTTTTGGAGATGCAATATTGTTTGCAATTGTTCTGGGCTTCTTTTCACTGAGCCCAAATTGTCCTTAAAATATATCCTATTTCTAACACATTTTGTGTTCCACTGCAGATTTCAAGTCACTCTGCTTCCCCCAGGCCTCGGTCAATTCCTCCCGAAATCCCGCAGGCTGCTCTATCCTGAGACCTAGGCGTAAAGGCCCCGCTCTTCATGCTTCGATGTCAGTCGGAACAACCTGGCTCGAGACCTCCAGGGCCTGGAGATCAGCTCACAGCCCCAGCCTTCTGTGAGCTTCCTTAGCAGAAGCCCCGCTGAGACTCTGCCTCCTAAGTTTCTAAGTTTGGACTTTTTGTCCAGAATGTCAAACATTTGTAAACATTTGCCTCAGATGCAAACTTGAAAATAAAATGTACTTTTGCCTTTTCACAAAAACGTGAAAGGGACTTAACTAAGCTCAAAAACTAGTAAATAGTTCTGTTTCTTAAATGATGAAACATCCAGTGCTTTACATGACTGATTAAACAATCTGGAATTTGTTTTGAAGGCTAAGCCATTCTTAATCATTTTAAATTGCTAAGCTGGAAAATAATACTCCCAATGGTTAAGACAGCTTAAAAGAACTTCTACCATTGGACAGAGCTTTCATAAAACAGTTTAAGTGTCTGCCAACCTTCTCAATCTGGAAATACCCACAATTCTTGATTATTCAAGAAACTATTATCTATTAATAATTTGTGGGTTTGCTGGTCTTTGGCTTCCTATTCTTTCTCCATGCTTGCTTTCTCCCTTGGCAACCTCCTCTGGCAAAGGCTGAGTGGAACAGAGAATGAAAGTGAAAAATGAAATAAAATTTTAAAACACAATATTACATTCATCAGTTTCATCATGACATTAACTCTTTTTTGGCCGTTTTTCACTGAAAAAGTGTTTTCCATGAAACATTTCCTGCTATGATGATGCTGTCCCATCAGGGTACACAATGTTCTCTACCTACTCTGCCGTCTCCATGTCTCAGTAACTCCATTCCCAAAGGACAAATAGAGAATTCTGTCTTTTCTTAAAGTTGGCTGGGACAGTGATTTGAACCCAATAGTTAATCAAGGGCTATCAAGAATGCATGCTCTAGTTTCTCCATGTATTGTTACCTTGGAAAATAGACCCACTCATTTTTAAAAGACAAAAGTCCAATCACATGCAAAGGAAAGTCCATGCAGGAGAACATAATGATAAAGTCAAATACCTGGCAACTTCGGTTTTAGTATCATTTTCTGAGAGCTGCCACCTGTATATGAAGCAGTTCTCAAACTTTTTGGTCTCAGCATCCCTTTATACTCTTAATATTTATAGCTCAAAGAGCTTTTGTTTACTGAGGTTATACCTATCTATATTTACCATATTAGAAATTAAAAAGAATTTTTAAATTCATATCTATTAAATCACTTAAAATAAAACCATTACATATCAACACAAATAATTTAAATTTTATTAAAAAAATAACTATTTTCCAAAACCAAGGAAAATTTACAGAAAAGAGCGTCATTGTTTTACATTTTTTGCAAATCGTACATGATGCCTTTATTTAATGTCTGGCTTAATAGAAGACAGCTGGATTCTCATATCTGCATCTGCATTTAATCTGTTGCAATGTGTTGTTTTGGTTGAAGTAGCTGAAGAAAATCCGGCTTCATATAGACGTGGTTGGAAAAAGGAGGACCTCACAGATGCCCTGGAAGGCACTTTGAGAAACACCGGCCTGATGATATATGGTCATTGTATAATTCAAATCCAGGCTCTCGTGCTCTTCAGTAGAGCATCACTGGCGGGCTTTGGAGCAGGCAGTCTTGGGTTTGAAAGCTGTCCCCATCACTTCTGACTACGTGCTCTTGGGACGTGATACTTCATCTCATCTGTAAGTAAAGTTATTGAGAGAACTTAAGAATGCCTGACCCATAGTTGATACAGTAGGCACTTTATGCCCATTTTCTTCCTTTTTCCCTTCCCCATTTGCGATGATTAATTTTGTGTCAACTTGACTGGACCACGGTTGTCCAGAATCTGGTTAAACATTATTCTGGGTGTGTCCATGAGGGTGTTTCTGGAACAGAGTTGCATTTGAATTGGTGGACTGGCTAAAGCAGATTGCCTTCCGGGTGCAGGTGGGCTTCATCCAATCCAAGAGGGCCCAAATACAACAAAAAGGGAGCAAAAGGAGGAATGTTCTCTGTGTGCTAGACTGCTAGACATTGGTCTTCTCCTGCCCTTGGGCTGGTACTTACACCATCAGCACTCCTGGTTCTCAGGCCTTTGGACTAGAACTACACTGCTGGCTTTCCTGGGTCTCCAGCTTGGAAACAGCAGATCGTGGGACTTCTCAGCTTCCATAATTGGCATGAGCCAATTCCTTATAACAAACTTCATTCTAGATATACCAATAGGTAGATAGATAGATCCTCTTGGTTCAGTTTCTCTGAAGAACTCTGACTAATACACCTATTTGCCTCTTTTTCTCTGCTAATGTTCTTATTATAACAAAACATGTCTCTTACCATGGGCACTTGTTTTATAGCAGGCATTTGCGGTTTGCTGCCCAGTCTCCATGCCCTGTCCCTCTGGTTCCAATTGAGAGGTTTGGGTGATATTGTCTCCAGGGTTGTCTCAATTCCAGCAATAGACCATGATAGTGTTACTTTAGTCGAGAGAGGCCATCTGCCTGGCAAAATGAGTCTTTCAAGGATAACATGAACCCAGCCCAAGAAAGGTTACCACTCTTCTTCTGAACTTGGTAGCGTAGGGATACGAGGCATAGGTTGCTGCAGCCGTCTTGCTCCTGTGAACGGAATCAGTTAGTGAAGGCAGCTGGTACCCACAGGAAACACAGCTGAGGAAGAAATCTTCTGGGCTTGGTTAGAGCTTTGAAGCAAAGTGTACCCCAAAGCAAAACTTCCATAGGCTCCCAGTTATGTGAGCCAACACATTCTGTTTCTGCTGAGTCTAGTTTGACGTGGGTTTTCTATGACTTTCATCAAGCAGAGTCTTGACTGATACACTTTCCAATACAAAATCTTTCCTGAATTGCTGCAGTAGCATCTCCTAAACTTAGTACCTCAGTGAACAAACTTGAACCACTACTAACACCCATGCATAAAAAAGACAAGGCGATCAGGTGGAGAGAACCTCATCCTAACGACCTTGTTTGAACTGCTAACTCCATCTGAGTCTGCTGCCCTGCACTCTTCATTTTTGTGAGCCAATAAATTACTTTTATGTATGAGCCAATGTGAGTTCATTTTTCTGTAACCAAAAGATTATTCCTAACCAAGACTTCAGCAATGGCAGGGACTCTTACATGGTAGGGGATGATTTGCACAACCATTAATGCCTCAAGCATTATGTACAAGTGCCCCTGAATCATTGTCTTAAAATCTTAATATTTGACTTTAGCACGAGTGCTTTACCTAAGGAAATGTTGAAAAAGCAATTTTTGTTCAGCCTGGCTTAATACAAAACCTACTGCCTTCCTTCCATATTTGCCTTGGTGGTTATCATACTACATTAGAGGCAGGGAGCCTGATGATTTTGCAGACACTAATACATATGTTGATATATCTTGCCTCTTTTCCAATTTTCTAGCAAGTCCCCTAAGAATTTCTTTTTCAAATGACTAAAATTTCCTGAGTGAAATTTGTTCTCTCGGCCTCACTGTAAGCAGGGATGCATTTAGAAAATTCTGATGCATGGAAGGTATTTTTGAAACTTATAATCTACCAAGAGAAAATATTCTACCACATTTCAGCTAAGCTACTCCCACAGGGCTAGGATCAACTAAACGCGGAGAATTGCCACTTTACATTTCCAACTTAAACTATTCTGCTTGGTCCTCAGCTTTAAGCATGTTTCCCAAAAATAAAGAAAAAAAGAAGCTCCTTAGGAGCACCTCCCATTTCTCCCTGGTGTGGACAGCCTCCTGGCTTCGGCACAAACCTCATCTCCAGAAATGGAGGTGGAGTTAGCCATAGTAATAGAGCATTGGGCCACGGAGATAAATCAAGACTGAACTAGCCACTGCATCTGAATTATTTGACTTGGCCCACAAATCACCCTGTCCAGGTAATTGCCAGTTTCCTGTTTCCTTTTGTACTATGCTTTATCAGGACGCCATACCACAAGGAAGCTGATACTCCATCTCCATTCCTGACACACCACCCTCCTGCCAACTGTGGGAGGATGCTGATTTTGTAGGGCCTGACGTTTATGCCATTTGGGGTCACTCTTTCAGAATAGAAAATTAAAAATAAAATTTTGGGAGTGTCCTGATGCTTAAGTTTCTTCAGCTCCATGGAAAATCCATTGCTGCTCCTATCCAAGAAGGGGTGGGATCCTAAGGGGTAGAGCACCTTGCACATGTTGGTACTTCATAAATCCCTTTGATTACCAAGAAACAGAGATTTCCCTACATTCCTATAAGTTTCTTTCTGCTCTATCTTGGCTTTTGCATACAAGAAAATAAGATGACTCTGCTTCTCTTGGAAACCATCAATTAGGAAATTCTCAAAATCTGCAGCAAAATTCAGGAGAATTCTGGAATGTTCTATGTGAAAGAAACATTAACAACTAGATTATCAAAACTTCTTGTTTTCTAGATAAAGAAACAAAGCTAAAAATGGGCCAAAAGCGGTGTAATTGGCAGAACGTCTAATCTAAAGCACTGGAACTCGGGAATTAACTCCAGAAGTGTGCAGAAACCAGACCCCACCCACATGTGCCCCTGTTTTCTCTCTCTCTCTCAAAGCCCATCCCTGTCTTCTAATAATTACAACAAAAGAGTAACTTTCACTTACACATTTTGAGGAAATAATTTCCACAAATCTGCCCCCTGGGAGAGAAATAATAGTATTTAGAAGTCTTGTAACTGGCTTGAACATCTGCCTAGCCATTTGCTAGCTGTGGAACGTTGAGATCCATTACCTGGCCCCACTGATCCCTCTGTGTCTTCATCTGTGAAATAAAAGTGGTGCACCTGCTTGGCAAGGTTGCAGTTGGGATGTCAAATATCCCCTGCGGTACGTCCCACTCACATCCAGAGATCACGTGAAGACATCTGCCTCGGCTCCCTCCCAAGGCCCCCTGAATGAAAGAATGGAGGTACGAAAGGAATCTACCACAAAAGTGAAGTGAATAGGACAGTCACCAATAGAGGAGAGATTTCAACCAGTTTCAACAGTTTCTGGACTGTGAAACGTGGATGGGACAGGCAGACAGAAGAAACATTCGGGAAGCCACTACCTTTCCGGGAGGAGAAAAGGATTAGGATGGAGTCCGCACAGCAGCCCCTCAAGCCCTAAAGTGGGCTCTGGGCTTAAGGTCAGCAGATTCTACTCAGGTGGGTGTGAGAAGTGGGAGATGAGCAGGATTTCTCTGAACGCCACGTATATGCCAGCCCAAACCCCCATCTTCCCCTCCTTTTTCCACCCTGTTTTTCAGGGAGCAAGTTTTCTTTGGATTAAAATACCAATGCTTCTGCAGAGCCACTGGACAAATTACCTGAGGAAAGCCGGTGCTTCTGCTCTGGGGACTGACTGTCATCCCCGAGTTAAGACCTCGCCGTAAGTGAAGTACGCCAGCTGCTGGATGGGATGTCACCGCATGTCCACATGCTGGAGGAGACCCAACAAACCACCCAAAGCTTTTTCCTTAAATGAAAACAACCACCAAGGACCACTAGGTCTAGAAAGAGTACACAGCGCACACACGTGCACACACACACACAAAAGACCAAGATAACTAAGCAAATAACTAACCCAGAAGAAACAAAGCAAATTCTAAAAGCAGAAGAGACACTTTTTGAGTAATCCAATCATTATAAAGAGAGATCTAAGAAGCTATTACATCTAGAAAGTAATGATAAAAATAATGGAATAAATGGCATAATCAGAGAATAAGAAACAGTATTTTAGGGATTAAAAGTATAGTTGCCTAAAAAGAAATTTAAGGTCTCTAAAATAAAGTTGAGGAACTCTCCCAGAATATACACATGATAAGACAAATTAGACAAGAGACTAGAAAGGTGATTCTGGGGATCTAACATTTAATTAATGTCAGTTTGAAGAAACTACCAGCAGGAAAACAGAAACTTAAAATATTTTAATAGATCATAAATCATATCAAGGGAGAAGAAATAAAGAAAGGCTGGGTCATCAAACCCTCAGATTGTTACCATATACACGTATACAGTTGGCCCTTGAACAACATTGGGGTTAGGGATGCCAAACCCTCACACAGTTGAAAATCCATATATAACTTTTAACTCCCCCAAAACTTAATTGCTAATAGCACAGTGTTGACTGGAAGCCTTACCTATAACATAAACGTTGATTATCACATATTTTGTATATTGTATGTATTATGCACTGCATTCTTACAGTAAAGTAAGCTAGAGGAAAAATGTTAAGAAAATCATAAGGAAGAGAAAATATATTTACTATTCATTAAATGGAAGTGGATCATAATAAAGGTCTTCATCCTTATCGTGTTCACGTTGAGTAGGAGGAGGAGGGGGAGGAGGAAGAGGAGGGGTTGGTCTCGCGGTCTCAGGGGTGGCACAGGTGGAAGAAAATCCACAGATCAGTGACCCTCACAGTTCAAACTCGTGTTCTTCAAGGGACAAGTGTACCTCCATACTGGTACACAGTAGACTCCTGATAACTGAAAGGTCTAATATTATTTGTACATTTCCACTCTGGAGAGGTGTTAGGACCAAGGGTGTCTCTTGGAGGCTTTAGGATTCCCACAACCTTTTTCATTCCCCTAAGCCTCCCCCAAATAAACATCCACCCAAGTCAAATCAGTATGATTTCTACCTGGAAGATGAGTCCTCAATTTCTCACTCCCTTTTCTAATTAAATTGCCATTCCACACTCCTTCCACATAGAATTTCTGGAGTCATCTGCGCTCTGACCATCCCTGCCCTCCGACACCCCGCTGGCCTCAGTCCCCTTCATCAGTTGTTTAAGGGACATAACTAGCCTGTCTCACTCCCCATTCAAACTTAACCACCTAAAACAGTTTATCTAACCTCTGTTCAATTTCCCTCCATGCAAAAAAAAGCCAGTAGACAAATCTTTCTTAATCAGGAGCCAGCTTCCTCTCTCTACCTAGGGCTTAATTATAACAAGAGTTACCGCTGTTAAGGGCTCGTGTTATGCTAGTCACTGTCTATGTGTTTGCCCTGCAGGTAGATACTATTATCCCCAATTTAAAAATGATAAAACTAAGGCTTCAGGAAGTTAAATAATTTGTCGAAGGACAAAAAGTTAGTAAGGGGAGGAGCAAGAATCTTTGCCCAAGGTTATCTGACTTCAAAGCATATGCTTTTTGCATTTCACTGTAGCACTGCCCTAATAACCCATATTTGCATTATATTTTATAAGTGTGTTTATATGTTAACCCAGTTTTATTGTTTTAACAACCTTATGATATAAGTTATTAGCCCATTTTACAGGTGAGAATACCGAGGCTTATGGAAGTTAATGATTTGCTGTGGGTCACATGATGCACTGAGTGCTCACTGATGCTTATGACCACAAGCATCTGTTTTCATGCCACGATTCTGCTCCATTTTTATCATTCCACAAACATTGTACCCTTACGGTACATCAAGTGTCACTACATGTGTGACTTGTTGGTTTCTGTTGCTGATCATTTCATGGCCCAACTCTTTATCCTACCACTGGACACCATCCTCAACCTGGTCACAACGCACATCCTAGGCACTCCTTTCTGGGACACCGTTTCTTTCATCTGTCCAAATTGTCCCCATCATTTCAGTGCCCATCTCAGATTAAGAATGAGCATTTATCTTTTCTATCCTCGACAGTCCATAGTATGCGTTTTCCATGCCACACACTGGGCATGTGTAGTTTTCAATCAGATCCCCTTCTTATGTTGACTTTTCCCCAGTGAAGGCTTTGTGCTTTCAAACCTGTGTACGCTCTGTGACCTCAAGGGTGAAAACACATCTTGCTTTACACCTTCCCTGTGCCGAGTACTTTGGGCCTATAAGGTGCAGACCTCCTAGAAAACGCTCAACAAACCCTGAGGAGCTGGGTTGATAGTTTCGGAGTTGCTGGTGTCAAAGTCAAGCATCTCTCATCCCCTATTATTCAACTTCTCCTGAAAGCTTGCCAGGCCCTCGTGACTTTCCTCTGAGTCATTCGCTTCTCTCCCCCACATTTTGCAGGCTTATTTTTTCCACTGACCTGGTGTTTTGATGTGCCCCGTGCATATTCCTCATTTGTCTTTACTTTCTGCTCTTTCACAAAGCAAAATGTGAAATGATCCATGCTTTCACTGGCAAAGTTCAATCTTGGGTTTTTCCCCCCTCCTAACAAAATCATTCATGTGGAGGAAGCTTTTGATCCAGGATTCAGATATTCAGTCACATTTTACATAACCAGAAACCATGCTAGGTGGTTATGTAAACTCTGGTTTTGACTTGAATAGCCAGACAACAGCCTTTACAATTTAGGTTAAAGCATGTTGTCAGCTTCCATTCATTTCTGATGGTCTGAGTGTCAATGTTATCCCACCAATAATGCTGTCAAAGAGATTCATGGGTGTGCCAGGGGAGAATATTTGAAGACAAAAAAGAAATATTTTCTAGGCCATTTTTTGTAATGTGTTGTCATTATCCTATAAAACGTCTAAGAAGAGATCAAGTTTGTTCACACAGTTTAGAGAACAATAGCTAGAAAAACGGTAACATAGACAAAGCATCCCATAGGAAGCAAGGCTCAGGACTGACACTCAATAAGTGCCTTTATTTACATTAAAATGTCCAGGTGAGTGGCCACTTCTCTAGACACTGATGAAGTAAGTGATTTTTTGTTGTAATACATAAACTTTTGTTGTGGCAAGGACTGCTTTCTGACACATATTCCCTGTTACTTAACAGTGAGAATGGGGGATATTTCTGAAAGGAAATGACAAGCAGAGGAAGAAGCATGAAGACAATAAATGGAGAAACTGAGGAACCAAAACACAACTGACCTAAGTCACTCAGTATTGGTGAGCCGCTGCAAGTTTCAAACCAAATTTCCTGCCGTTAGCTCTTGAGTTCTTCAACTTGTCCTGTCCTAAGGACTTTACCCTTTAATATTACACCTTTGGCTTCTCTAAAGAACTCAATCCACATAGACTTACTTAACCTCTTGTCAATAGGTTCTGCTGGGCATGGTAGCTCACGCCTGTAATCCTAGACACTTGGGAGGCTAAGGTGGGAGGATCACTTGAGACCAGGAGTTCAAAACTAGCCTGAGCAACATAGCAAAACCCTGTTTCTACAAAAAATTAAAAAATAAAAAATTAGCCAAGCCTGGCTGTACACACCCATAGTCCTAGCTACACGGGAGGCTGAGGCAGGAGGATTGCTTGAGCCCAGGAGTTTGAGGTTGCTGTGAGCTAGGCTGACGCCACAGCACTCTAGCCTGGGCAATAGAGCAAGATATCTCAAAGAGCTAAAAATAGAAATACAATTTGATCCAGCAATCCCACTAGTAGGCATCTGCGCTTGAATGTTTATGGCAGCACAATTCACAATCGCAAAGATGTGGAAACAACCCAAGTGCCCATCAACACATGAGTGGATTAATAAAATGTGCAATATGTATACCATGGAGTACCACTCAACCTCAAAAAGCAATGGTGAACTAGCACCTCTTATATTATACTGGATGGAGCTTGAGCCCATCCTTCAAAGTGAGGTATCACAAGAATGGAAAAACTAGCACCACGTGTACTCGCCATCAAATTGGTGCTAACTAACCAACACTAAGGGGCTCACGTGGAAGTAATATTCATTAGGTGCCGGTCAGGTAGGAGAGGGTGGTGGGGGTGGGTAAACTCACAGCTAATGGGTGCGGAGCACACTGTGTGGGGGAAGAGCACACTTGTAGCCCCGGCTTAGGCGAGGCAAAGGCATTATATGTAACCAAAATGTTCATACCCCCATACTATTCTGAAATAAAAAAACAAAACAAAATGAAAAACTCAAAAAAAAAAAAAAAACACCCAGGTTTTTACCTGAAACAGTTGGCTTACCCACTGTGTTCCTAGAACCATATAAATATCACGTGCCACAGTCCTGTGCATGGGACTTGACCACTGATCACACCGCCACGAAGGAGGTGTGCCACATGGTATCCGACCTAATCTGACAATGTAGAGACCAGCGTGGCCTCCGTTATAGTTTGCCTGCCCTGGGGACCACATTTGCCTAGCGTTTAGTGAGAGAAATCTATGTTTTTTGCACCTTAAAGAGGACAAGGGTGTAAGTAAGCTGCCATCCTGAACATTCTGCCTGGTGATCTGGACTTTTGAGAAATCCTTCATCCTGGTTAATGGAGTAAGTTCACTAATACTTCCTGGTCAGTGTCGCCTTAGTCAGTAAAAGTTATCTTCCAGAATTAAAAAATGCCATCTCTAATAGCAATCAATGAAAAGCTGTTAAGAGCTAACAATATAGAATTATGTCAAAAAATCTTCCCACCTGAAGTTGTTAAATTTAAAAGCAAGGGCAACATTTACAAAGCAAAAGCTGGATAGATTTGATAATAAAATATTTAAACTCCTTTACGTCAAACCAAAAAAGTAATAATTCTGCAAATGAGAAAAATATTAAGAGCTGTCATGTCAGAAAGATGCTTAATGTTTTTACTATACAAAGAGTTTATACAAGTTAATAAGAAAAACACTTTAATACCAATAAGTAAATTAAGGATAGAAATAATTTTGCAAAAAAGGAAGTTAAGCCATAGTAAGCCTAAAAATTATCTCAAACCTCACAAGTTATTAAAGAAGTTTAAATTAAAAACATGAGCTATTTTCTCTTATCATATACCTATTTTTTAATAATAATATTTAGTAAGGGTCTGCTAAAACAAGGAATGCCATGTATTTCTGGACTGAAAATGTATTATAGCAGCTTTGAAAAGAATTTTAGCAGAAATTATCAAGGACCTAAGAATCCTATTTCTGAGAGTCTTCCTCAAGGAAATAATGTAGGACGTGGTATACGGTGGGGGGCTATATGCACACATATTTACCAAAGTATTCTTTGAGCGAGAGGCAGATTGTATAATTTAAAATAATTTTCTGATTATTGAAAAATGAAGAATAGTTAACACTTTTATAGCTGTTACTCTGTGCCCAAAACTGTCCTAATTTGTGTGATTAAACAATTTATGCTTATAAAAATCCTATTAGGTGGATGTGCTATTATTATCCAATTTTACAGGTGAGGAAACTAAGGCACAGGCAGGTTCAATAACTGTTGAACTGTTTGCCCACAGTCAAACTGGCATCAGGAACTCACTCTGAACTTCTAACCTACATTCCCTCTCTCATTGCATAATATTTTCATTGCAGAGAACTTGGAATATACAGGTAAACATTTTTTAAAAATTTAAATTCACCATAATAATTAGAGACAACCAACAGTTAGTTCCTTGCAGTCATTTTGACATGCATTCAGAAAATCCTGTTATACAATTCCATCTCATGCTGCATTTGTTCAACAAAATATTGTGAGAAATTTTCCATCCTCTTCCACATATTACTTGTGTTCTGCATAATATTATAGCATATAGATGTATATGGCCACTTAATTTGCCTCTGTTTTTAATTACTTTATTGAATGACAGATTAAACATCCTTATACATAAATCTCTGTCTAAACTTTTGATTCCTGAGAACTTTCAGTTTTTTAGGACAGACGCCTCTTTTAAGGTACACAATTTTTAAGGATACGTGACTTATACTTTCAAAGTGTGTTCCAGAAAACATTTCATCAATTTATTTTCTTGCTAAGGGTATCTGGCAACTCCCATAGTAATATACCCTACAATTTTTGGAAGCCTTTTCTGATTTAATAGGTAAAAACCAGTATCTTATTGCCATTTTGTCATTTTTTTGTTAATTAATAGTTATGAGTACATATCATAAATCTAGCGGCCACTCAGTACTTCTTCCTTTGTACAATTGAACATGCATGTCCTTTGTCCATTTTTTAAAAAATTTATGCTTCACTAATGATTATATGAGCTCTTTATGTATTAAGGATATTATTGCATTTACAGTGCCTTTTTATTACCTATATTTTTAAGGCTTTTTAACTTTATCTAAGTATTATATATAAACATAAAAATTTGGAGACATGCTAAATCTAGTAGGGAAATAATAAGATGAATGCTAAATTCATCTCATGGGACATCATTCATTGAAGAAAATGTTTCTGGAAAGCTGTAATTAATATGGGGAAATGCTTATTTCATGATGTTAAAGGAAAAGGTAGGAAAAAGTAGGATGGTCAGTATGATAAATATAAACAAGCAATATGCATATAAAAGACTGGAAGAAAATAGACTATAACAGTAATGATTTTTTAGTATTGAGTCTTTGATTGTTTTTGTTTTGTTTTGGTTTTGGTAGGGGAATAGTAAGTATTTTCCAAGTTCTTGATAGTTAGAAATCTCTATTTTTTTTTTTTTACCAGAAAAGATTCAATAAACTTGAAGAAGGGAGAGGAGAAGAAGGAAACAAAGGCACTCTAAAAGAACCAAAAAGAAAAAAAAAAAAAAAGGATAGTAAAAAACTAAGCTTTCACATAGCATTTCACTTTTCTGAGCCATATGAAAGGTTCCCTAAGAAAGTGCTTCTCACACTTGAATATCTTGTTCCAAAAAGTATGAAGCTCCAGAACACAGTTGAGTGCTGGGGCACCGAACAGTCTGTTCTCTCACAGCTTTTCTGTTCCTCACCAGGCATGGTGTAGACCCAGTATTTTCACAAACCAGCAGGGCTCACGGGATCCCAGAATCCAGGAGGGATGGGCTTGAGTTATTGGACTCGGGGACTTTCAATTAATCCCCAACTGAGGGCAGTGGGACCAGCAGCTGAAGGGCAAGCTCGTCCCCTACCCGCACACAGACTGCACCTCCACCGGCTGTTGGCCACCCAGCTGCAAAAAGGAAAGAAAGATCTAGGCAGTCTGGTTAACTGCACAAAGAGGGCCACTTAAATCCATTCAAGTCCATTTTTCAATTTTCTTTTCCCCAGATTATGTTTTACCTTCTTAGGATATTTTTGTCCTTTGGGATAGGTGTACCACAGACCTTTAAAGGTATGACCACAAGCATTGAGTTATTTATTTATTTAAGGCTGAACTCAAAGCATTTCTCCAAAAACCAAGATGTTTCTCAAAGGGAAGACAGGGAGTTAAGGACAGGAATTTTAAGCCCTGCATGACTGGGCCTGGCACTGGCTCTCAACCCTAGCTGCACATTGAATCCCCTGAGAACTTCACAAACCACTAATGCTTGGGTGGGTGGGCAAAGAGCTTCACAGGTGATTGTAAAGTGCAGCCAACGTTAATTGCAGAAGTTAGTGGCAAAAGGGATGAGTTAAACCAAGTAAGGCAAAGACTACTAAATCCAAGTGAAGGGCTTGAGAAACCGAGTACCTCCTGAGGAGCTGGAACATTTGTAATTATATAATTCAATCCAAGGGTTAAGCACTCTTTCCATTGCTTCATCTCACGTCATCTTTATCTTGCAACTCTGTGAACAGCCATCTTCCACATTTTCAAAGACAGTATAAGACAAGGGTTAAAATATCTTGCCTGATGTCCCCTCACTAATACATTAGGAGAGGCACCGATAGATTGAACAATAGAATGGGAGCCTAAGGCTGCAAGCCACAGCCCGAACATCTTTGCTATTAATAGAATCCTGTTTACACTAGAGTGGAAGAGCTTTTTAATGGAATTGGTGTATGTGCAGAATAGTGTTAAATCAGTAGAAGATTGAGAAAATATTAGGGGGAAATTTGCTGCTATTCTCATTATTAATTTGTAATGGGTCTTTAATACAGCAACAAATGAAAACATCTTTGACTACCTGTTAAGCCAATAAATATAAGGAGAGAACATCAGCGTACTGAATAGCATTTTAGAGACAATTACCGGACACAGATTTGGTAGTGAAAATTCTAGCAGAAACAAACCCAGGCAAACACTGTCTTTAACAAAGCCTATGGCCTGATGTTAAAAGTATTATTAGATCAAAAAGAAAGTTATAATGATGTAAATATATGAAAAGTTTATCAGTTAATGAGTAGAATGATGATTCAATGGTTCAATGATTTATTTAACTGTTTGCAAGTTTATAAATTGAAAAGAGAAAACAAAAAGAAATAAACTACGTAAGAAGAAACAAGAATGGAGAATTTGGTGATTTAGATGCTTATTTACATGGGAAAATCTTTCAGATCCCCTGGGATGATAAAAATGTCTGTTGAAAGAAACATAAAAGGAAGATGACAGGAAATTTAATAAACCCAAATTGCAGAATGTGTTTCTTTCCATACTATAATTTGGTTGTGGTTACAACGTACGATAGATTAAAAAAGATAAAGAAGTCGAAAAAGAAGAAAAAGTTTCCGTCTTCTAGCTGAAAAATATCTTGTAAACAGGCGATAACATTTATTTTTAAATGGTTGTCCTCCTTTGTTAACATAAAAGACTAGGCACGTAATGCTAAGGAAATAAGCAGATACGATTACAGGGGAGCTGGAATTGGGGGTAGGTGGGCAAGGAAAGACTGCAGAGTGGGCTCGTTCTAGTGTCTGCTCCCAGTCCCATAGTTAAGCGACAGGTTCAGAGAAGAAAACTCTTGTTCTGCAGCTGGAGACAAGTTCAGCAGGTTTCTGGCCCAACGAGTGAACTCACGGAAATGCCAATCTATCCACAGTCAACTATTAGTAAAATAGAGTAGATGACAGATCTGGAAGGACCCACTGAATGCCTGGCTGAAATATTTAGTTGCAGGAGATCACCAACAGAAAAATATAGCTGGCGGGGAGGGGCATGAGCCTTGGTCATCCCCCACAGACAGACCCCCCCCCACCCTGAGCAAACCTCAAAAATGACCCTGATCGAAACCAAGGAAATGTGCAGCTTGGCCAATTGAGTCTCCCTCCCTGGCCACGTCTGCCTCAAAATGGAGCCTTCCCACAGCTGTTTGGACCAGCTTGTGGCTCATTGTTGTGTCTGTTAAATATAATTAAGAACTGCTTGCTCTAGGGGAAATGAAGGATTTGATTAAGGGGGAGTGTTTCTTCTCCCTTTCTTCTTTCTTGTTTTTGCTCAACCTTATCCAGATTTTTTAAACTATTTTTTAAATCATGTCACGTTCTGGGGCAATTTCCACTTTTTGTTGTAGACAATCAAATGCTAAGGTCCATATTACTAGAGCGTGTGTGTGTGTGTGTGTGTGTGTGTGTAGGGCGCGCGTGTGTGTGTGTGTGTGTGTGTGTGTACACTTTCAGATGGAATAAAGGAGGCTTGGAGAGGGGACTGCATCCCAAACTGGTTTATTTTAGACCCTCGAAAAACAAAAAATTCATAAAACCAAAAAGGATTGAAGCAGATTATGAAGAACTCCAAGCAAATGCCAAGTGGTGTGTTCCTCGGGCTCAGAATGGCATTTGCGCTCTGCAGCTATAATTTCTTTGTTAACAAGTAAATCCTCCCAGTTCTGTCTGTGGCTTCTGATGTGTCACTATTATATACCACTACGGAACGACCGCAGAGGGTGGGCCAGGGAGGGAGGGGACGTGACACCAGCCATCAATCTTTCACAAGCCACAAGTTCTAAAAGAGCGCCGGATTTATGAGCAAACAAGTCCGGAGAGCCCCAGCCAGGGAGTGAAAAACTCGTGGGGTTGGGATGACTGTGAACATGTCAGAACCAGAGAAGGGGGAAAGGAAGATGGCACAACAAAACAGGTCTTCCTTGCAGACAAATTATTCTAATTGCCATCAAGCCTGATTTCAAGAGCATTTTACAGCTCTTTTTTCCCCTTTAAAAAAATCAAATAGGACACGCCAATAAGTGTGATCGATACCTGGAGAAGGTCTATAGTTAGCTAATATCCCAGTAAGCTTGTCTGTATTAACTAGATTCTTAGTGGGGTTCGGTTGCACATCTGAGGGGATCTGCTCGGTGGAATGTGTAAGGCCTTGAACACAGTGCATGTGAGTACATTGAATTAGTGGCATTCTAGATAATTGAGGTTAAACAAAAACTACGCCTTTTCTTCTCCTTTACTGTCTCATCAACTATCAAGTGCCCTTGGTACATCCCCCAAAAATGTTTTTAAATCAGCTTTTCCTTTCCCCTTCCCAGATTGTATCCTTTTCCAACAAGTATCATGCAATGCCTCGAATATCGAATATCACAATACTTACTGAGCCAGTCTCCTGGCTTCTGATTTATTAGATTGCTCTTCCTAAGCACCCCTAGCTCGAAAGCTTTTAATCGCTTTCTATCACTTTGGGGATAAAGCTCAAACGCCTCTGCTGACATTCTGGGCTTATCACAATTCAGCCTCACTGCGCCTCTCCAAATTTTCAACAAATCTCAAAAGGAAGACTATGCTTGTATCAAGCCAATGCCCTCTCTGGCCTTGTAGCAACCTGTGCATTTCTGCTGCAAGGACTTTCTTTTGCTGCTCACCCACCCCACCTAGAATGATTCTCACCCCCACTCCTTTTCCTCTTTGCATTCTCCTATGCGTCAGGGTGAAGGGCCACCTTTCCCACATGGAACCTGACCCCCTTTCCTTGTCGTAAGGGAGACTGTCAGAATGCCAGGGGATCGGTACTATCTGTTTCACTATCACCACCCCTTCCAGGCCACTGGTAGGGTTTCCTCTCTCAAGCATTGCCCTGCCTTCTTGATCTACTCACCAGCCATTCGTGGATCCATGCTTTCATTCGACAACCATTTATTATCTATTTTGTGTTCGTGCATCACACAAGGATTCATGAGTAAAAATATAAATGAGAAAGAATCTATTGTCAAGACTCTCCTAATCAAAGGGAAGGAAATTATAATGCACTATGCTTCGCTCAGTAAAATACATTTACATTCTGCATGTGATATTTCTGATTGTCAGTATCTCAAGTTCCTGAGGCCAGAGACTACGCCATGGACTTCTTTTGTGGTCCCTATTAAGCTTATGGAGTATGTAACTTGGTTTTTGAAACATACTTGCTCAACGCTATTGAATGTTTCAATAACAGATTAAGGCTCAAAAACTGTCTCAGTATTTCTTCACTCTGCCAAGAAAAAATATTCTGGTTTAAAATGAGACTCACATAGACTATCTCTGAAGGGGTAAATAAGTAACTGGCTCCCTCAAGAAAAAACTGGTTGGCTAACAGATGGGGGTGAGAAGACTTCCATGTACACATTTTTATACTTTTGAATTTTATACCATGTGAATGAACGAATAACTGAAAATTAAATGATACATTCTCTTTCAATTAAAGTGGCAATGAATCAATAGGACAAAACTATAGATGCCAAATTTTTCTCTTTTCCTCCTGAGAGTGTTTGGTAAAACAATAACAATAACTTAGAAAAATCTTTACTGTAGATACAGATAAGAAAAATTATAGGAAGAATGCAGGTGAATCCATAATGCACAACACCATTTCAAACTAATTCTTGACTCCCTCTTTCTGACAGATTTGCTTCTCTTTCCTCCTGCATTTGCTTCTAGCCTAGATTTAAGTTTGAGTCTAGAAAAAAGAAAAAAAATCTGGCTTGATATCAGCAGTCTCTGGTTCTAGTGGCCACGGTGCCTTCTTGCCCACAACTAACGTGACGAACAGCAGAGTCTGTGGGGTGCCCCGGAAGTCTCTGGCCTTTCCCAAGGCCATTTGTCCTAGTCATGCCTGTAATGAAGCCCAGTACAGTCTCAACTGTCACCGGAGCCCCTGCCAATGCCAGTTCCCTCCTGTATATCCTTCTGGATCTGTTCACCTTCTTACCCCAGGAAGAAGCAGCTGATTTTAAGGTACAGGCAGCGATATTAAGAGGGTCAGCTGACAAACACTTAGGTAAATGACAAAAGAGGAACAACACCTTTTTCCACTTACCCACCCTACAGCTGGTAATCTTACTTTGGCAAGAAACAAAAACATTTTAGACTGGGTGCTCTTCGTATAAAAAATATCATAGAATGGAAAGTTTTCAGAGGGTACCCCTTTTAACAAAGCACCCTGTGCTTGGATCATTTCAAGCTCAGCATCACACTGTCAGGGTTGTTCGTGAGAATTAAGAACTCTCCAGACTCTATTGAACATCTATTAGCTGTCTGTTTCTCCGTGTCCCCCCAGCTCCTTGTGCAAATCATATTCAACCCATTTGTGATAATGTTCTCACTGGCATGCCTGGAAACTATTAAAAACAGATGTCCAGACCACACCGCAGACATGTGGGGACGGAGCAGCTCTGGTGGAGCCGTAAACATGTCTCTGCGATGGAGGCTAACCTCCCTTCAGGTGTCTTTCTGGTCCTCTTATGGCACCAAATATATAACTTCCAAGTGATAAACTAAAGGCAGTTTGTATTTGCATTTACTTTGGCATCCTTTTTTTAATTTGTTTTAACTGATTCTGAAATGTAAACTCTTATCTTGAGCTGCTGAGGCCTTCATAAAGATTACAGTGAGACCACACGTTTATACACTGAAACCAGAGATTTGCTTGTGTACGTTACCCACCCTGGAAACGCCGGATCCTGCTTTGTTTCATCCAATAAATGCTCTATTATTAGGGAAAGAAAGAGGGGAAGGAGGGGATAACTATATTTAAACCAAGTTTTATTTGCTTTCACTGTTACCATGAATTGTTCCTCCAGTATTTGCACAGTTTCTGAAATTATTGAAACCAAAGCAACATTTGTCCCAACTGTTTTTGGTAATGAGGAAAATATGTCTGGTCTTATTCATTCTATCAGAACACAAGAGTAGGCTTTGGACATGAACAAAAGGTAGTGACTGGAGAATCCCAAAGAATTGACTTCTTTAAAGAAAGATTGAAAATTGAGTTAAATATGGCACCCTTTCCGCTAAGTCCCTGACCTTTTGAGAGTTGTTTCTATCTTGATGGTTTGTTTCTCATCCTACAGTGTTGGGGAAGGATTCGAACCCATCCCATTTAGGAAGGAGTGGATTTAAATTAGCAAGTGTTGAGATCTCCAGAGCAAGTACAGATATGAAAGATGGAATGAATGGCTTTCTCTTCTGCTTCTCTCCCCATCCACCCCACCCTCACCCAGCCCCTCACTCCCAGGAACCCACATGCTATGAGGGCTTCTGTCTGTCCCTGGGGGCAGAGGATCTGGAAAGGAGGGTGCTACAGGAAGCCCATAATGTAGAGGTTTCCTGAGCTTCCAGGGCATTACTGGGGGCTTATTGGTAGCCATCGCTTCTCCCAGAACTCATGTGTGCCCAGGCAGTACTGAAGTTCTGCGCCAACAGATGGCCTAATGCAGTCACAAGGGGTTAAGTGTGACCGTGTCACATGACTCTCCAGGCTGTCAGCAGAGATCCAGGGCACAATATAGAAAGGGCACTTCATCTTAGTCTTCTTTTCTCTCAGTCTAGGAAGTTACATATTTAGTAGCTTTATGACCAGTAAGCAGAAAATCAAATCATCAGCTCCAAAAGAAATAAATAGGAATAGAAGTATATGTTTACCTCTGTTTTGCTTTTTTTCTGCTTTTAGAAGACCCAAAGTTGTTTGTTTTTTTTTTTAATCTTTGTCAATTTTTTTAATACACAGTTGATTACCAATTGTGGTCTTTATCTCCCATGTTAGTTCTAGATTTTTCTTTACTAAGATAGAGATGACCTTCACACACCCTTTGGTATAAAAAAAAATCACAGATGAATAAGGAAGATCTTTCTGTGGTTATTTCAGAAGCTGGAAAAAGTAAACACAGAATAACAATTATGAATAAACAAATATTTATTTTGAAACTGTGCAAAGAGGAGCAGCCCTAAGGAAATAAACTGTCTCCTTAGACAGCAGGTGAAAATGCAAAACATTTTTATGAGAATTTTTTTTAATACAGATGTTTGGAGTTTTGTGGATAAATATTTTTAAGTCATTGTGATTCGAGGAGGACTTTTGGCCCCATCCTTTATTTTTGCCATTGTCCTTTTAGCTTTCCCTACCCACACTACTGAACGCTTATCAAATCAGAAGCACCCACTGCCTCCTGGAATATTAGGATTATCAAAATGTCAAGAGAAAGGACTCAATCATACTCAGGTTTGAGTTTTAAAACTGACCTGTGAGACTCATAACACAGATAATAGGTTGGATTTTAAGAGCTGGGTTTTTGAGTTTCAGTAGACTGAGCCTATTGAAGCACATAAAGTTTATGACATAAACAATAGACTGGAAAGAGTACAGCTGGAAACTAAATTACAGCTTCCTGGGCTGGGGTAGGAAGTTAGGAGAGGAGAGCAATAAAGCCAGACGACGATGCAGGTCTGCAGCAAAGTTCTCTAGACCCTGGTCCATAGTGAGAACTCGACAGTGGCTGCCCACGGCCCGCCACACCAGACAAGCTCTGGAGGGAGGGGAGCTGATAGGAAGCTGAGCACCCAGAACACTGGGATTCCCAGGGGAAGCCTGGGAAGTTGAGATACCTCAAGGAGAAGCGTCCTTTGCCAGCATGGTGTAGCAGCTTAAGAGGGGAAGTGGCCGTCGGTCTGAGGAAGCTCCCTGAGTCTCAGCCCAGAGAGGAGTGAGAGAGCATCCAACGCTGCCTCATGCCCTCCTGACTTCCAGCAAAGGAGCAAAAGGGCTGTGAAAACTAGAGAACCGAAAGGAGCCTCAAAATCAGAATGAGTGGAACTCAGAGTGTGTGGACCCAGCCAGAGACAGTGGTTTAACCACACACTCCTCAAGGAATGCTTCAGGCATGGACAATGAAGACAGAAGCCCAGACACCCCTCCCCTCCAATTCACTGACAATACATAGCCCTTCCCTACATCTCAGACACAGCCCCAGGGAGAATTTACCCCTAATTGACCAATGGTAGTACATGCCATTAGTGGAATAAGAGCTCAATTTAGAAATTAAGTGGAGTTTTATTTTGTTTTGTTTTTGAGATTTTAAAGTTATGTTTTTTGCATACTCAAGTTATGGAGAGTAAAGGTCATGCACACGCTACACTATACTAACAGGAAAATATAATAACAATACATAACGGCCACACAACAAGGAATGTTGAAAAAAATCTTAGTGTCTCGATGAGTGAAGATGAGTCATCCCTGGTGGGCTACTCTCAGGGTTGCTTAAGGAATAAGCTCAATAAAATTTAAGTAACTGTGTAGACATCTCAAAGTAATTACCTTTTTCTTTTTTTTTTTTTTTTTGTAATGATCACATTTTTGCTAATATGAAATGATTTGGGACTGAGTACTGCAAATGGAAAAAATAGAAACATAGAAAGTTTCTATATAAAACATAGACAAAATGAAGCATAACTAAGATCATGGTGAAGTTGGGAGGAATAAAGTGAGGGATAACTTTCCATAGCTTACAAAACATCATGAACGATAAACGCCTCCACAATGATTTTGAAGACATGATAAATTATTTTAAATAAATTAGCTACATTTTTAGGCTATATCCAAAATCACCCATAATTTTCCCCTTTTCCATTCCTCCCCTTCTTCCATGAAAAGAAAGCAATATTTGAGCCCTCTTATTTATCACTTCATGTTCCACATTGTCAATTAGTCAATCTTTATCCACATGCTAATTATTCCATTTATTCATTCATCCATTCAACAACAATATACTGAATGCTTGGTGTGTGCCAAGCACTGCCCTAGGTTCTAGGAATCCATCAATGAACAAAATAGACAAATTGTCCTACCTAAGAAAGCTTACATTCTAATAGGAGTGCCAAACATTAAACAAAATAAACATGTTGGAAGACTAAGTGCTATGGAGAGCAATAAAGTAGGGAAGGGAATAGGTAATGTTGCAGGGAAGAGTAATTATCTTAAACACAATGGTCCAAATATATCTCACTGAGATGGTGGCACTTAAGCAAACCCCTGAAGGAGATGAGAAAGTGAGCTCTGGAGAGATCTGGGGGAAGAGCATCCCTGGTGGAGTGAACATTAAGTTAAAAGCCCTTAGAGGGGATGTATGCCTGGTGTGTTCAAGGAAAGGCAAGGAGACTAGTATGGACGGAACAGGGAGAATGCAGGGAATAGTAAAAGGAAATGAGGTCGGGGAAGTAATGGGAACCAGATTGTAGGGCCTAAAGACCATTACAAAGACTGGGGCTTTTGCTTTGGGGGACTGTAAGCAGGGGGGTGACATTATCTGACTGACATCCTGCTAGCACCACCATGGCTGCTGGGTTGGGAATAGACTGAAGGGGGCAATGGTAGAGAAAGAGCATTAAGGAGTATTGCAGTAATTCAGGTGAGATTATAGAGTCATGGATAAGACTGATCACCATGGGGGTGAAAAGAAATGGTCAGATTCTGGACATAGTCCGATAATAAAACTGGAAAGATTTATTTATGGATTAAGTATGGGGTGGGAAAAAAGGAGTCAAAGATGAAGTGAACTGGAAGAACTGGAAGGATGGAGTTGCTATTGGCCAAAAGGAGGAAAACTGAAGAAGGATTCAATTTAGGGGCAAAGATCAGACACTCAGTTTGAGCTATTAGACATCCAAGTGGAAAAGTCAAGGTATGAGTTTGGTATGCATCTGAGTTGGAGACATAAATGGAGAATGATCAGTGTTTTAATGGATTTGGACCTGTAAGTCTAGACAGTCATCAAGGGGGTAAGTATAGACAAAAAAGAAATCTAAGAACTGAGCCATAGGAAATTCTAAAGACAAAAGGTCTAGAAGATAAAAGGAGCACAGAGGCTTTGTTTGAGGTGGGAGTGGAACTGGAAGTGAGGATAATCCTGGAAATATCAGAAGGAAACTAATCACTTAGGGAATAACACTGATATCAGCTACTGCTGCCCCTCGAGCATCTTCTGCTCTTTAGTAACCTTGGGCTTTTAGCTAAATAGCCACAGAGGGGTGAGGAACAACAGATAGAACATAAGACCTGACTAAGGAGGTTAAACTAATGAAAGACTTCTGCATAAAAATGGTAGTCCACATGCTCTCACAAGTGGGAGCTAAGCAATGGGTGTACGTGGTCATAAGGTGGTGTAATGGACATTGGAAACTAAGAAGGGGAGGCAGAAAGGAGGGCAAGGGATAAAAAATTACCTATCAGGTATAATGTTCACTATTCTGGTGATGGGTACACTAAAAACCCTGACTTCAACATTGTACAATTCATCCATGTAATAAAAAAACACTTGAACTCCCTAAACCTATTGAAGTAAAAAAAAAAAAAATGGTGGTCCAAAGAATCCTCGAGCCAAGAAGTTATTTTAAAAGAATGATAGGTTGGCCAGGCACAGTGGCTCAAGTCTGTAATCCTAGCAATCTGGGAGGCCAAGGCAGGAGGATAATTTGAGGTCAGGAGTTCAAGAGCAGCCTGAGCAAGAGCGAGACCCTGTCTCTGCCAAAAAATAGAAAATATTAATTGGGCATGGTGGTGCATGCCTGTAGCTCCAGCTACTCGGGAGGCTGAAGAAGAAGGCTCGCTTGAGCCCAGGAGTTTGAGGTTGCTGTGAGCTATGATGATGCCACTGCACTCTAGCAGAGGCAACAGAGAGAGACTCTGTCTCAAAAAAAAAAAAAAAAAAAAAAAGAATCATAGGTTTGTAGTGATCCCCAGGTTCCTGACAGAAGCAAATTCCTCTCTGGAAGAATACTACTTTACCTAGATTGCAAAGAATTTCCATAAATAAAATTTGACCTCACATTCATACATCACTGAGTACATGAGAAAATACACACCATGAAGAGTCAGCAGAAATAACAGACAGCACAATCAGACCTGCAAAGACACCAATTGATATATTTTGCAAATATATATGGTTAAAGAAAAGGTGTTATGGTTTGCAAATGTTTCATTCTATGTTTAAAGGAATAAAAAAGGCATTAAAATTATGAGTAAGAGAAAAAAAGACTATGAAAATGATCAAGCAATTTGGAAAAACACTAAATAGAACTTATAGAAATGAAAAATGATAATGATTGGAATTTTGAAATACAATAAATGGATTAAATAGAGTAGATACATCTGAAAGGAGGATTCATACAGGAAGATAGAGTTAAAATTATTACCCAGATGCAGCACAGAAAGATGACTAGATTAGCAGGAGAAAAGACAAGGGGTAGAGGCTAGAGCACACCTAACACACATTTAATCAGAGTTCCAGGAAAGCATAAGAGAAGGGAGGGAAAGGATATTTGAAGATAAAATGGCTGAAAATTTTCCAGCTCTGATGGACAAGACTCAGATTCACCAGGATAAATAAAAAGAAGTGTGCACCTAGACGATTATAGTGAAACTACAGAATAATAAAGCAAAAAATAAAATCTTAGAAGGAGTCAGAGAGAGAAAAGATTGTGTACATAAAAAAGAGCAATTATTCTACAGACAGGATACAGTGGAAACCAGGAGACAGCAGACTAGTGTCTTTAAAGTGCTAAGAAAAAGCATGACTGCCAACCTAACATTGTATAGCCTGTATGGATTACAGTTAGAGGGAAGCCAAAATAGAAACACTTTTGGACAAACAAAAAAATGAGAAATTTTATAATCAGCAAGTCCTTATTAAAAGAAATAAATCAAAAGCTACAGAAGAATATCAGAAGGGAAAAAGAAAAGCCCAGAATAAAGATGAGACACAGAAAGTAATGTCAAGCAAAGAAAATGGTTAATATTTAATGAAATCTAAACAAACATTGACTGTATAAAACAAAAAGAATGAAGTATCTAGTTTGTAATATTAAGAATACAAAAAGAATTAAAATAGGCCAGGCACAGTGGCTCGAGCCTGTAATCCTACCACTCTGGGAGGCCAAGGCAGGAATATGGCTTGAGGCCAGGAATTCGAGACCAGCCTGAGCAAGAGCAAGACCCTGAAAATTAGAAAAATTAGCCCGTTGTGGTGGTGTACCCCTGTAGTCCCAGCTACTGGAGAGGCTGAGGCAGGAGGATAGCTTGAGCCCAGGAGTTTGAGGTTGCAGTGGGCTACGATGACACCACTGCACTTTACCTGGGGGGACAGAGTTTCCATCTCCAAAAAAAAAAAGAAGAATTAAGATAGCACATGGGTTGAAATAGAGTGATCTGATTATTTGCACTACTTGCAAGGAGGGTAAAGATACTAATTGACTTATGAAGTAGGTGTGTCAAATGTCTAGGGTAACTAAGACTATTACTTCCAAACTAGTAGAAGGAAAAACAATAGAGTGAGAAAAATAAATTAATCCAAAAGAAGACAAGAGATGAAAAGCAAAAATGTGGGAAAGTATGGCAAATAGAAAACACAAAATAGCAAAAATAAATCCACACACAGCCAAAGTTTGACAGCCTATATAAATCCAGCTATTAGCTGTTTCTAAGAGACATACTTAAAGCACAAGGACATGAAAAGTTGAAAGCAAACGTTGGGAAATATATGAGGAAAATAACAGCAAAAGAAAGATAGAGTGACTAGATATATTACTACTGAACAATAACAAAAATATTTTAAAGAAAAAATATAACTAAAGGTAAAAGAATCACTCTATATTAACAAAACCTTCAACCCACAAAAAAAGATGTAACAATCATAATTGTTTCATACTTAATAATAGATCCTAAAAACATAGTTAGCATTAAAGGAGAAAAAGTATTAACAAAGGAAAAATTTACAAATCAACCATCTTTGTAGAATATTTTAACACAACCCCACCAATAATTGTTAAATCAAGCAAACAAAAGCAAAAATTGTAAGACATTTTAACAGCCCAATTGATAAGTATGGATTCATGTATTACCCAAAAATTGAAGAATATGTATTGATTTTGAGATACCCAGCACATTTTTTGACTGGACCACATGATGTATCATAAACCAAGTCTCAACATTTCAAAGAATTCATATCATTTTGACAAGTTCTACAATGAAATTAGGTTAAAAATCAATAACAAAAAGAATTCATTTGGAAATTCAAGACATGCTTCCAAACAACTTATGAGTAGAAAAAGAAATTATAAAGGGAATTAGGAGAGTCAAAATGAGAAGATAATGAAAATACACATATTGAAACATGGGGTACATCTGAAATATTACCTAAATGGTTTTAGCTTTAAGTGTTTATATTAGAAAAAGGCTGAAAATACACAAAACAACCAACTTTAGAAGTTAACTAAAAAGCAAGAATATCAAACTAAAGAAAGAAGAAAATAGGCAAAAATAAAGAACAGAAATCAATAAAACAAACATACAATAGATATCAACAAAACCAAAAGTTGATTCTTAGAAAAGGCTGGTTAAATTGACAACTTCTTTAATATTAATCAAGAGAAAAGAAAAAAGATATAATGAAACATTATTGGGGTCATAACCATAGATGCTACAAAGATCTAAAAAGATAAAAAATATTATGAACAAGAAGCTGATAAATTTCCAAAAATTATATGAAATAAAGAAATTCACAGACAGAAATTTAACTTACCAAAATTGACTCAGAAAGAAACAGATGCGATCACTCCTGTGCACCAAAAAAAAGAAAAAGAAAAAAGAAAGAAAGAAACAGAAAGCCAAATTAGTTTTATGACTATTGATGTAATCAATGTTTTCTCACAAAGAGAATAGGCCCAGATTATTTTGTGGCAACTTTGGTAAATTTAAAGAATTTATCATTCCAGTTTTATCCAATCTTCCAGAAAAGAGAAAAAGTGGGAACACTCTCCAATTCAGTTTATGATGCTTGATACTAATACCAGACAGGAACTATATAAGAAATGGATATTACAGGCAACTCTCATGCATAAACATATATGCAAAACCTAAGCAAGATACTAAGAAAACAAATAAATTTTTTTAAAAGATAATACATACAGACCAAATTGGATTTAGCTTTGGAATGAAAGGTTGGTTTACTTTTAGAAAATTTATTAATTTAATTCAGCACTTTAATTGACTAAAAAAGAAAAATGTTTGATTATCTCAATATTTGCAGGAGAATAGGTCATAAAAAAAATTTTGCAAACTAAAAATTGACAGGAACATTCTTAACCTCATAATGAGAAATTGAATTAATGCAAATACCATACTTAATAGGTGAAATGTTAAAAGCACTGGCTTTAAAATAAAAAAAAAAGACACATATGCCCTCTTTTATCCATAAGTGTACTGGTGGACCTAATCAGTGTAGTAAGAAAGTAAAACAAGAAAAGATTCAAAAGAAGTATGTACTAGAAAAAAATCACCATTTTTCTTTATAGGAAACCCCATTGAATCTAAATTATTGGCATTAATGTTCAGCAAAGTTGCCAAAAACAAAATAAATAAAAAAGTTCATTGCATTTCTATACACACTAGCAACAAAAATAATAACAAATAATTAGAAAATACAATTTTACAATAGTATTGTTTACAGTAGTGAAAAAAAGACGATGGGGAAAGAGATAAATGGAGTGAATGAGGCACTGTCTCGAAGACGAGGCACTCGAGAGAATAACTGGCTGAGCTGTAACGATAGAAGGTCGTGGTCAAAAGGGATGGTTGAATTGAGGATTCCAGAGGTGACGCCAAGCCGGGTATCGACAAGGGCTGGGTGCAGGGGGCTGAAGGGAAGCAGGGCACCAGCGACCACAGCATCATTTCCTTCTGAAAGGTATCCATTTGATGGCAAAATCTGGTTGTAGGAGGAGTGGAGAAGGGTCCATGGGACCTGTCAAGAAGTTGTATCTGTATTTTTTCATTTAGATCAATAAATGTAGCAAAGATGCTTTTATTCACCATTTTTCTATAAAAAATAGAAACACGGTTTGCTTGGATTTATTATATTATAGTCTGCCTGGCGAGCCTGGCAGACAGAAGACACAACCAGCTGGAGGACATCACTGGGAAAAAATCAAGAATATTTACTTTCAACATTCACAGTTTTTATAACAAATGAATGTATCAGTTATAAACGTGTGCATGCTTATGTTTTATGTGCACATTTTGTGATGGAACACATTGAATCAGACTATATGCATTCGCCATCTTTGTGGTCAAATAAGTCAATGTCAGCAATTTCATATGATGGACCCTAATATTTTCTGAGTCTGCCATATGAAAATTACTGACCAACCTGAAAAGTTTGGTTTTACAGATAAAGGGGATGGAGTATTACACACTCCTTCATGCTTTTAGAGAGAAAACCAAAACAAGCACAGCTCTCTAAGTGCCAATTATATTTTGTTATTATTGCCAAGATGATTCTATTAACAATGTTAAGAAGCTATAAAGTAAAATATTTTTCTCCTTACTTCTTTATTCAACTTGGGAAGATATTATCTCCTGACTAATGAATAAGGGTTCATTTGATTATAAAATGCAGTAGTATATTAGTGTGGTTTCAATGCCCATTATACGCTGTACAATGTCTAACTGACATAGACTCTAATTCCGACGCTTTTATGCAGGCTTTGCTTCGCTATTAAAATTAGACGTGTTAATTTGCCAGTAATCACTCTACTTTCTCCTATCATCTAGCTAAAAGGACAGGCCCTTGCTGCATGGATAAAATGTAGTAACGCATTTAGTGCTAGGCCATGATTTTAGACCTCCAGCTGTTTTACTGGTTGTGTAACTAAAAATAAGATAATGTTATGCTGGGTAACCACGGCTTTTGTAGGCATTCACATTTTACAAATCGCTGCACAGTATGCAAACCATTATATTTTTTAAATACTTAAATCCAGCCTAGGAGTTTAACACTGCCATTATGAAAGGAGAGCTTGCTAGACTGTGAATTGGGATGAGCCTGGGCAGGGAAGGAAGCCGGTGGGCTGTGTTCTCAACCTCCTCTGGATAATTCCCGTGCGCCACCCAGCCCTGCCGCCCAGTTGGGAGCAAGCATTTCTCGCCATCAGTGATGTACAGCAGAATCTCGCAAGGTTGTTGGGTTATTTTCTTTTTGCAATTTTTATTTGATCTATAAACCTCCTACTTATTCAAAATAATGCAAACCAGAAAACAGCATATTGAGCAAGAACAGTGGCAAGAAATAGCATGCTTCTCTAAACAGGCTTATATTAAAAATAAAGGGTCAGAGGAAAGAACTTTGCTGGTTCACATCATGCAAAGACATAAAAGCCCTGTGATATTTATACTTCTGTGATCTAATCAGAAGCCCAAAGCATGCTGTCTTTAACTGAATACTTGTTTTGCATGAAAGCATTGATAAATAAATGGAGCTACCCTAAGCCACATTTTTACAACAGCGTCTGCTTTCAGAAATACCAGCCATTCAGAACAAATGCTCCTGGAGCTTACTGCTCTGCACTCACACAAATACTGGCAAGGGCTCGGAGAGACTTTGTACAGTAACTAAAATTGCTTTCAAGGTTCCATGGGCTATTTATATTTAAAAAAAAAACCGAGATAGTCTGTAATTTCTCCAAATACTATATCTCATATAGAACCCCACGTTTATGTAATGGGCATCTAAAGCTCATATAAATGCTGCACAGTCATCCTTGGGCAGGGAAGGCTGGGTTTCCCTATGATTCCTGGGAAACTAAATGATTCAGGCGTCGGTTAATCAAGATAGGCCAAATATAAAGGAAAAAGTCAGTAATTAGAAGTGCACAAATGTCCGAGCAATGTTAACCCATTCTTAGAGCCAGATTTTAACTCGCTTACTCGTAATCACCGAGTGAGTAGCTGGGAGGCTGATCATCAAGGTGGCAGAAAGGAAATAGACCTAAGTCTGTGGTTTCTAACTATTACAATGTTGGGGGGAAATATCGTTAGTCGAGGGGCCAGAGAAGGATGAAAGGGATTTGCGAGTGTGGATTTGAAAAGTGAGACTCAGTATGTAGGAAATGAAATTAGAAACCACTCCACATGCGAATTTTTAAGACTGGATTTCTATGTGGGATTGATAGAGAAGGTTGAGATTATTGATTCTGAGAGAAAAAGTGAAGCTTCAGGAAAGATCAGTCAAAAATGCAGTGTTCCTGGGGATTCAGAAAAACAGAAAGGTATAAAACCTGTTTTGTCTAACAAGTCCCTCATCTTCTTCAAGAATGAAGACTGGAACCGCCTCCTTCTCCAGTCTTTCCTCCTGTACAGGCAGTGTTTATTGCTCTTAAGGATGCAAAACGGGATCTTCCATTAAGGCAGGGATGGGCGGGCCTACATCGACCCACAGTGTATCTCCTGTGGGGTTTGGGTCAGGATCTTCAGTGCTAGCAGGGAATTTAGAATCCGTCTGCTGCAGACCCCTGCTTTTGTACACAAGGATCTGTGACACTAGTTAAGCGACTTGCCTAAGGTCACACAGCTAATAAGCCATGAATTAAGCCAGATCTTTTTGAGCCTAAGCGGAATATTCAAGTTAGTATTATCAGACCATCTGGACTCTGTTCTTTCCATTTCAAAAGGGCAATTAAGAATAAGTGAAACTAATTCTTCAAAACTGTACGTATTCCTTTTTCAATGGACAAAATCAAACGTCAGAAAAAAAAAACTTATAAGCCATGCTTTGATACGGACAGCAAGCATGAAGTCTTAGAGCCTGTCTGAGTGGACAAGGGGCTGTGGCCCACGTGTGGCCCAGGTGTGGTGAGTGACACGCAGGGTGTGGACAGAAGCCTTGCTTCAGAGTGCCAGGCAGTGAGCACAACCTCTTCTCTTTGAGTCACCAAATCACTAAGTCACACCTTTCCTTCTGGCCGGCTCTAGCTTAATCTGAAGGGTGGGGTGGACACTCCCATCCCTAAACTGGGGACTCAGCCTCACTATTTTTCTAAGGAAAGTGAAAGACCCAAGGGATTTAGATTAGGGTTTTTGTTGTTCTTTCGAAGCTTTATGATATTTACATCTTAGGCCAAATTTACAATATTATGCTACGTTTGGTAAAGTTAACTTTCGTTTTTCTTTTGTGTTTTATTTTAACATCCTAAGGAAGCCCTAGGGCCTTTATAAGCACTTTCAAATAATGCCAAGTTCTTAAGATTATCCTTCTAAGCCCTACATGTTCCAGGTAATTTGGTCTATACTATTTTAATTTTTGTTGAAACTTTAGAAGGAATTGTCCTAATATTTAAGTGTAGGACTTTTACTCTGCAAAAATTAAACAACAGCCCTCGTGCATGAAGTCACCCAGGAGTGTTGATACGATGTCTTCACCATCTCCACCAGGCCCAAACATGTGGCCCCTCCGCTCTCAGCCTGCACAACTCCCAGGATAGAGTGTTCTGAAATCTGAGCTCCTTTGACTGGCTCATGGAAAGCTTGCTACATCGGCACTCTGCCCGTCCCATGTTTCAGTTTAATGACAACGTACTAATTTATTTACTTTGTCAATTCTATTGTTGCTGGGAAAGTATTGCACAGAGTAGATAACTCGTTGAGGAAGGCACGAATAGCCTCCTATTCTCCAGCCTGGTGGCAATTAGAAGTCACTCCGCCCATCTGCAGTCTGGCCCTCCTCTCTGGAAGGTGCCCAGATCTTCTGAGGTCCCTCCTCCCCGTCTTCCTTAACTGTGCCAGGTAACTGGAAAACTAAATCTCATTCCTCTCCCACTTCTCCCAAAATCTTAAGTTCTTTGGGGAGAAAAGCCTTTGACAAGGAAAATTTTCAATAAACAAGGCAAGCTCTTTTCCTTTTTTTTTTAAACTCTCAAGTCATTAAGAAGCAGATGTCACATTTAAAAGGTGAGAATAAGGACCCCCCACCTGCCACCCCCCTCGTCATCAGTAGTTGCAAATCCATTAGGCTAAGTTGCCTCATCGCACTTTCTGGAGCACAAGCTGGGAAATGTGAAGTTTCAGGGGTGAGGAGTAAGGGCAGACGTGCCCTGGAGGAGGACTCGCGCCCACCCCACTGGTGGACTTTTCTACAAAAGGGGTGGTTCAGTGAGGTGCTCAGAAGGGGTGCCCAGCACGAGGGTTTCGCATCAAACCTGTTTGTGTTTGTAACTAGCACCTTCTCTCTTGCTAATTATATAAACCTGTTAGCTGCTATTGTTTCTTGACCATTTCTTTAGCCAGCATGCCCTACTTCCTACGCTAAAAAACCAAATAAGTAAAGTGGTGTTCAAACCTCATCACAGTTGTGTTGCTTTTGTGTCTCGATTCTCTGAAGATAATGTGGGGAAGCAGCCCATTAGCGATGCCTTTTATAGCTATAAAGATACCCTTTCTGGTCTCCAAGTCTTTGGCTTTTAAGAACATTGCTACTGTTCAACATTTTTAATATTTTATTATTGCTTACACAAAAATTCCTCAAATTGTAAATGCTTAAATATTATTCGTCATCTGCTGAATCTACAAGAAACTGGCATGTTTTCTCATTTCTGCTTCAGAGACAAGAGATTAGGTGGCAAGAAGGATTAATATTCTTTCTGAATCCTGTTTCACAGCTTCCTAAGAGGCAGCAGCACCGCCACAGAGAGGGAAGGGCACAGGTTTCTCTTTCTTAGAAGCAGGTGCACCTGGGTCTTGGTCCAGGCTTGTTCAGCCTGTCATTAGCTGTGTGACCTTAGGCAAGTTACTTAACTCCTCTGAGCCTCGTTTGCTTCCTTAGTCAATATATCTACCTCGAGAAAGGTCAACAGGATAAATTGTGGGAAATAATTAGCATAATAGTAATAGATGATAGCAGTTATTATTAGGCCCAAAAGAATCACCAAGGCAGATCTTCTATGCACAACTGGTTCAATCATTCTGTTGGAATTGGCTGACCTTCCACACCATGTGGCATTAGCAGTTGGGGTCTCATCTACTTTTAGTTCAGCCATTTAGGGAGAAAATTTTGACCCCATTCAAAGGCATCCCTCATCATCCTCTGTTAAAGTAGAAAAATAGAAAGCAACACATCTGGAATATAATGTCTTATTTATACAGTAGCATAAAAGATATTGCTTTTGTAATGGACATCATCAGTTTCCTTCAAAGCATCCATCCTACCTCATCTCAATTTCGGTTAGGGAGATTGGGTATCACCCTACCAATCTCCAGCGTGTCCTGTGCTGGTCGGTTTAATTACTGGTTCAGGAATAGGAATGTAACCCAAGCTACGTTAATCATAGGGGTGTCCAGGATTTAGTTTAGTGGTTGAGAAGAGCCACTCTCCCTTCCTCTGGGAAGGTGTGGCTCGCATGTAAAAAGGTTGGAGCGGCTGCACCTGCTTCCTACTGTGAGAGAATCCAAACTGAGGATGAAGCCAACGACCAGAAGAAAGCAAAGACAAAGTAATCTCAAAGAAACAGAGCTGGGGAGCTGATCAAAGCACCCCTGAGGCTTCCCAGAATGGTGGGCTTTTCAATTTCTTGAGCTAATAAATCCCGTTCAGCCCATTTAGAGTTGTGTCATATGACATGTGTGGCCTGCTGTATCTTAACTGCATGGGTTGATTGTGACTCCCCATTGTGCTACCACCCACTATCAAGGGTTGATGTAGAAAACTCCACTGTTTATGTTTCTGTGTCTCCTGGAAAACCAGTCTTGAAGGCACTATGCTACTAGTATCCTTTAAACATGAATCCACATGGTGAACTTGCTCTTTGAATTTCATGTTAGAGGGGAACAAAGCTTACTTCTAGACAATCCACATGCTATCATTCTCCAAACTAGGAGATCTACATACCAACGTAATTTCCTTTCTCTCTCCACTGTCTGGAAAGACGTCCACACGATGTCCGCAGGTCTGGTCATGAGCACCGCGGGGACCTTGGCAGTGTGTGAAGACACGAAGATAGAGGAAGCTGAAAACACCGTTATCGGGGTCCCGAACACCAGTCGGGCCTCAAGGAACAGCATGGGCCCTACACACACTAGGCAAGACAGAAGATTCAGACAGGAAATGCTGAGCTCAAAGGTTTAGAACATCTTGGACAGGATAGGGCTTAATAAATAGCAGTTCTCTTCTACATGGCATTTCTAAGCCTGACCATGAGAACCACCCACCTAAGAGCCCCCTGAAGAGGACAAGGTAACTGTTGAGAATACAGATTCCTGGGCCTCACCCTAGGCCGACTGAGTCTGATTCTGGGTGGCCTTAGAAAATCTGCACATCCGATGAGCTCCCCAACTGAATCTGATATATTCTGAATGTCCTATACTTGCTGACTGTAAGACTGACCCAAAGAACTTTTTAGTAAACTGACTACAGTTTCCCAACCCGGAACTCTCGAATCAGAATCTCCAGGAAAAGGGTCTAGGAATTTTCATATTTAGTAAGCACCTTAAAAAATGTTTATGACTAAATTTGTTTAGGAAATGTTTCCTTAGTTCAGGCTGCTATTCATATAACAAAGTACCATAGACTGGGTGGCTTATACATAACAGAAATTTATTTCTCACAGTTCTGGAAGCTAAAAGTTGGAGATCATTGTGCCAGCATGATCGGGCTCTGGCAAGAGCCCTCTTGTGGCCCTGGACGGCCATCTCCTCATGGTGGCCTCACGTGATGGAAAGACGGCAAGAAATCCTTATAGGGACTCTTTTATAAAGACGCTAATCCCATTCATGAGGGCCACACCCTCATAACCTAATTACCTCCCAAAGGCCCCACCTCCTAACACCACCACATTGGGAGTTAGGATTTCAGCATATGAATTCGGGAGCGTGGTGGGGGAAGGACATATACGGTCCGTAACATTTCCCTAGAGAGTACTAGCAATCCATTGGTGCTAGAGTCCAGGGACTCCCCCATCTCAGGTCTGTGGGCAGTAGAGGAGGACCACATGCATTGGAAGATGGAGCTGGGGTATCAGATCCAAGACCTGGAGAGCCTGGCTTGCTTACAGTTCCTTCAAGGTGGTGAACTTGAGCATAGCCGTTTAGACACCGCCCACACTTGCCAGGTGCACAGCGGGCCTGCTAACACCACCTAACGCCAGGGCCAGCTGCCCAAAGCTGGGCAAATCAGAGCCAGGGGCCAGGGGCTGGGAGCCACTTTCCTGCAGTGGCCCTCAGACCAGTCTCTTCCTGCTGTCTTATCACTGGGTCTCCACCGGGGCTGTGTTAAGTCACCTGGGGAGCTTTAATAAAATTGATGCAGGGCTCCGCCCCAAACTAATGAAATCTGAATGGCAGGGACAGGGATGGATGTGTGTGTTACATCCTCCGTACCCCATCTGGGTGGTTCCCGTGTGCAGCCGTGGTTGGGAAACCCTGCCGGTTGTTTCCACTCCCTCTCCTAACCTCTGCCTCAGCATTTTTATTTAGAAAGAACCTCTTTGACTGTTGTTGCAAATCAGTGTGGAAATACATTAAAACATTTTAATTGACTTGTTAATTCAGTCGAACAACTAGAGAGTTCACTTTTTTTTTAAAACATTCAATATCCAGGTGAGTGGGCTTTTCCCAAATCCTTCCTCAATGGTGGAATATAAATCATACAAAAAAATTCTGGATCCAGAATTATAAATGTGCTTGCCTCTTTGGAATTCAGTATTTATTACTTCTATAGGACAGGAAAACCAATCTACCTAAACACTAAGAGTTGTATCCTTGGCCTTGCACCTGACTGGTATCTTTGCTCTCCAAACATGTCCGTCACATACGCAGGAACCGCACTCGCTCAGAAAGCGCTCCAGGCACCGGGCTGTACAAGAGGAGAATGCACTGGAATTGTAATCACCTTTTCCCCCATAATGAAATCCCCATTTTAATGGAAACAGTGAGCAAAGAGCCCTATAGGCAAGAATTTCTCATTGTGATGTGGATCATTAGGAGTAAAACTCTAAATCAGTACCTTTGAAATAACTGTATTTCCAAAAGCATTGCTAGAAGGTCCCTGCCCATTGGACACGCTGACCATGAGCCCACTCTCTCCCCAGCTGGCCACTCAGCCCCCCACACAGCAAAGTATCGAGGGACCAGTGAGTCAAACGGAAGGATTTGGAAAGGTTTGATGAGGGGGAATTAATGAAACCAACTCAACCTCCATGGGAAAAAAAGATTTCTCAGGAAGTAAAGCAGAAAATTATTTAGATGATCATGTACTTCACAAATTGTTTATAGGCCCGAGCTTGGGTACAGTGGAATGACCATTGGAATTAGTGACCTCAGTCCCAGGTCCCAGCCATAACATGTACTGACACTTCAACCTCAGACAAGCCTCTGAATCTTTCTAATCCTAGTTTCCCCAACTGAAAAAAGGGGATGGTAACACCTCCCTCAGTAGATTGTAATACAGATCAAAGGAAATAGCATGTAAGAAGTCCTTTGAAAATTACCTTTGCCCTACAGTAGGGCATCTAGAAATACTATGGTTAGATTCCAGGTTGTGAAAACGTTTAGCTCAAGATTTTGAGCAATTAGGTGCTCCCTAGCAAAATGAAGGGCAGGGCATGGAGAGCTTGGAGAAGGTTCACAAGAGAGCCACAGAGATGATTAAAGAGATAGAAAATCAAAACCATGCTTAGGAAAGGATAAAAGAACCGAGTTCATCCTGCTTGGAGAAGACAAGTCTACAGGGTAATTTAATCTTTGTTTACAAGCACACGCAGCCTGGTGTCCAGCTGTTCTTTCCAACTGACAGAAGAGAAGAAAGTATCATGGACTCTCGCCACCAGCAGATTTGACATGTGAGGTTTCAGATCATTGTGCAGGACTATGAAGGTTCATGACATGTCATAATTTGTATTTTTTTTCTAAGCCACAAATTCTAACCACAGGTGTGTGGAGGGAACCCATCAGCTGTCAGTGATTGAGTCTTTCCAACCACCCAACATGGAAATCTCAGTGGGTATGTGCTGTTCTCCACTAATTGTCTTTCACACAGTAATTCTCTGAAATAGCAACAATAATTGCTACCTTTAAGTGTTTACTCTTAAACTAGCAGGGTGTGCTAAGAGCTTTATGGGCAGTATTTCATTTCATGGAGAAAGGAAATGAGGCATAAATAGGCTAAGTAACCTGCTCAAGGTCACCCAGCTAGTAAACAGAGGAGCTCTAGGATTCTGACACAGGTCTAATCCAAAGCCCAAGTTCTTAAGAGCTGCAACAAACTTTTCTTTGTGAAAAATGGCTCCCAAAATAAAGTCACCAGCCAGTGCCTATGAGAGCAATGAAAGCAAAGTGAAGAATTCAAATGCTGATGGTTCTTACCAAAAACCAAAAGTTTCATTAGATTTGGGTGTAGATGATATTTTTGACACAAACTAGACCACCTCAGAAGTTGACATTCCACTCACTGTTGTATTAGCACATTTGCAGATTTTGTAGATCTATAGCATTTATCTAGCCTTCCTGGTCTAATTCAAGTTGGACTCTGGTCACCTTCCTGCCAATGCTTGTCTAGGACACTCTCCCCCTTTCCTGCAGCCATCTGTGCTTGCCGTCTACACCACAAGATTAACTCAGCATCACATATAATCCTGCTTTCTATTTGTATCATACCTTCCCATATTCCCACTGTTTTCCATAATCTTATTACAATACATTCACTTTCTGGGTAAATTCTTCAGTTCTTTTCCACAGAGCCTGAGATGAATCAGATCTGAGTGTGAGCCTGTGAGTTGCTGCTGAAATAAGAAGAGACTTCTATATGAGGCTGAGTTGTTACCCAGAGGGTTAGAAGTAGACTCATTGGGAGTGGGAATTAAAAATCAGATTAAAGAGAAAGTCAAGTCCAAGACCAGAAGCACGATATCCAGATTCAGAAAGTCAGAAGTCATTGTCAGGAAATGAGGCAAAAAGCCAGAAGCCAAGAAGAACAACAGGGGTGGGCAAGAAAGAGTGACAAGATTCACAACACAGACCTCAACAAAACAAGCAGACACGACAAGGCTCACTCATGCTGGGACACATAGCTCGGAGGCAGTTTTGCCAGTTTAGAAACACAGGATTGGGGCAGACTCTGTCTGGAAGGAGCGACCATGACACGAGCCAGGCCAGTGCAATATGGTCTCCTACCACAGTGGTAAACACACTCGGAGGAGTCTTACGGAGAAGGTGAGGCTTAGTAAGTTTTGAAGGAGAGCTAAGTGAGAAACAGAAGGAAAAGCATTCTAGGAAGAGAAACAGCTCAGGTGAAGACCCCTGCCGTTGTTATAAAGGGGTCAGAGAAGCCAAAGGTTATTGTGCCGGAAGTTTTTTGAGATAGGGCCAAGATTTAGAAGACCAGGGCTAAAATCCCACGCAAAGGAACAGGGGTGGGAGTAAGCTGAGTTTGATAACCAGCAGCCAAAGTCAGCGGGCATCAGGGGAAGATTCTGGGTGCTGCAGTGGGAAGCCTTGACCCTAAGCGAGAGGGAGCCCCTGGAGAGAGGAATCCCGGGAATCATCAGGTGAGCGTGAGCACAGAGGACTACGAGCCAGATGCCGTCCAGCCACAGGCCAGAGCAGAGACCACACACAGGAGAGAAATTATAATAGTCCAAAGGCAATGTGATTAAAAAAAAAAAAAAAAAGGCACAAAACAAAAGGGCCTGGGAAGGGATTGCAAAGAGTAAATAAAAGTAAGAAGAGTCAACAAAGCCAGAAGTACTCCCTGAGCTCCTAGGAGAATCAGATACGACAGCTCCCAAGGGCTGTGTCCTTCCGTCTTCTGGTTGGAGAAATGAGAGAACTGGGAAGACAATTACAGACGTTCCCCAACCTAAAATGCCAGATTAGGCTGCCCCTGGACAAGCAATGATTTGCCCAGTGGCCTTGTGGTCATCTGCCTTCTTGGCCTGCTGCCTATGATATTAGAAATTATATTAATATCTTAGATTATAATATTACATATTCTAGGTTGTATTATAATGTATACACACATACTATACAGAGTCAATATATTAATAGCATTAGAAATGATATTATCATTAGGTTATGTAATTAAATTATCTAATTATTAAAATAGCAAGAGGAGAAGAGTACAGTGTCAGAACTCACATTTTAAAACCACAGGCCCAGGTTCAAATGGGGTACTAGCTGTGTGATTTGCTTGTGCATCTGTCTCCCAGTTCATAAAATAGACCGTGACGCAGGGTTGCTGTGAAGAGGAGACAAGATCACATGTTTCAGGCACGCAAGTTACCACCAAGTTGGGGTGGTAGCTGGTGTCTGCCCCTGGACTAGAATTCTAGGCGGCCTAAAGGCCAGTGACCAGACCAGAAACACTGGACTGGTGAGAAAACTACATGTACTCTCTTTTTTTTTCTTGGAGACAGAGTCTCGCTCTGTTGCCCAGGCTAGAGTGCCGTGGCATCAGCCTAGCTCACAGTAACCTCAAACTCCTGGGCTCAATCAATCCTCCTGCCTCAGCCTTCCAAGTAGCTGAGACTACGGGCACGTGCCACCACACCCAGTTAATTTTTTCTATTCTTTAGTAGAGAAAACTGCATGTAGTTTCAACCCAAGCCCTGGAGTCCCCTCAAGCTATCAGGGAAACGCAGATGAGTTGAGTCTCTCTGGAGCAAGCTAAGTTTCCCTTCTGCGGACTAACATTTGATAAGGGTCATCTGCAAACGTCAGAGAAGCTCTGCAAAAAAAAAAGAAGAACGCAAAAAGTGCTTTGGAAAAATCTTACTGGCCACAGTGAGATTGGGTGACTTTAGAAGAAATGTATTTGCTTTTCGTGGCATAAGATACCTAAGGATCAAATGAGTATGACAGACACAGAAATACAGGTGACCCTTGAACAACACGGGGCTTAGGGCACTGATCCTCCACAGTCAAAAATCCACTTACAATTTTTGACACCCCCAAAAACTTACCTACCAAGAACCTACGGCTGACCAGAAGCCTCACCCATAACATAGTCAACTAACACATATTTTGTATGTCATATGTATTATATACTGTATTCTTACAATAAGCTAGAGAAAAGAAAATGTTATTAAGAAATTATAAGGAAGAAAGAATACATTTACAGTACTGTATTTATCGATACCATAAGTTTACATCATCTGTTTACAAAATGAACCATCTATCTGAAATGGGGGGCGGCAACAGCTGTAGACCTCAATCTACGCTCCATATTAAGCAATGCGAGTTTTTCCTGTAATGTCATGACTTTGCTTCTTGGGAGCACTTCCAGCGTCACTAGTGGCACTTCGTATGGGTCCCATGGCGTTATTCAAGGTTTACGGTATTGCACTAAACGTGATGAAATATATGAGGGAACTTGAGGAGATCGCTTTTTACTGCATTACAGAATTTATCTGAGTTAGCATCAGTGCGTTTTTAAGCAGATATTCACACTTGAGCTCACCGGAACAGCAATACGAGGTGGCTACCAAATTATTACCATAGTACAGTATGTAGTATACTTAATTTTATACAGTTATGATTTAATACTGCATCTTTATGTTTGTTTACATTTCTCTCAACTGCAAATGGCACCATGTATGGTCTGTAAGTGTGTGTGTGTGTGTGTGTGTGTGTGTAAGTTTTGAAGAATTTTAACTTTTTATAATAGATCTGTGTATATTTTCTGGTAGTAAATGATATAATATCTATACATATTTTATTCATTCATGATATACCTAATTTTTTCTTATTTTTTTGCAATTTCTAGGCAACAGGGTTCATCTTTGAGTTTTTCCACATCATCTCAAGTCTTCAAAAAATTTTTCAATATGTTTACTGAAAAAAAATTGCATATAAGTAGACCCAGGCAGTTCAAACTTCTGTTGTTCAAGAGTACTGTACCTATTTTAGAAATGAGTTCGAACATGGTTAGGATTCCTTACTTACAACATACCTACTTTATTTCCTAATAATGAAAGCAGCATTTGCATTAAGTTGAATTCATTTGTTCAAATATCACTGTGTTGTGAAATGATTCTTACCCCAGAAAGAAGAATTTAAGAGCCCAACTCCTATCAGTTACATGAAAACCCAGGAAAAGGATCTAAGCAAACTACTGCTCTTACTGACACCTCTCATTGATCACTTAGAGACTATCTGCTACAGAATAATCCTGCCTCAAACTTCTGAGCTATTTCCTGCTACCAAGAGTGTATGTAACATTGAGAAACACCAACAGATTTTAGCAGATTTAACAAAACTTAATTAAAAAATTTAAAATTTTTTTTCTAAAAATTAGGTGCTCTCTTCCAATTACAGATCAAAATCTTTGCTTAATGTCTATTCCTCTGATGACTCTCCCACCAGTGTGTGTAATCTAGAGCCCACCAGATTTCTCCCCCGTTTTCAACAGAACAGGTGACATCTTTACTCAATTTCCCCACAATCATCTCTACCCAGCAGGCCTAACACATTGCCCTTTTCCCTTAATTAATTCACACTTTTAAACACCATAGTTAATCAAATACAAACTCTTTAGCATACACTGACTTCCTTGCAGTGTATCTCTCCAGTAAATTTTGTAATGCAGTAAAAAGTGATCTGTCCAAGTTCTCTCGTATTTTTCATCGCATTTAGTGCAATACCGTAAAACCTGAACAACACCATGGGACCCATACAAAGTGCCACTAGTGATGCTGGAAGTGCTCCCAAGAAGCAAAGTCATGACATTACAGGAAAAAATCAAATTGCTTTGAATGGCTGAATGATTGAGAGGTACCCTGGACCCCTCTACCTCTCTATGCTCATCTTCTTCTCTTGCCCTCTCATGTACTCCTCTTGGGCCACACTAGACTCCTGTTTCTCCAACACACTTAGCAGAATTCCTGCCTCAGAGCCTTTGCACTTTCTGTTCCACTGGGCTCAATGCTCTTCCCTATGATATCCATATGATTCATTCCCTGAGCTCCTTCAGGGCTGTTAGCATGTAACAATTTAACAGATGAGGTCTTTCCCACTAACCAGATTCAACACAGCATCCCCCAACCAGTCCACATCCCTGTAGTACCTAACTGCCTTTCCTGCTCTGTTGTTCTTCATGGCACTTATCCACATCTAATATTTGCATATTTCAATGGTTTGTTTAGACAATTGTCAGACTCTTCAACATAGACTCCATGACAGCATGCATTTTGCATGTTCTATTTTCTGTGAAATCCATAATACCTAGGACAATGTATAGTACATGGGGGACACTCAACTAATATTTGAGTGAATGAATGAATGTTTGAATGAGAAGAAAACTTGATGCCAAAGTAATACAAGAAATTACTAAGGTGTCTTGGTTAGAGTTTCTTGGGAGAATTCTCTCTTTCCTGGGACCTGGCATGTGCACGTACACACAGCCAAGTAAATGCTATTGTGAAATTATACTTTCTTTCTTAGGTCTTCAGGTCATCCCATAAAGTATTTGAAACCCTAGACCTTTAGCAATAAAGCCTGCTGATGCAACTTGATTATAATAGGGCAGTATGAATTTAGGCACCAGTGATATGCTCAAAATGTAACCATGTGGTTGGTTTCTAAAGGATTAGTCAGCATATGGTGAAATAACTTTTTGTCCCTGATATGATAAGGCCACCTGCCCCTGTAATCTAGCCTTCTTGATAAGAGTGAGGATTCCACCCAGCTGGTTTCTTTAAGGAGGCCCTCTGCCTATCTTCCTGCAAAAGCCTAAGGCAACAGTACAGCAGCCGCCATTGCACCTGCTGGGACTGCTCCTAGAAATGCCCTCTCTCCTCCCGCAGGGCAATAAAGGACTCTGTTTCTCCAGGATCTGTACCCAATCCTTATCTAGAGTGAAAAGAAACCATAACCCTTAACTCCCCTAGGGATTGTGACACCTCCCCACCCTTTCCCCTGTGAGTCTCTGGGAAGACAGATTTGTTTTGTTATGAAAGTCTTTGTCTCTGTGCAAAAGGTCTGTTCTCCCAAAAGAAAAGGAATGTGCTTTGGTTTCTCCTTCTGGAACTAGAAAATCAATCCTTTATTAAACTAATGTGCAAAGAGATAAAGTCACAGTGGCCATGACCTCAAAATAACATCAACAAATATTTACTGGGTGTAAGACAGTGTGCTCGCTGTCAGGAGGGAAGAAAAAGGGTTCCTTTCCAAAGATCTTAAGAAACATAGACTTATCTATAAAAAAAAAAAATGAATTACCTATAGCACCCAGTTGAGCCCAATCTTTCATGCCCATCTGGTAAACATTGGCATCCCAAGACAGGTTTCTAAGAGGATCCTAACATTCCTGAATGAGATGATAAATGAGACTTTGAATTGACAGATGGATAAATCCTGAGAAATCAGAATAAAAACTTTATAACAAAATGGAAAAGATGAATCCTGTTCTGGACCCCAAAGAGAGTAGGGATGGCGGGAGAATCAGGACTCACCCTCAAGTCCAGGGGAGTTTAGTGACATGGACCTCACTCTGTGGGAGGACACAGGTTTGTGTTTGGTGAAAAATATTTGGAGTAGGATGCCAGGTATTGTCACTTAATTAAGCTCCAGCTTCTGGAAACTTCTGAACCTCTCACCTTCATTTTCCACTCTTGAATCCTGATAAGGAAAGTGCCTTTTAATGGAATAAGACATTAAATTTGTACAAGATCATTTATATAATTGAGAGGCTTAGTTTTGCATGCTCTCCATTCCAAGAATGTCGAAGGGTTACACCAGTGCAAGCATCCTACTGCACTCCAGGATGGAACTCTGGGCCTCTTGGGCCCAGCCTGGACCTCTTGGGCCACCACCAGAATGAAGCTAAGACTCTGGGTGTAGAAAATGTGGGGAGTGAATAGAAGAGGGGATATAAGAGGGGAAAAAAGGACCTCCAGCTTCCATCTGAGACAACTTTACAGGCAAAGTAATTAAGGCTACACACCATCCACAGGTGTAGTCTAGATCAGGGGTTGGCAAACTACGGCCTGCCACCAGTTTTTGTAAATAAAGTTTTATTGGAACACAGCCATGATCAGTTTGTTTCTTGTCTGTGATGTTTTTGTGCTTCAGAAGTAGAGTAGAGTAGTTGTGAGAGAGACTATACGGCCCACAAAGCCAAATAAATTTACGATCTGGCCCTTTACAGAGAAAGTCTGCCAACTTCTGGTTGCAAGCGGGAAGGAATTCTGCCAGCCCAATCTGCATTTTTGGTCAGAAGAGTAAGATTATTCAGGTATTCCAGCTTTTTTCTTACTGCCTACAGCCCCTTGGTGAAATTGCCTGTAATTCCCTCAGCTCCCTATCCATTTACATTAGGCCTAGGGTTGGAGATGTACCCATCTGTGAAGTGGGTGACAGGAAGGAGAGATTAACACCACCTTCTTTAGAAATGAAAGACAGTACAAATGTATTTTTTTAAAAAGTCGTTCCCTATGCTCTTCTGTAAACACTGAGTTTATTTTTCCTCCAATGTCTTGTGTGTTTCATCAATAATCACAATAGTCTTCATAACATTGTATGTCTTTGATGATGTTTTCTGATTAAAATAAAAACACCCAACACATGTTGAGCTCTTACTGAATGTTGGTTGCCATTCTGAGAGCTTTATGTGAACCTCACTCTGTGGGAGGACACAGGTTCATGTTTGGCGAAAAATATTTTGAGTAGGATGCCAGGTATTGTCACTTAATTAAGCTGCAGCTTCTGGAAACTTCTGAACCTCTCACCTTCATTTTCCACTCTTGAACCCTGATAAGGAAAGTGCCTTTTAATGGAATAAGACACTACAGTGTACGAGGTCATTTATATAATTGAGAGGCTTAGTTTTGTATAGGAGACTCATGACTGCCCCAGAGAGTAAGGACTCTCATCATCATTTTGCAGATGAACAAACTGAGGGGGAGAGGAGTTAAGCAATCTGCCCAGTCAGACACACAGCCAATAGGGGAGCAGGGTTTCAAACCACTCCTGGGCCGTGCCCTGGGCCACTATATTATTTGACTACTTGCCTCAAGAAATATGAAAATAAGCTTAACCAAAAATCTAATTAAGAAGTAAATTTTCATCTTTCGTTCATAATTTAAGTACCTACTAAATGCTAATACCAAATGCCAATATGGAAGGATGACATTAATTTTTTTATCTACATCAAGTAATCTATGATTTTTTGGATAAATATCTTGCGACCAAGAAAACCTGTAACTGTTAGTAATTTTCATTCTCTCTGGGCCTTTTTGGGAAATTTGATTTCTTTATTAGGTTAGGAAGTAGTTCTAGGTCATTTCTAACAAACTCAGTGAACTATTATAAACCAGCGGTTTTCTTATTACGTTTGAAGTACACACAGTGAAAGAAAACAAGGCAACTACAATATTTTGCCATCTTTTTTTAAACTATATTTGTCAAGATACTGGCAAAACCTTTGGAGCTCCTAGGAACAGCATCTGGGCACCAGTACATTTGACATTCTTACATTTCAAATTCTGCTGAGTCATCAGGGGCCTCCAAGTAGCAAGTCTTTGTTTATGGATTTAAAAGATCAGTTAACAGTACAACTCATTCATGATATTTCAATTAAAAACTTCAAAGAAAAGTTTTTAAAATTAGAACCAAACTCCTAAAAGAGGAGGAAAATCGACTCTGTTCTGCCCCTAAGTTCTCCTCCAAAGAATCAGACCTGAAAGTTTCCAACAAGTCCACCAAAATATCTCCCTCTAGCATCAATCAATATTATAGGGTCAACATACTATATCGTGGGGACTTTTATATCTATGTTTGGTTTTACAACAGATATAGTTTGAAAAAAGATTTTGAAAAGACATGAACTGACAGGGACTTTTAGTTTCTAGTCAGGCATCAAAGGAACTTGGAAGTCTTCACTCCATCCTAAAACAGGTAAAAAGCTGAACAAACAAAAAGTCAACACCTCTTCTTAGATCTGTCAGAGAAGGGAGGTCACAGAGTAAGCTGCTGCCCCCAAAACTGGAGAGACCAGCAAGCAGGTAAAGGGCAGAAACCCACAAGCAGAAACTCTTCAGGAGCCAGAGCTGAGGTAGGAAACCAGACCTGTAATCGATGAATTGCTAGAGGCTAAGTGTGGACAAGTCTAACAGTTAAAATTCCAAGGGGTCCAGTCATAGGGAACCTTAGATGTTTGTGAGTTTTAGCTCCTGGAGATTCACCAGGAGCAGGGAGATGGGAAATGGAACCATTTTGAAATACACCAGAGTACTCCATTCTTAACAAGGCCTGCCCTCAGAAGAAACCATTTTATGAGAGGCTAAGCTGCTGGAGTTTTGCCAAAGCCTAACCTAGCTGGGGGAAGGAAAACACCCAACTCTAGCTTTCTCTAGCCTTCCTAACTGACTCCATGAGGCCAGCATGACACTAATACCAAAATCAGACAAAGACATTACAAGGAAAGTACAGACCATGAACATAGATGCAAATATCCTCAACAGGCCGGGCACGGTGGCTCACGCCTATAATCCTAGTACTCTGGGAGGCCAAGGTGGGTGGGTTGTTTGAGCTCAGGAGTTCAAGACCAGCCTGAGCAAGAGCGAGACCCTGTCTCTACTAAAAATAGAAAGAAATTATATGGACAGCTAAAAATATATATAGAAAAAATTAGCCAGGCATGGTGGCACATGCCTGTAGTCTCAGCTACTCAGAAGGCTGAGGCAGGAGGATCTCTTGAGCCCAGGAGTTTGAGGTTGCTGTGAGCTAGGCTGATGCCACAGCACTCTAGCCTGGGCAACAGAGTAAGACTCTGTCTCAAAAAAAAAAAAAACCAAATATCCTCAACAAAATACTAACAAATTGAATCCAACAGTGTACAAAAAGAAGTATGCACCATAACCAAGTGGAATTTATCCCAGGTATGCAAGGCTGATTCAACATTCAAAAATCTGTTAACATAATCCATCACATAAACAGGTTAAAGAAAAAAAATTCAGTGATCATATTAATTGGTACAGAACATCTACGAAAAAACCTATATCATACTTAATGGTGAAAAACTTGAAGCTTTTCCACTTCAGGAACATATACCATATCAGAAATAAGGCAAGAATGTCCCCTTCCCACCACCCCTTTTCAACATCGTACTCAAAGTCCTAGATAATGTAGTAAGACAAGAAAAAAATAAATGATATATAAATTGAGAAGGAAGAAATAAAATTTTCTTTGCTTGTAGCTGACAAGATTATCTGCATAGAAAATCAGAAAGAATTGAAAAAAAAATCTCCTGGAACTAATAAGCAATTATAACAAGGTTGCAGGATATAAGGTTAATACACAAAAGTCAACCACTTTCCTAAATACCAGCAGTGAAAAGTGGAATTTGAAATTATGAACACTACCAGCACCTAAATCTTACCCATTCCTTGCTGCTTCATGCTGGTGTGGGGACAGATGGTGCTACAGTATGAGCAGAGGAAATCCAGACAGGTTGTTTTTCGTTTATCTTGGGGCCTGTCTCTACAGCTCTGCCACATTTTCTCCTTTAAAAATTTTGTTTAAAAACACATTACAACTTACATTAGTATCCAAAAACATGAGATACTTAGGTATAATTTACAAACATGTGCAAGGTCTATATGAAGAAAATTACAGAACTCAGATTAAAGATATCAAAGAAGAATTAAATAAATAGAAAGGTAGCCCATATTCATGGATAAGAAGAGTCAATATTTTCAAAATATCCATTCTTTCCAACTTAATCTATAGATTCGATGTAATCCCAACAGAAATTACAGCAAGTTATTTTGCAGATATCAACAAACTGATTCTAACATTTATATGGAGAGACAAAAGACCCAGAATAGGCAACTTAATATTGAAGAACAAAATCAGTGGACTTCAAGACTTACTGTGACACAGTGATCAAGATGGAGTGATATTGGTGAAAAAATAGATAAATACATCAAGAGAACAGAATAGAGAGCCCAGATATAAACCCACATAAACATAGTGAACTGATCTTTGACAAAGAAGCAAAAGCAATACCATGGAGCAAAGATAATCTTTTCAACAAACAGTCCTAGATGCAAAAAAATGAATCTAGACCCAGACCTTATACCTTTCACAAAATTAGCTCAAAATGGATCATAAACATGAATGTAAAATGCAAAACTATAAAACTCCTAGAAGATAACACAAGAGAAACCTAGATGACCTTAGGTACGGTGATGATGTTCTAAACGCAAACCAAAGGTATGAGCCATGAAAGAAATAATTGATAAGTTAGGCTTCATTAAAATTAAAAATTTCTGCTCTGCAAAAGGCAAGGTCAATAAAATGAGAAGATAAGCCACAGGCTGGGAGAGAATATTTACAAAAGCCATGTCTTATAAAGGGATGTTATCCAAAATATACAAAAAACTATGAAAACTCAACAATAAGAAAATGAACAACCTGACTTTAAAAGATTGAAAGACTTGAACAGATACATCATCGAAGAAGATATACAGATGTCAAGTAAGCACATTAAAACATGCTTATGCTTACTAAAACATCATATGTCAATTGCAAATTCAAACAACAAGATGCTGCTATATACCTATTAGAATGGCCAGAATCCAGAACATGGGCAACACCAAATGCTAATGAGGATATGGAGCAACAGGTACTCTCATTCACTGCTGATGAAAATGCAAAGTGATACAGGCACATTGAAGACAGTTTGGCAATTTTTTACAAAACTAAACATATTCTGACCTATGTTCTGGCAATTATTCTCCTTGATATTTATCCAAATAAATTGAAAAATTATATCCACACAAAAACCTCTGTATCGATATTTATAGCAGCTTTATAATTGCCAAAACTTGGAAGCAACCAAGATGTTCTAAGGTAGATGAACAGATAAATAAGCTGTGGTACATCCAGACAGTAGAATATTATTCAGCACTAAAAAGAAATGAGCTATCAAGCCATGAAAAGACATGGAGCAAACTATGATGCATATTACTAAGTGAAAGAAGTCAATCTGAAAATGCTGCATACTATATGATTCCAGCTATATGCTCTTCTAGAATAGACAACACTATGAAGATAACAAAAAGGTTAGTAGTTTCCAGGAGTTATAGGGGAGAGAAGAATGAATTGGCAGGACACAGGATTTTTAGAGCAGTGACACTATTTGATACAAAATACTACAATGATGTATACTTACTATCATGCAGATGTCAAAGCCCATAAAATGTCCAACACCAAGAGTGGACCCTAATGTAAACTATGGACTTTGGGTGCTGATGATGTGTCAATCAATGTGGGTTCATCAATTGTAACAAATGTACCGCTCTGATGGTGGTGGAGACTATGGGTATGTGGGGCCAACGGTATGTAGGAACTTAATGTACTTTCCAATCAATTTTTCATAAAACTGCTTTTTAAAAAGGTTTTTAATAAAACAATAATAAATATGAACCAAAAATAAAACCATAAGGGAATCTTTAAAAAAAACCAAAGCCTTCTCCATATTAGCGTCCAATGAAAGCATTTCCAAGAGGCTTTGTATTTTCATGGCCAGAATAGTGCGCAGTACCCCCAATACTGCTAATTATTTTTTAAGGCATGGTTCTCCTGAAATTCTGGATATTGATTAAAACCGAATACTGAAAACATTGACAAATGGAATTGATTTGATCTGCTTAGACGAAGGAAATCTCAGCCCAGTTTTCAGGAAGTTTCCAGGTTTTACTCTCGCCTCTGAGTTTGAGGTGACAGCCAAAGTTGAGATACGCACAAAACCAAATGTTGTCTCTTTGAAGAGTCTGCTCTGCTAGAAAAATTTTTCTCACTGGTCAGACAGAGTTCACTCATTTCAGAGTTCTATGTCTCCCGCTACAATTCTGGCTACATTCCATTCCAAAAATAAACCATCACTTCTAGAAAGTCTTTCAGAAGAAAACTAAACTCAGCATATTTTAAAAGCAGAAAGCATTAGTCCCTTTAGATCATTTCTTTCCAAATCTAGCCTGTATGCTAAAGACCAGAGTCCATTTTCTAGAAGAGAAAGAAAAATATCTTTACTACACATAATAATGACAATGTGGACTAAATTTATGGTGCTAGAATCACAGAAATACCTCAGACCAGTTCTGCATTTGGGGACCTGGATTATGATATGAGGAAGGTGCCTTTCCTGTCCTGTGTCTGCAAAGGCAAAGCTTAAATGAGCAGAAAGGATGGAATTGAGAGTCAGGAGAGCGGGAGAGCCAGTGTCAATCCTGGTTGTTTCCAGAGCTGTCATGATGCTAATTCACGTTCGCTACCTCATTTGTGAACAGCACTGGTAATGGTTGCCCTACATGCCTCACAAAACTACATGAAAATAAGATGTTTTAAATAAAAGTACTCTGAGAAAACACAAATGTAGTACGGACATCATACCTAGGTTTATCCAAGACGGTCCTACACAAAATAATGAAGCAGGTGACATTTGTCTGAGCATGTTCACGTTCTCACTAGTGTATCTTTTAGAGACTGCTCTCCTTGGTCAAATATCCCAGGACCAGTCCCAAGCATGTTCCCTGTCTGTCCTGCTATCATTTAACCCATCACCCCATGACCTCTGGATGCTATTCATTCCCTTAAGGCCAGAACACCAGTGATTTCCAGCTCTCCATGGAGACTGTGAGCTGGACAATGATCTCATGTCCATGTGATAATGGAGAAGGCTGGAAAAGACATTCCTTCTCACATCCTTCAGAGATCTCACATTGAATATTTTTTTTTAACATTTACCAATGCTCCCAATTTTGTTGTGTAGCCCAGAGAGGCAATTATAATAGTAGAAACTTTAGTCTACAGTGGCTCACACCTGTAATCCCAGCACTTTGAGAGGCTGAGGCAGGAGGATTGCTTGAGGCCGGAGTTTGAGACCAGCCTGAGCACAAGCAAGACCTCCTTTCTACAAAAAAATAGAAAAATTGGCCAGACATGGTGGTGTGCACCTGTAGTCCCACCTACTCAGGAGGCTGAGGCAGGAGGATCACTGGAGCCCAGGAATCTGAGGTTATAGTGAACTACAATGATGCCACTGCACCCTAGCCCACGAGACAGAGAGGTACCCTGTCTCAAAATAAAAAAAAAAAAAGAAAAAGAAACTTCAGTCTAAGAAGGTTAAAATAATGACAATATGGTGACAAAATGAGGGTGACATTTTAGAAGATCCAATGTCCACTGAATGTCTTAACTCACATGTTTTTGTCCACTCTACCATCTTGCTACCTTGACCCTATAGCTACACTGCTTGAGAAGAATTTCCCAGAACCACATGAGCATCATCAGAGCAAACAGGAAGCCAGGAATTTCCTTCCCACACATGCCCTTTGATGGCCAGAGGTCCTGGCTGTGCAAGAGCATCAGTGTGAAAGAGCCGTCTGCCTCGTGGAGACAGTGACTTGTCCCATTTGTTCCGTAGGCTGCTCACCAGTACAGGGAGGTTCCCTTTACATTCTTACGCACCTACATTGATCCTCTCCTTCTCTGCCACCAGAGAACAAATCACATCTCAGGACTTCAAGCCTAAAAGAAGAAACATAGAGATCATCTCATTCAAATGTGAGACTGAACCTCAACAGAAATTAAAAGACTTGTCCAAGATCACATGGTTCCTCAATGGCAAAAAAAATAAAGCAAATTGGGTGAATTAAGGAAACTCTACAATCATCATTATCTTGATTGCTAATATCCATTAAGCACTTACTACAATATGTCATGGAATCTAAGACACCATTAATCATAAGATTCACCATTATTTTGTGAACCACCAAGAGAGAAAAAAATGCTACCAATTAAATCATGGCATCATTGATTGTAAGACATATTTCAGAGATGTTAAAGTGTGAGTTTCAGAATCAATGAAAAATAGTATGTATTAAGTTCTCTAGGTACCTAATTGCATTTAATTCTCAAAGCAAACTTCTGAGGCAGGTACTGTTATTTGATTCATTTTCATTCAGATGAGGAAATAAAGGCTTACATTTTTCATAAGTGGCAGAGCCAAGTCAAATCCATGCCTGCCTACCTCTAGGGTCTGAGCCTGTAACCACCATGCTTCTCTGAGGCTTATGAGTATCTTGGAACATAACATAAAAGGGACCATGGGACAAGATCCAAGTCAATCTTAGATATATCAGCTCTTACCTCTCCCACCTAAAGTTTTTCATTACAACAGGGAGTACAATGATCTTTTCTACCCATCATATATAATATGCAAGGATGCACTTCCCTTTGCTTGTGACCTGTTATCTTAACAGTTCCCAGAGTACAGAACTCAATTCAAAATTGACCTACGCCTTCCTCTTAAAATGAGCATGGTATTCTGAGAAGCAGTCAAATTTTCTGGGACTTGGAGGCTTATTTTTCTGTTCTCTCCACTTTTTTGTGTTTGAAATTTTTATAATAACACTTAAAAAAAAATTAGTTACAAGCCTGTCATCCCAGCTATTCAGGAGGCTAAGATGGGAGGATTGCTTGAGCCTGGGAGTTGGGATCCAGCCTGGGTAACATAGCAAGACCCCATCTCTAAGAAAAAAGAAATCAGTTACTATGTTCTATGACAGTAGTCAGCATTTATTAAAACTTTGCTATTTACCAAAGCACTAATCTTGCTTAAGATCACACAGCTAAAAAAAAGGGTCAGTCCTAAAATACATCTACAAGACACTGTGCATTTATAGCAGGGAGGGTAGCATACTCTTTCTGAGGCTTCATAGAAGAAAAGGTTTGAACAAAGTCTTGAGTGGAAATAAGTGGTTTAGTGTTAGGATGGAATGAGAAAGAAAATTACATGTACAAAGACAAAAAGTACCAGAGAGTCTTTAGGAGAAGACTTTAGGAAACCACAAGTGGCAATTCCTAAGCAATATGTCACACATACTCTGCTCATAACGAAGACCAGTGTTTCCCTGAGTTCTCTGCCTTTCTAATCCATGAACTCAGCAATATCTGTTAGACATCTTCAAGGAGCTCTCTTAAGAATTGACTCATCTGTGTTCACACGGAGAATGAGCACCTTGTCTTGCCCGCACTTGGAGTGCTTTTCTGGGAAATCTGTGTGCGTGCTCGCCTTCACACACCTGCTCAGAAAACAAATGAATCAGGCTTCATGGAATTCCTCTCCCACTCAACAGGCAGGGAGAACTTGGGGCTCAGCATGTCTGTCAAAAACAAAACCAAAAAAAAAAAAAAAAAGAAAAGAAAAATTTTGAGGGTTTAGCATTTCCATAAGGGCTAAACATTTTTAACTAATTTGCTTAAATAAAAAATAAGGAAAGAAGGCCTGATCACCACTAAAGCGGCAGAATCCTGACTTTTCCATAGCAATGGGCTGACCATGCCGAGGGCCAGACTCCGTGCAGCCTGCGGTCCACGCGCCGGGCCTGTGGGAGCCTCTCGGGTGGCCGCCCCTGCCTGACTGCAGCGGGGAGAACTGAGCCCGGGCAGGCCAGAGACAGGGAAGGCAAGGGGAGCAGCGAGAGAAGGGACCGAGGAGAATGAGGACTGTAAAAGTGGACTCCAGGGAAAATGAATATTCACTGAAAGGCCCACAGATGAGCAGGCCCCTGTGCTGGCTGAAGAAGTAAAGGACAAAGTTCAGCTAAAAAATTGATGCTGGAATCTCCAAACGGACGCTCAGTCCACAGAAGCCTGGACACGTTGGTCTCCCTAAAAATACTTTTAACTATTAAATTGAAATAGCGTTGAATAAATCATGCTATTTTCAAGACATTTTGGCTCTATTTCATATGCATTCACAGTTCTCCTCTCTCCCCAAATCACTTTTCTCCCCCACATGAGAAAAATGCATCTATAGTAACGTATTCAAGTTGCCGACCTCCGATGCTGTCTTTTTTTCCATTTGGTGGATGGATTGGAATATTTACATTGGAATATCCTTATTCATCTCCGTTGGTGATCACAGTGATAGCTGAGAGAAGCCAGGCAGTCAATAGATATGTCTAAAATACAAAGTTGATGAGAAGGGTGGAGTTTTCAAATGAAAGTAATTAAACTCATTAGTCAAAAAGCAGAGAAAAAGAAAACCTAGCCAATAGTTCATTAGAATAGAAAAGGCTTTTCTTAAAGGAAGGATAGCCTGAAACTGACAGTTAAAAATGGACTTAATTTTGAAATCATACGAGAGAATACCCTTGTCCAGAGGGCGCCAATATAGAGGTCAATTTCAAATTCTTGGTCATGTTGCATTCTACAGTATCACGTGTATCTTCAGTGCATCCTTTATTTAAGTTCACACTTGGTCTGTGCATTTTTTTCACTGTGCTGAACTGATGGGTATCTATAAACTATGTAGTATAGGGATGACTTTTTTCCTCTGGGCTGATAAAGTTTACAAAATATTCTGGAGACTCATTCATTCAGGCTCAGAAACAAAATCTTAACTCTTGGGCTTTGAGGAATTTATGCCTCCCTTAAGAATCAGTTTTGCCACTTTGCCCTGCTTAGCCCATGGTGGGCTAACAAGCAGGCCAGAACAGGGGGCCGCAGAAACCACCTGTGCTGAGCAAGCACTTCTCACTCAATCTGCTTAATTTATTTCCTTTGTTCACTCGGTTCTCCTAAAACCATCATCCCAGGCTCCTTGCTGCAAAAATTGCCAAGTCATGAGTGTTAAGTTATAAAAAGTTGGAATGCTCAACTTTTCTGGCTTTATAGGTGTGTTTGTTTGCAGACATGCAGCATTAAAGACAATTTAGCTACATGTCATTTCTTTGACCTCCAACTCCCAGGTTATTAACCAGCCCCCGACACACACTTGCCCAGCTCTTCTCTTACAACCACACTTGTTTTCCCAGGCGCCTCCGAACAAGGAGGCCTAGGGAGGAAGAGAAAGACAGAAGCAGTGGGCACGCACAGGCGCACAAACACAAAATCCGGCTTCCACGGGGGACTGCAGCCTGCCGCACAGTGGGAACCGAGAGATACACGGCTGCCCGTGTAACAGATGCAAGTTTCCCGTGCTCCAGTTCAGCTGGGAATGCAGGCTGTACAGCAGAAATAAATCACATGGAACTTGCTGTCATCTCTCTACCTTCCTGCTAAACCCTTCGATGCTGCTGCTTGACTGGCTGGAGTCGCTGTAGTTTTTAAATGAAGGCTGGAAACTGGCATTGGCAGCACTGCCTAATTTTTAGCTAATACCTTTGTGGGTTCTGCGTTCGCATCTGGCCAGTGCCATCATGCTGGGTATGATTATAATAGGCTGCTGCTCTTTCCCAAGCAGGAAGCTGGAGTCCTGTAACCGACAGCCTAAACAGAGGCTTGTTCCAAACACAACAGCACATCACAGCCAGGGAAGGGTCTGCCGTGCGGGACTTCTCCCAAGGCATAAAAAAAAGAAAGGGAGAGAGAGAGAGAGAAATGTGTTAACTGTGAGAACAGTGCCAAGTAATATGCTTCGTTAAAAATTTAATCACCTACAAGTGCAAAACAAGTGCAAAGCAATCATGTTGTAATTAGCACAGCAATTAACACCTCCCTTTTCGATAGCACATGCATCCTAGGAAGGGCAGGATTGCAAGTGTTTATGCTGCTGACAGGCTCGGTTCCTATAGAGAGGGAAAAAATTGCTTAAATAGAATTTTTTGGTTTCTGGCATTTGGGCTCTTATGTGTTCATGAAACCTCAGAACCAGCTGCCATTTTGGTTTTGTGCGAAAGTTGTTCTGCTGTGTGGTGAAACTAACCGACTTCCCCATTTTATGTGTTGTCTAAAGCTTCTTTTTTGTATCACCTTCCCCTTTTCTAACATTAAAACATAAGTAAGTCAGTATTAGGTCCAAATTTGTCACCTCAACACGATTTGCATGCTAAATGGTGCTTCCTACCAAAGGGGGGGGAAAAAAGAATTGTCTTTCTCAGTCCTTTATCAGAAACAAATGAAAACAAAATATTCAATGCCAGGATAAATGACTACTGAGAAAATTGCCCTAAAAGTATTTACTTTTATTACTTCAGAAAACTTAAGTCTCTTCTATACCACCAAGACCCATCTTAGAGACTAAGTGTCAGTTCTTTAAGGATGTGGAGCAGGGAAGAAAGGTGGACTGTCCTTCTACACCACCTCACGTCAAGCCCAACTCCAATAACTTGTCTAGCTAGAACATGGCCCCAGAGCTGTCTAGCATAGCCTGGGAAGCCTATTCCAGCATGTATCACCTACCAACCTGATGTATAGGTACCCCAGAGCTCATCTCAGTACATGGAGATTTGCGGGTAAAACAGCTGGAAAGATTGAGCAAGCCATCTTCAATAACCTACGGGAGAAAGAAAGTTAAGATATATTTTAACTTTCCATTCTGTCTCATGTCTCTAGCCCAGACAGATGAAGACATGTCAGAATGGGCCGTCTGAGATGCCACTGACTGAAAATTCATCAAGGCCCCAAAGTCCTTGGCATAGTTTTAGAAATGACTCACTGAGAGAATGGAACCTAGTTAGTGACTCTGAAACTTTAAATGTATTTGAAAAACGTTTTATAAGGAAATCAAAAAAACTTATGAAACATCTAAGGATTTAAGAATTTAAGAAATAGTATGAGGGGAAAAGCAAATTATATCTTTAGGATGAATTTGTTTTACTCTCATTGGCCCTTGATAATGGAATGAATGTGTTTTAAGGAGCACAGGACACATTCCGAGTGTGATGTTTGAGGAGCAGAAAAGCAGTTGCCCAAGCTTCATGTTTCTATAGTTGACTTTGTAACAACATTGGTAAGATACGAGCAATGACAAGCAAGAGTGGAAGGAACCGGCTAACATTCTGACATTCTGCGGTCTGCGGAAAGTGCAGGCATTCATACAAGCCACTCACTTTCCTGGTTTGCTGTTTCCTTTTCCCAGCAATTCTTTTGTTCAAGCTCAGAAGCCCATCCTGAGAAAAGAAACCTCAGTGAGATAGAAGACACATTTTATAAGTGGGGCAAACTATAATGAAAAATTCACACTGGAAAATTCAGTAGGAAGTAAAATGAAATCCCTGTTTCAAGTACAAAGAGGACAAATGTCTTATTATGCTAAAAAAGCCTCAAATTAAATGTGTACAGCTACTTGGAATAGACAGTTCCCATAGTCATAGTTTTTATTCATTCTTACAAAAAAAAGTCTTTTGAGACCAATGTCCTTTAAATATTGCTATCATTTGTAAAACTGGTTGAAAATGTCTGGCATATTGTAGCCTTAATCTGAAGACCCAGATGACATAGTCCTGCATTTGCATTTATTTCTAATAAATATTTTGTCTCTGCTGCTCAATTTTTATTTTTCTCTTCTATCAGAAAGGCTTAAATGCCAGAAAGTTTAAAAACAAAGCCATTGTGCAACTTTGGTAATCTTTTCACCTTAGATACTTGCTAATTCATTCATTCATTTAATAAGAAGTACTTACTATATGCCAGGCCTTGATATAGGACTAGGCACTCTACACACTATAAAAACAGGTTAATGACAACAACAACAAAAAAATAAGGCCCCCAAGGCTCTGAGCTCCATGAGAAGGTTTTTTTTGCTATCATATTCCCAGAGCCTCACACAGAGCCTAGTAAACCTCAGAAATCTATTAAATAAATGAATGAATCAATCAATCAATCAACAATCAACCAATCCCACCATAAGCCAACAGCCTAGAAGTCAAGTTTGCATATAAATATGTGTAACACAACTTCTAAATTGATGAGTACCCTGAGAAAGAGACACATTAAGTGCTAGAGGAGGATGGAGAAATACTTACATTTTGGGTGCTGAAGGGAGAAGACAGAGCGAGGATGACAGGAACAGCAGGTATTAGTTTAGCAGGAGCATGGTGTCCCTCGATGGGAACAATGTCGAACAATACTGGAAAGGTAGGTGGAGGCTGATCACAGAAGCCTTGAATGCCTGCCAAAGAAAATTAAGTTCAGAAAGAGCAGCCAGGAAAGGGAGATTCATCTGGCCACAATGTGTAAAAGTGATTAGACTGGAAATAGACTGGCAGCAGGGAGACCAATTAGAGAGTTACTGGGATAGTCCAGGCAAAAAAAAAAAAAAAAAGGTTTACCTGAGCTGGGTAAAGGCAGTGTGGATGAGAATTGGTGAAGTTCTAGCAGAAGCTGACATATGAAAACTGGGCCATGTCAAAAAACACACAGGTTTCAGTGCTTGGTGGCAGGGAAGGTATTGGTTCCACCCACAGAAATTAGGAACACAGAAACAAGAGCCCTTCAGGGAGATAAGATCAAGAGTTTGGTTTTAAATGTATCTTTTTTTTTTTTTTTTTCCAGAAACAGGGTCTCACTCTGTCACCCAGGCTGGAGTACAGTGGCACCATCACAGCTCACTGCAACCTCAAACTCCTAGGCTCAAGCAATCCTCCTGCCTCAGGTTCCCAAGTAGCTAGGATTACAGGCACACACCACCACTTCCAGCTTTTGTTTTTTTATTTTTTGTAGAGACAGGATCTTACTATGTTGTCCAGGCTGGCCTTGAACTCCTGGCCTCAAGTGATCCTCCCACCTCAGCTTCTCAAAGTGCTTGGATTACAGGTTTGAGCCACCATGACCAGCCTAGATGTACTACTTTTAAAGGGATGGCTGGATGCCGGGAGAGGTGGCTCACACCTGTAATCCTAGCACTCTGGGAGGCCAAGGCAGGAGGATTGCTTGAGCTCAGGAGTTCAAGACCAGCCTGAGCAAGAGTGAGACCCCATCTCTACTAAAAAATAGAAAAATTAGCTGGGTATGGTGATGTCTGCCTGTAATCTCATCTAGTTGGGAGGCTGAGGCAGGAGAATCGCTTAAGCCCAGGAGTTTGAGGTTGCTGTGAGCTAGGCTGATGCCACTGCACTCTAGCCCAGGTGACAGAGACTCCATCTCAAAAAAAAAAAAGAAATACTACCTAAAGGGATGGCTGGATATTTGTTAGCAAATGAAAGGCACCTAAAAATGTCAAACTTAAGCTTAAAACAGAAGTCAAAACTGGAGGTAAAAACAAAAATTTAGGCTCCTCTGCACATAGTTTTGGGATCAGCCATGTGGCTGAAGCCATGAAATTGAAAAAGAGAGGGAAAAAAAAGTGAAGATAGACCTTGGTGACTAGCTAAATGCAGGAGGAAGAAAGGATGCCAGGGAGGGAAGAGGATAATTCAGAGCCATGAAATCCAAGAAGAAGAGAATTTCAGAAAGTTCATGGTGCCAAATGCTGCAAAGAGATGAAAATAGATGTGAGCTGAGAAAAGGCCATGGGATTTGACCGCCAAGCAGTGACTGGTGAACTCTGAGAATGCGATTTCAATAGACTGGCCAAGTCAGCAGACCAACTGCAAGGAATTAAGGGTGGAAAGGATGGAAAATCAGTGGAAGCAGAGAATACAGATAATGCTTTCAAGAAGACTGGCATTTAGGGGAAGGAAAAAATAGGAGACTATCTTAGGAAAGCAAAGGTCAAAGGTCAGCTTCCTTAAGACTAGTGTGCCTCAAACTGAAGGAGGGTATTTATCAAATAAGATTGAAGATACAAGTAGGAAGGGATAATTGGGGGAACGAGGTTTCAGAACAAACAAGAAGAATATGATGACCCGGGAGCCACAAGGGTGACTGTAACCCCAGAGAACTAATGTAGAATATCTTCTGCCAAGGCAATAAGAAATGAAGGCAAACTCAATGAAAAGAAATACTGAAGTGAAAAATGAGAAATTCTGAAGGACTTGAAACAGGAGGAACAGGAGGAGTCAATTAGGACTTCCACTTCTGGGAAAATGAAAAAGTAGACATACTTTTACCTATTCCTCCTGCTAAGTATAACAAAAGACCCTGGGCAATATTTATGAAACAAACATAACAAGACTCTGAAAGAAGGAGAAAGCAGACCAGCTAAGAACCTCAGGACCCAAGAAATGATACAGTGTTGAATTCCATGAATTTTCCTTTTGCCTTCATATATGCCAAATTTGGAGCTAAGAAGTTAATCCAGAAATTCCAACAAACACAGACAAACATACAAATGCAAGTTGAGCACCAGGAAAGGAACAGCCTAACAAGACAGAAAAACTTTCAAGCAGTAACCATTCTAGTCCAATAAAACACTATAAAACATCTGAGGCCCTACCACACTCACACCAACAAAGGCCAAGTGGAAAGCCTAGACTTTCACCCTAATGAGTTTGTAACAAGATTTCCAAAGATACCCACAAGGATGGTAGACCTTGGAGAAGGCCAAATAGGGAGGTGGAACTTTCATCCCCACAGGAAGTTTGATATCAGTGGAGGCCACAAGGGGGATAGCAATAAGGCACTCCTGTGCTCCCAGCCACATAGCTAGCAGTGGAGGCCTAGTGGGGAGCTCAAACTCCCAGTCTCTTCCAGCACTAACAAGGATCCCCTGGACTTCTACCCCTTTCTGGCAGTAATGAGGAGTTATCCTCTCTTCTACTGTCAAGGAGTATCAGAAGAAGGCAGCTAAAACACAAGGTTTAAATAAGATCCAGTGTCTCATACCATAATACCAAATATGTTCAGGCTTCAACTGAAAATCACTCATCAGACCAAAAAGTAGGAAGATCTCAAACTGAATGAAAAAAAAAAAAAAATCAATAGATATCAACCTCAAGGTGGCAGAAATATTAGAACTACCTGACAAAAATTTTAAAGATGCCATAATAAAAATACCCTAATTAGCAATTACAAACACACTTTGAACAGATGAAAATGTAGAAAATCTCAGATAAGAAATGGAAATTCTCAGGAAACAAATAGAAAACATAAAGAAAACCCAAATGGAAGTTTTAGAACTGAAAAACACAATAACTGAATAGAAAACTTACTGCATGGGCTCAATAACAAAATAAAGGGAACAAAGGAAATAATCAGAGACTGAAACAGAACAATGGAAAGTACCCAAACTGAACAACTGGAAAAAAGTGAACAGAGACTAAGAGATCTGTGGGACTATAACCAAAGATTTAATATTTGTGTTACAAGAGTCTCAGAAAGAAAGGAGAAAGAGGGAAGAGCTGAAAATGAAATAATGCTGAAAACTTCCCAACTTTGGCAAAAAACTTAAATCTACAAATCTAAAAAGTGAAGCAATCACAAATACGATAAATCCAAATAAATTCACACCAAAACACAACAAAGTCAACTTCAGAAAACTAAAAGCAAATAAAATTCTTGAAAGCAGCAAGAGAGAAATGGCACCTTACCAAAAGATGGACAATTTAAAGACAGCAGATTTCTCATCAGAATTCATGGAGGCCAGAAGAAAGTGGCACAACAAGTGCTGAAAGAAAAGAACTGTCCATTAGAATCCTATAACTAGCCAAGATGTTCTTCAGAAATGAAAGGAAAATCAAGGAATTCTCAAATGAAGGAAAATTAAGACAATTTGTCATCATCAGACCTACATTAACAGAATGGCTAAAGAAAGTCCTCTAAGCAAAAATGAAACAAACAAGAAGGAAGAAAGAACATAGTAAATATTTTAGTATATGTGCTGCCAAAGCAAGCACAATAGTATATATTAAAATGGGTACATACAGCAGTCTTTCTTTCTCCTTCTGAGTCTTCTAAATTATGTCTGATGGTTGAGGCAAAAATTATAACACTATCTGATGTAGTACTAAATGTACATAAAGGAAGTATTTAAGACAATTATATTGTAAAGAGGGAAGGTAAAGAGATGTAAAGGGAAGTCAATTTTTTACACTTTATTCAAACCAGTAAAATGACAACACCAGTATGCTGCAATAAGTTATACAGATATAATTCAATACCAAGAGAAACCACTAAAAATATAAATACAAAGAGATACATTCAAAACAACTATATCTCTGAGAATGCAGCTTTCAAAAACACACAAAAACAAAACAGAAATCTATGGAGAAATCCCAATGGAATTCTAAAAAAATTTTTAAGTAACCCAGAGGAAGGCAGGAAAAAGAAAACAGAAAGAACAAACCAAAAACACAAAAATAAAATGGCAAACTTAAGCTCTCGCATATCAATAATTACATTAAATAAAAGTGGTCTAAATATAACAATTAAAAGACAAAGATTGGCAGAGTAGATTGAAAATATAACCCAACTATATGCTGTCTACAAAAACGCATGTCAAATATAACAATATAGATAGTTGAAAGTAAAGATGGAAAATGATATTCTAAGCAAACGTTCATCAAAAAAAAATCAAGAGTGGGCCAGGCGTGGTGGCTCACACCTGTAATCCTAGCACTCTGGGAGGTCAAGGCGGGAGGATCGCTCAAGGTCAGGAGTTCAAGGCCCTGTCTCTACTAACAAAATAGAAAGAAATTAGCTGGACAACTAAAAATATATAAAAGAAAATTAGCCGGGCATGGTGGCACATGCCTGTAGTCCCAGCTACTCGGAAGGCTGAGGCAGAAGGATTGCTGAAGCCCAGGAGTTTGAGGTTGCTGTGAGCTAGGCTGACGCTACTACACTCTAGCCTGGGCAACAGAGTGAGACTCTGTCTCCTAAAAAAAAAAAAAAAAAATCAAGAGTGACTATATTTATACCAGATAGAGTAACTTGACAGCAAAAAAAAAAAAAAAAAAAAAAAAAGTTATTAAAGACAAAGAAAAACATTATATAATGTTAAAGAGGGTCAATCCTCCAAGAAGACATAGCAATTCTAAGTGCATATGTACCAAACAACAGAGCTGCCACATATGTGGAAGCAAAAACTGCTAAAACTGGAGGAAGAAATAGACAAATCCACAATTATAATTGGATGCTTCACCATCTTCTTTCAACAATTGATAGGGCAACTAGACAAAAAAAAATCAACAAGGATATAGAAAACTCAGTAACACCATCAAACAATAGGATCTGATCAACATTTATAGAACACTATACCCAACAACAGCAGAAAACAGGTTTTTCAAGTGCTCAGGATATATACACCAAGATAGACCATATCCTGGGCCATAAAACACATCACAACAGATTTAAAAAAATTGAAATTATACCGTGTGTATTCTGCACATAATAAAATCTGACTAGAAATCAGTAGCAGAAAGATAACAGGAAAATCTCCAAACACTTAGAAACTAAACAAGGCACTTCTAAATAACCCATGAGTCAAAAAGGATGTTTTAAGAGAATGACAAAAACACTTTAAAATACATTGAATTGAATGCAAATGAAAGTAAAACATGTCAAAATTTGTGGAAAACAGCCAAAGCAGTGCTGAGAAGGAAATTTATAACACTAAATGCATATATTCAAAAAGGGAAAAGCCTCAAGTGAATTTTCTATGCTCCCACCCCAAGAACCCTAAAAAAATTAACATAAAACCAAAACAATAAAGAAATAATAGAGATAAGAGCAGAAATCAGTAAAATTAGAAACAAAAACAGTAGGAAAAAAATTAAGGAAACAGCTGATTCTTTGAAAATATTGATAAAGTTGACAAAACTCTAGGAAGACGGACAAAGAAAAAAACCGAGAAGACACAGATCATCAGTATCAGGGATGAAACAGGGGCTATCACAGTAGACTGAGAAAGTCTCTCTTCCTTGACCTAACTCTAATCAGACTCCTATGAACCCTCTTCTCGACGAGGCCCTAACTTTTGGGCTTCCATGTTCATCTCTATTTTATCCAGTTTTACCAAGAATCCAGCTGGGTCAGTTTAGTGAAAATCCCCCACCCATAATATATGATCAAATTCCTTACCCCCTACCCTCCACATCTTATCACTCTGCCTGCCTTCAGCAATAATCCTGTCAAGTCAGTTTAGCCAGAATCCCCCTTACCCCTCACGTCTCCTCCTAGTAATTTTCCATCTACTCACTTCCACCCTGCTCCTTGGGCTATAAATCTCCACTTGTTGTATTCAGAGTTGAGCCAGATCTCTCTCTCCTACCTCAAAATCCCATTGTAGTACCCCCCCCCCAGAATAGACTTCACAAATTCCTTAACAAGGGTCAAGAATAATTTTTCCTTTGACAAGACCCTACAGTCATCAAAGTATACGAGAGGAATACTATCAACAACTTTACTCACATAAATTTGAAAACTTAACTGAAATGGACTAATTCACTAAAAGTATAAACTATCACAACTCATTCAATAGCTAATTTGAATAGACTTAAAACTATCAAGGACATTGAATTTGTGATTTAAGCATTCCCAAGATAAAAACCTCCAGGACCAAATGATCTTACTGGTGAACTTTACCAAATGTTTAAAAATTTAACACGAATTCTATAAATCACTTACAAAAAATAGAAGAAGAAACTCTTTCAAATTCATTTTATGAAGCTGATATTATTCTGATACCAAAACCAAACAAAGATAATTTCTTAAAAACTACAGACCAATAGCCCTCGTGAATATAGACACAAAAATCCTTAAAAAAAAATGTTAGCAAATAGAATTCAGCAATATTTTTTTAAAAAATGATATACCATGACCCACTAGGGTTCATTCCAAAGATGCAAGGCTAGATCAATATTTGAAAATCAATCAACGTAATCCACCAGGCTAAAGAAGAATATCACTTTATCATATATATTGATGCAGAAAAACACCTTTGACAAAATTAAACACCCATTCATGGTAAAAAAAAAAAAAAAAAAAAAACTCAGAAAAATAGGAATAGAGTTGAACTTCCTCAAATTAATTCAAAGAGTATATCAAAACACCCTACAGCTAAGATTTACTTAGTGATGAAAGAGAATGCTTCTCTCCTAAGAGCTGGAACAAAGAAACGAGGTCCACTTTGATCATTCTTATTTAACATAGTCTTGGAAGTTCCAACCAGTGAAATAAGGCAAGAAAAGGAAATAGAGGCATACATATCAAAAGGAAGAAATAAAACTACAGAATAAAACTTTCAGAGGACATGATTGTCTAGAGAGAAAATCCTAAGGAATCTACAAAAATCTCATAAAGCTAATAAATGAGTCAGCTAGGTCCAGACTATAACGTAAACACATAGCATCAATCATATTTCTACATACTCTCAATGAACATGTGGACATTGAAACTTAAAATATAAGATCATTTACACTTTCTCAAAAAACTAAAAAATAAAAAGCACATGTAAATCTAACACATGTACACGACTTGTGTGCTGAAAACTATAAAACACTAACAAAAGAAATCAAAGAAAACATAAACAAATGGAGAAACATATGCTATTCATAAATTGGAAGTCTCAACATAATAAAATGTCAATTCTTCCCAAACTGATATCCAAGTTTATATTAGTTTCCTAAGGCTGCTGTAACAAGTTACCACAAACCGGGCAGTTTAAAACAAGAGATTTTTTTCTGGAGGATGGAAGTTTAAAATAAAGAGGTCAGCAGGATTGCTTCCTTCTGGAGTCACCGAGGAAAATCTATTCCATGCCTCTCCTTGCTGCTGGTGGCTGCCAGCAATCCTTGGCACTCCTTGGCTGGTGGCAGCATAACTCCATTCTCTGCCACCATCTTCACGTGGCTTTCTTCCCTCCATGTTTCTGTATCTCTTTGTGTCCTCTCCTCTTGTAGGGACACCAGTCATTGAATTTAGGGTCACCCTAACACAATATGACTTCCTTTTAAGTTAACTAATTGCATCTACAAAGATGCTATTTCCAAATATGATCACATTCTGATGTTCTGGGTGGACATGAATTTTGGGAGGATACAATTCAACCCACCACAAAGTTTAACACAATTCCTATCAAAATCACAGCAACGTTTTTTGTACATATAGACAAGAGTACTATAAAATCTATATGGAAAGGCAAAGGAACTAGAATAGTTTAAATAATTTTTATAAAGAACAACAAAGTCAAAGAAATTTTTTGGCTCAATTTCAAGACTTTATGGCTACAGTAATCAACATATTGTAGGATTTGGTGGAAGGATAGACTCACAGATCAATGGAACAGAATAGAGAACTCAGAAACAGACCCACACAAATATGCACAAGTGATTTTTGACAAAGGTGCAAAAGCAACTGCATGGAGAAAAGATAGCCTTTTCAACAAACAATGTTGGAGCAAGTGGCTATTCATAGGAAAAACAAACCTCAACCTAACCCCCACATCCTATAGCAAAATTAACTTAAATGGATCATGAGCTTAAACGTAAAACACAGAACTATAAAACTTTTAGGAAAAAAACAGGAGAAAATCTTCAGGAGCTAAGATTAAGCAAAGAGTTCTTAGGCTTAAAACCAAAACCCACAATCCATAAAAGGAAAAAAATAATAAATTGGACTTTATAAAAATTAAAACTTTTGCTTTGTGAGAGATCCTGTTAAGAGGATGAAAACATAAGCTACAAACTGGGAGAAAATATTTGCAAACCATGTAGCCAACAAAAGCCTAGTATCTAGGTAATAAAGAACTCTCAAAACTCAACATTTTTAAAAATACCAACAATCCAACTAGAAAATGGGCAAAAGATATGCAGAGACATTTCACGAAAGAGGATATACAGATGGCAAATAAGCTCATGAAAAGATGTTCACCATCATTAGTGATTAGGGAAATGCAATTTAAAGCCGTAATGAGATATCATTACACACCTATTAAAATGGCTAAGATAAAAAATAGTGACAACACCAAATACTGGTGAAGATGTAGAGAAACTGGATCACTCATGCATTGCTAGTGGGAACATAAAATAGTACAGTCACTCTGGAAAGCAGTTTGGCAGTTTTTTTAAACATCAAATACCACACAATTGAACTCTGGACATTTATCCTAGAGAAATAAAGGAAAAAAACCTATGCATAAATGTTTAGGGCAGCTTTATTTATAATAGCCCAAAACTGGAAACAACCCAGAAGTTCTTCAACAGGTTAATGATTAAACAAACTGCAACAAATCCACACCATGGGGTATTACTCATATACGTAAATATGAGTATGTGCATTGCTACATGCAACAGCTTCAAAAGGATTATGCTGAGTAAGGAAAAAAAGTGCTAAGAGTTTATATACTATATGATGTGATTTATTATAATTTTGTCAAAATTATACAAATGAAGAACAGTTTAGTGCATGCCAGGGGATAGAAGAGGGAGGGGTGGGAGGGAAGCTGGTCTGGCTATAAAAGGGCAATATGAGGGATGCTTTTGGTGATGGAAATGTTCTGTATCTTGCCTATATCATGTCAATGTGCTGGTTGTGCTTCTGTACTATCTGTACAACATCGCAAGATGTTGCCATTAGGAGAAACTGAGGAAAGAGTGCATAGGATCTCTGCATTATTTCTTGCAACTGCATGTGATCTACAATTATGTTAAAATAAAAAGTTTCATTACAAAGTCAGAACTGTGGCTGCTACATGATAAGTGGCATACATGAGTGTTTGTTAAGTAAAATTAATTGTTAGGCTAAAAAATAAAATAAGAGGAGGCGCTGGCAGGAGGTGGGAGTCTTTGAATAGGTGCTGTATTTCTACTCAACAGGAAGTCAGAGAGATTAATTAAACTTGAGTCTCCCTCCATTTTCATGTATCAATCATAGAAATACATCAAAATATCAAAATGCACACACATACATATACCCAAATACCCTTATGTCCCAAGAGCAAAGCGGAGTGTCACAAAAAAAGTAAAGGGAAAAAAAATGCAGAGGAAAAGGAAGGATGAAAATGCACACTTTAGGGAAGGGGTAGTCATCACCAGGGCAGTAACACTGACTGCTTAGGGAACACCTGCAATAGCCACCTGTGAAGTGCTTTCCACGCATTATCTCATTGCACCATTGTCAGGTAAATTTCATCACTATCCCAACTTTACAGATGGAGAACCCGTGACTTGCAGAAGTTAAAGCCACCCAGCTGGAAAATATCCAAGCCAGAGAACAAACCCTGATGGGAGAGCTAGTGTTCTCCCCCGTAGCACTGGCTAGCTTCTCCTCCGGAATAGAAAACAACCCTGGCGTTGGCCACGAGGTGCCCTGACCCATGAAAACTGGGGAAAGGAGAGGAACTCAGAGAAGCCAGGCCTGGAGCCAGGAATACCCACCTTCCTTTAGGGATTTAAACATACAAACATTTAAACATCCCCGGGAGGGTGGAAAAACTCAGGCCCAATTCAACCTTGGTTTCCACTGTTTTTCTGAAAAGGTTTCCAAAATCCATTTGAAGTCTGCTGCTATTTATATAAGGATGGGATTACAATGAGAACATCCTTAAAGTGTTAATTTGTTAGGCTTTGTCATGACTGTTAGTGATGGTAATTATTTAAATGATACTGGTTAATTTGTTTTATTGTTTCACATAGTTTGATTTATTTGCTATTTATGGGTTCACTTACATAATGAGTAGGGTTAGATTAATAGATTTCCGAATGTAAATTCATTTCCACTAATGTTTATGAGCTACATTTGTAGATGTGGTTTCAATAAATACACAACCAGGAATCAGGATTACAGTATATTTTCAGAGTAATGAAGTGAGGATTTGAATATGTTGCAGAAATAAATAAGACATGCAGATTCACAAAGAAAACTGCCTCCTAGACATGGAAGGCATAGCCAAATTCTGTCACACGGCAAATACATCTCATGTTCTTCCAGACCCACCCAAAATGAAAATTGTAAAATAAGAATCCTAGGGCCTCAAATACTCGTGTATGATGTCTCCCTGAGAGAAGCTTCCACGCTGTCCTGCTCGGAGCTGCTGTTCAGGGCACGCTGGCAGCCAGAGTGCATCTGAGACAGGCACTTTGGGCGGCTTCTCTGTTGCCTCCACCACCTCCTGTCCCTCTCCATCTAGCTGCTGCTCCTACTGAATACCGCGCACAGTGAGCAGAGGAGATGCGGGAGTTTCCCTGCAAAACGCTCTGTGCACCAGGCAAGCTCCTCCAGCCTAGAAACCAGGTGCCCGTGATTCGGGACGGGTGAAACCTTCCCAAGCACCAGGATCTCACTGAGTACATCAGAATCCGTTAAGTGCGGCCTTGCAGCCCTCGGAGAACTGATTCATGTCACGTAGAGGAGCAGCAGAAGTATCTTTTTACTGACCAGAGAAACAGGCCAACACAGGGACGAGGCGGCTTACTGGCCTGAACTAGCCAGTTGAGTTCTTAATCGGTTCAGGTATACAAACCAGTTAGCTTGGTATAAAGGAACCATGTTGGTTAGAGGGGCAGGATGAAGGGCAGAAAGGTTAAATGGACCGCCTAACTTTTCCAGATAGTAATGACTATTACGAGTTGAATTATTTCCCCCAAAATTCATATGTTGAAGTCTTAACTCCCAGGACCACAGAAGTGACTATATTTGGAGTTAAAGTCTTTAAAGACGTGATTAAGTTAAAAGGAGGTCATATGGCTGGGCCTAATCCAACAGGACCATGTCCTTGTACGAAGAGGAGACGAGGACACAGACATGCACAGAGGAACCATGTGAGGACACAGGGAGAAGGCGGCCGTCCGCAAGCTGAGGAGAGAGGCCTCAGGAGAAACCAACCCTGCCGGCACCTGGATTCGGGTTTCAGAACGGTGAGAAAATAAAGTTCTGGTGTTTGAGTCACCCAGTCTGTGGCGCTTTGCTATGGTAGCCCTAGACAGCTCCTACAATGACCAAGCTGCCGTCTGCGTCACCGTCCTCCCGTGACAGTGGGGCCAGCAGCTCCCTCGTCGCACTGACACACTGACGGTGTGTTGCTGTGATTCTAGTACCAGAGGCTTGAGGGTTTTTGGAAGTTTTAAACTAGAGGAGATCCTTGGTTATCCCTGTTACAATGTCATTCATTTCTGTCGTGCTGTTTCCTGAATGGAGAGAATCACCGCGAGCAAGCAAACTGTGCATGGTTCTGTTCGTCAGCTGTCACCCATGTGCATTAACAGCTCTGGCAAACCCAAATTGTTGATGTGCTTATGACCTGTAATTTGTGGGGCTAATTCTGTTTTCTTTTGTGTTCCTTTCATCGATAAATGTTTAATAGGAAAATGGCAAGGAGGGGTAAAGAAACTCCCCATACATGAGGAATTAGGGATGGGTGGTCATCAAAATCCAGGTTTGCCCTTAAAGATGTATGTGAGCATCATTCATTCATGAAAAACTATTTAATGCGTTTTGAACTTACTGATGTTAATCCTGCAAATCAATTATTGCTGGGGATGTAGGGGGAGGTCCAAGAGTGGCTGTGTGGATTCTAGCCTTGCGTGTTTTATGGCTGTTAGAAGCACAGACTGTGTCGGCAACAGACCTCTACACCCGGGCTGTCCTGGGCTCTGGGAACCGCTCCACCATACTCAGTCTGTTCCTTCATCAGTAAAATGGGAATAAAAGTAATACTTCAGGATGTTCACTTCCAGTCTTGATGAAGTGGAACTAGACTTTAAGGCAAGAGGGTATCTCATCTTAACTAAGAAGCAAGACAAAATATGTGAAACAGAAGATCTCAAACACGGGACAATAGGAAGCACAGGATGGTGATCCCTGAGCAAAGAGGGCCCTGTGACTGTCCCAGCAGACTACCTGGACACAGTTCAAGGAAGCCCAGTGCAGGAGGAGCCCAGCAGTTCCCCTGGGTTGCGAGTTGGGAGCGCAGGGAGGCCACCAAGGCAGAGTCCACAGGGCAGAGTGCCGGAAAGGAGAGGGCCGCGCAGAGACAGCACTCCGGCGGTCCGCAGAGGATCCTCCTCGATACCGTAGCTACGTACCGATCAGTCCATGGCTGTGGGGAAACTAGCAGAGGTCAGGAAAGAACCACCACAAAGAAGAAGGTGGAACAATCTCTGGGGCTCACACAGCTCCTAGAATAGTCACGTTCCCACCTGCCAGAGAGGAAAAACTCCCTAACACACAGAGCACTGAAGAGTGTGCCAGAAGGTGCTACCTCAGTGGTGGGGAAAAGCCAGCCCTGCAATTGATGTGATGCTCACACTCCTTTTCATTGATTTTCCCAATGGTAGGACAAGGGCAGTTGTAAAGGGAGAGAATTTAGGACCCCCGAGGTCCTGCCTACAGAGTTTGCAAGCAAGCTACAAGGGGGTCAACCCGTTTCCAAGTACCTTACTTACATCCCAGCGCAAAGCTCAAGAATGTTTAAAATAACAAAAGGGTATCCAGCATTCAACAAGGTAGAATCAAAATGTCAGGGACTCAATCAAAAATTACCAGGCATGTAAGGGAAGCAGAAACTATATGACCCACAATAAGGAGAAAAATCCATTAAGCCTGGTCCAGAAATGATACGGAGGATAAAATTAGCACACAAGAATATTAAAGCAGTTGTTGACACTGTGCCCTGCACAGTACGCTCAAGAAGACAGAGGAAAACACAAGCATGCCACAGAGAAACATGGCAAGAGAAACAACATTAAAAAGTCCCAAATCAAATTTCTAGAGATGAAAAAATATCTGAAAAAAATATATAGGATGAGATTAAAATAATGCCTCATAAAGTTGTTATAAGGATTAAGGTAACAAATTTAAAGTGCTTAGCACCAGGCCTGGAGCTTCATTTGCATAAATAATTGATAACCACTGTGATATTGTTGATTCTGTCATAAATTCAGACAGCCATAATAATCATAATCATGGCTAGCATTTACTTAGCACCTACTTACGTTCCACACAGTGCTAAGGACTTCAATTTAAAAGATACAAGTGAATTTTAGATATCAATGAATATGGGGGGTTTTCTACCATTTACTAGTAAGGATTGATTTCCAGACTTAATGTTGGCCTTCTGGTTTCTCTCTCTATATATCTCTACCTCTTTTTACATTTTGTTTTCCTCATTTTGCTTTTTTAGCCTATAAGCTTCACCTTGGCAAAATTAAATTTTTTGAACTACCTTTATGCTTTGTGTTCTACTGATAATTCCTTCTTTCTTATTTTTTAACAGTATACTGAAAACACACACACAGAAGTTAAAGAAGAAGAAACAACAATTTGATTAGTAGATGTGCTATTTGAAGATAAGTCTAACATTAATAGAAACAAATCGGGCTCTAAACCAAGAAATAGCAAGAAAATACTGTTTACATAAAGCCGATCGAGCATCGCCAACGTCTGTGGCAATGTCGCTATTGATGAAGAGGATGCTGTCCCGAGATACCCTGTGCCTTATAAATCGCTCAGCCTGGCAGGGGTGGGGGTAACCTGGGCAGCAGAAGGGCATAGGGTAGGGTGACAGGGACATGAATACATCATTAAATACAAGCTGATACCAAATATGACAGGATCATAAAACATAAATCTGGGAATTTAGGGCACAGAGAAAGATCCAAGACAGAGAAGGAAGGAGGAAAGAGAGAGTGCTGGGCTGGTGGCTTTGGGGACATGCGACAGCCCAGCCCATGAGTGCCACTGCAGCCAGAACAAGACATTCCGATGTGGCCACGCTGACCCATCCATCCCACATGGGGACAGTTTGATGCGATCATATCAACCACCAATAAAACGTTTAACGGTTTTAAATTATCTAGTAATATATGAAATAGACTCCCCCTCTGTCCCCAAAACCTGCCCCTCATTCCATTCCTGGACTTGTGCACATCCCTGTTCCCTAGTCAGAGAGCTCTGCCCAGACAGTCACATCGAAAGCCCCGCCTGGGGCAGACAGAATCCACAGCCAGGAGAGGACAGAACATGATGCCCACCAGTCTCCAGGCTGCTCACATCCAGTGAATTCCAGAGATCCCCCGGGCCACCGCCCTCTCCTCCCATTACTCTCTCCTTTCTCCTCCTGCCCACCCGAACCCTGCCAATCATTCAAAAATCACAAAGGCCCTATGTTTTCATCCTTGTGAAATAATCAATGCACAGTGCGATTTCAAATGTATCTTACACCCTCGTTCCTCAGAGTGTGGTCCACAGACCAGAAGCAAGGGCATCACCTTGGAGCTTGTTAGAAATGCAGACTCTCGGGCCCCACCTAGGCCTCCTGAATCAGAATCTGCATTTTAGCAAGATGCCCAGGGGATCCAGAGATCTTTTAACTTTAACTGTAAACATTAAGGTTTAAGAAGCACAGTGTCGGCCTGGCACGGTGGCTCATACCTATAACCCGAGCACTCAGGAAGGCTAGGACAGGACAATCGCTTGAGGAGGCTGAGGCAGGAGGATCACTTGAGCCCAGGAGTTTGAGGCTGCAGTGAGCTATGATGATGCCACTGCACTCTAGCCCGGGTGACAGAGTGAGACCCTGTCTAAAAAAAAAAAAAAAAGCAGCACAATGTCACCATCATCCCCTAAAAGTTCTTACTGCCTACTCACAATAAAACCTTCAGTCTACAATTTTTAAAAAGGTGTCTGTAATGGATTGTAAAGCAAGAGGGCACTGAGTGTTCAAAGGGGATGGGGAACGAACAGGGGGGTTGACACAAAACAGCCTGGCTGAGAAGTTTTGCTACTGACAGAACCGAGACATCCTCCTAGCTTCCTTAGCCCTGTCACCCGTGTACTCCTCTCAACAGCCTTCTGAGGTCGGGGCTCTTATTTCATTTTAAAGAGGAGGAAACTGAGGAAGAGAAAGGCGAAGTCCTTTGGCCGAGCAGCGAGTTGGTAGAGATGCAAATCCTGGAGGGTCCCCATTCCTCGGAGTCCTGGGTCCTCATCAGGATGCCAGGCTGCCTCTTCGAGCTGGAGGTCGCAAGCGTTTCCTTCTTTTTGCTTTTGCTTTTGTGCCTTGCATAGGTGACTTCTTTGTAAAACGAACTCCATTCTCAATGCACATATTCCTCAAGGGAAATGCAACAGAGGAAAGACGCTGTCTGGAAAATCAGCCTTATTCAGAAAGAAAACCAAACATCAGCAGAAAATAAACTGAACATAATAATTATGAGGACATCCAGTATGTATGTGAACTAGAGGTTAAACGTGTTCACTGTGATACCATCCTCGGGGTCCCTTCACCTACCTTTAGAAATGCCCTCCCCCTCCCTTGGAAAATGCCCCAAATAAACTCACTTTATGTCGAGTTCCTTGAAACAGCCAGGAGCACAATTTCCTTATGAAGAAATTCTAGAGCCATCAGTCTGAAAACAGAATCCTATTGTATAATATTTAGCTGATGGTGGTGGGAATGCGGAGAGCTGAAAGGGAGAAAAGATAGACGAGAGAGTTCCCTTGCACCCCTAATATTTAATCGCTTCTTCCAAAGATTCTATCTTCCCTAGACATTTTCAGAAAAATTAGCTCCAATTTTATTTGCCCCAAGCATTTATTGAGCTAAAATCTAACCATGTACAACACTAATAAAATTACCAGCTCCTCCTGACTGTAGTTGCGTAGACAGCTGTGAGTGTGGCTAGTGTGTTCCGTGTTACATGTGCCATGGTTACACAGAAGCCACGGAAGACTGTATTGAAAGCTAAGTTTGTAGTCGAATACGGAAAGTGCTGGGAACGAATCTTCCAGTCTGCCACAGATGCCCACAGAGGAAACTACGTTTGTATGAAAACTGTGTCTGATAGTCAACTGATGGAGCAGCCAACGTGAAAGGACAGTCGAGTGAGCTGACATTGAGGTTAAAAACAGGATTGAGCCATGTGTTACATTTAGAGCCTCACTACAGCCAATGGAGCAGAGATGTCCAAAAGACTATTCCAGAATAGGGCATTTAAGTTCCTTAAGGCATTTAAAAAAAAAAATCACATACAGAAGTGAATATTTTACATAATTCTGTCTCTATGATAATACTAAAAGCTAACACTCATATAGCACTTCTATTCTGCTTGTTTATTAAATACATCCCCTAATTTAATTCCTACAACAGGTGAAGTCTTTCACATCATCATCATCATCATCATTATCCTTCTTTAACAGATGGGAAACTGAGGCATGGAAATATTAATAATCAGCCCAAGTTTACAGAACTAATGAGTATGGAGCTGGGATTCGAACTTGGGCCTCCTGCCAACTGTGGGATGAGCCACTGTACTGTCCTGCTTCCTAAATCCTCAAAGGCCAGTATCCCAGGTATATACAGGCCCACTCTCTAGTAGCAAGGACAAACCAGACCCTATAAGAATCTTTCAACCATCTGTCATCTCCGTTCTTAAACTCAGACAGATAAACTGTCTACGCTTGTCTTCCTCCTTCTGTAGATGGCTGGCTTTCAAGTCTCAGCTCTGCAGCTTAATGGCTATGTGACCAAAGGCAAGTCACTCAATCTCTATGCCCCTCAGTTTCCCAATTTATAAAATGAAGATAATAATATTTGTACCTATCTCATGAGTTTATTTCAAAGATCATATGTGTTAATACCTTTCTAACCATTTGAACCACACAGCCATATGGTTAATGGAGTAAGTGTTAGCTACTATCACCCCTGGGTAGAGGCCCCAGGCCCGATTCATCCCTGAGTCCCTCACAGAGCTGAGCACATGATGGATGTCAGAAAATATTGATGGAATGAATTCATGAACAAGCAAGGCTTTATGAAGGAGAAGACACAGAAGGAGGCCTCCTACGAGGAGTGAGACTTGGAAAAGCAGAGGGAGGAGAAGAAGGCATTGCAGGAGCAGGAATTGGTTGTAGGTACTGGAGCAAGAGGAGCCAGGGAGGCTGGCGGCATTGTAAGGAGCCGAAGCCAGCTGGAGTAGAGGATGCTGCTGGGGAGTAACAGCAAATGACAAGGAAAAGCAGGAGGCAGTCAGAAGATGGGAACCTTGGGTCACCCAGGCAGTCCCCGGTCTGACAAGGCTCAAGTCTGCGCTCTACTCTTTCCTCTCTGTGTGGTTAAGAATTTCTGTAAATGCATTGCTTAATGTCTCTATACAATATTATAAAGTAGCATTCTTTAACAATAAAAAAGTAATAATATCTTACTGTTACATAGTGCTTTAAACTTCTTGTGGAATTTATATATTTGCTATCGCATATATTAATAGTAAACAGCTAGTAAGAACATAAGGAATTAATACACTAATACATAATATATATGATATGTATATCATATATATATATATTTTAATGCCTTATTTTCTGAGCATTCTTTCCAACACTGAAGACAGGCTAAGAAAGTACCTCCTAAGTCAGGCTTATCCCTTACAGTGAAGAAAATCAATCAGTAAAGATTAACAGGTGGGTTTACTTGCAGGTCCCCTTTACTTTCAATCCAGTTCCTATCGATAAGATCGATGGAAATTGGTCCTGGACTGAATCTCTCAATCTGGCTATTTCTGATGAGTATTCGATGCATGATGGAAAATTTCAGTCAGGGATATGTCAGCAAAGGGATTTCCATCTGTTACAGGTCAAAGGCTAATCAAAGACTCTGGTGTTTAGGAATACGTATGGGTGTTGGAGGGCTGTAGCCCTGTCCATCTCTCTCTCTCTCCCTCTCTCTCTCTCTCATACACACACGCACACACACACAGAGCCCAAGTGTCTGCCAGGCTAGACCGACTGGAATCAGTTCTGGCCAGTCTTAGACAAGCTTTCCAAAGAGAGGCAGAAGAGCCCAGGGTGAATGCTAACTCTAGCCAAAACCTACTCAGCATTCCTAGTGGGGTGATAAGTTGCAATTAATGTGAGGCTCACACTCCTTTTCATTGATTTTCCCAATAGGTAGGACAAGGACAGGTGTAAAGGGAGAGAATTTAGGAGACTTTCACACAGTGACACTTCTGGAAGGATGCTTTCAGAGACTTTTGACCTCAAAGAGCACTCTGAAATAGATCTGTGTCCATTTCACAGATGAACAATCTGTACTTGGGCTCTCACCCTAGCAGGGACAAAAGGATCCTGTTGTCCTGGTGTCTAGTCACATGCATCTTGAAAAATAAATTCAGGTAATCCCCAAGCCAGGTGTGGACAGGAAATGCATGTTCTTTTTTTTCTCATTGAGTGACAGTAACTTTTATTTATATCTCTTCAAGTTTTTTCAGAGTAAAAGATGTAATTACTCTGAACGATATCATTTCAGGACCCACTGTCATGGGACCCTGTAATCTGTGGGTGGTCAGTGGAGCAGGACCAAACCCCTGGACTGTCACCTCAGTAGGAGCATTGATGTCTCCTCACATGCTGCCTGCTGTGTGTGGTCAAGTCTTTCCACTCTGCCATGCCACATGTGATAAAGAATCCGTTTCTGGGCAATTCTCCATTGCATATTCTTGATGAAAGGTGGCTGGCGGGCACCATACTGCAGACTGGAAACTCATTCTATGGACACACATCCTGCCCCATTACTGCCACTTCATTGATTTAGGATTGGCACTTAGTAGAGCTCTCCTTCAAGATCTTGCAAACTGGGCACCGTTTCCCTCAACAATCGCCTTACCAGGGCTGGTCATTTCCAACTATCATTTTCCCTGTCAGGTTGGCATGAGAAGCATAAGCAGAGCAGAAAGCGGTGCAGTCTGTTATTTTGTTTTTATTGCCTTCTGCATATACAGAGGGGTCCCTGGTGTCCCTTTCCGTATCTAAGTTCAACATTTTATTCAGTAACGTGCAGTTATGGAATAAACAAGGAAATGAATCACAACAGCTTGGAAGAAGACAGAGCTCTGCAGCCAAGTAACCCACAGAGTGCCCACATTTATAGGCTGCATAGATGTTGCTGCTGATTTTATTTAAAGCTGGGGAATGCTGGACTCAGGCTGCAGCAGAGAAGGACCATTTGAATGCAAATGGTTTGCAACTTAAGCTGGTGCTATTTGTAAGCCTGGGGTGGGTGAACTTCGTGCAAAAATACACACTTTCCAACCAGGCCCATAGTTCCTAACAACTGGTATCTGATTGGGGCCACCAACCGGGGACACTTGCAAGAATTTTATGGCAGCTCCAATTTCTCGGCGTTGCAGCAGACCTGGACACCCCGAAGTGCAAACCTGAGCTGATGGAGGAAGAGAAGGGCAGCCTGGGAAGAATCATTCCCTCCCCTTCCGGCTATGCCTCATGCTCCTCTGTGTGTGGAGGCACACAAACTCCTCTGCCCTGCTTCCCACATTCAGGACACCAGCATGCTTCCTTTCCTGATCAATGAAATGCCCCAGATAGCCAAGCAATCTGCACTGTCACCACATGGCATCTGCCATATGAAAACACCAGTTCATCATTGGTCCCTTCTCATTCTGTCATTTCATTGGCAGAAGTGCCATTAACTTTGTGGTGACGATTATTCCAGGACCAAGTAAACTGCAGAAATTTGTAAACTCTTGCATGGCTAAATTAAATGCTATTTTAACTAACAGTTAATAGTGTTTACTGCTGTGTAATAGTAATTTTCATTTTTTACTGTATCTAATGACATTCTGATGACTGGAATTCTCTGTAGGGATACCAAATCATTACATTAAGGATGAGTGATTTTAGTATGCAATGACTGATCAGTACAATAATATGTAGACTAATGCTTAAGCTAGTAAATTAAATCATTTGCACCACAGTGTTTGTCAACTAGAATAGGGATTCCATTATGTCGTTAAATTATAATGTAGAGCCTGCTTAAAGTAAAATAATAAATGAGGCATCTTAAATTGGTGACACATTGGTAGAATATTTTCTTAAGAGGTATGGAAAAGACAGAAACACTCCTAATCAGCCCAAACAGCCTATCAACTCCTTGTGGTAGGCAGCCATAGAACTAAGTTACAGAGGTAACCTTGTAGACACCTTAAAATATGATGGGATTGGCCTGCTAGAGGGAGAGAAGGAAGGTAGGACCTCAGGGAAGCTTTGGGTAATCAATCATGTGAAGAATTAGTTTTTTGTTAGCATGTGGCATCCAATGAAAAAAAAAAACACAATTCAAAGGAGAAAGAAATGACTCCCTTCTAACTGGTGCTTGGCCATACCTGGCAACATGATAAAAACATAACAGCCAACTGGGTGAGACTCCTCTTTCCAGACTACAGCCAGAGACTCTCCTTCCTGGCCTGAAAGCCATCAAGGCTTCCCCAACTCTCAGACAGACCAGATCGAACTTCACAAACATGAAATCCTTTTTAAGTCAGCCTCTCCAAAAAGCTAAAGCAGGCCAGGCACCGTGGCTCACACTTGTAATCCTAGCACTCTAGGGGGCCAAGGCGGGAGGATTGCTTGAGCTCAGGAGTTCAAGACCAGCCTGAGCAAGAGTGGGACCCTGTATCTATTAAAAACAGAAAAATTAGCTGGGCATGGTGGCGCGCACCTGTAGCACCAGCTATTCAGGAGGCTGAGGTAGGAGTATCGCTTAAGCCCAGGAGTTTGAGGTTGCAGTGAACTATAATGACACCTCTGCACTCTAGCTTGGGCAACAGAGTAAGACTGTCTTAAAAAAAAAAAAAAAAAAGAAAGAAAGAAAGAAAGAAAGAAAGAAAGCAAGCAAGCAAGCAAGCTAAAGCAAGTTCAATGTTTAAGATATGAGAGCAATCAAACTCAAGAGACAGCAATACTCACAAAAAAAACAAAAGTCATCCAAGATTTTAGATGTCCTTGGATCTCAGTGATTCTCTGTCATCAGATCACATGAAATAACAAGCATTGAGGACAGCTTTGAAGAATAGAATTGGTAAAGAAAAATACAGGAGGGAGCGAAGGAATATTGTCCTCTTTTTCCTAAAATAGAGGCTGTGGAGTGGAGTGAGAAGGGAAGTAAACTTTACTCAAAAAAGCTCAGTGTCTTCTGTAGAGGAACCTTTAGGAACAAAGTCTACTCTATTCAATTCAATTTAAAATCATTTAATTAAGCACACTATGGAGCATCCATTCAGAGTCAGGCATGTTGATGGTTCCTGAGTTCGTAGAGATGAGTACTCTGAGTCGTTGACCTCAAAAAGTACAGTAGATGAGACAACACGGAAACCAACAGCTACTGCTCAGCTCTCTGAGTTTTAATGCAGGAATTCACAGAAGCCTGAGGCCCCCAGAGGAGAGGCCCTAACTCTGTAGGTGGAGTAAGGAAGGCCTCCCACAGACTCCACCCTCTAGCTCAAGTAGGGTTGGCCCAAGGAAGATAAGGAGAAAGGGCTTTCCATCACAGAAAAAGGCTCAGAGGCTTAAGAAAATGTGGGGTATTAACCAAGATTCAGGAGCGTAGCTGGGATAACCCTCGAATGTCGAGGAGCTACGTGAATCCTGGAGACCTGATTGGACAGCACTCCGAAGTCAGAGTAGTGTGATCGTGGATCGGAGTTGGATTCTGGAGATGTCATTCTGGTGGCAGCGTAGAGGTGGTCTAAAGAGAGGGGAAGGGACACACCGAGGTAACAGTGAGAAAATTATGGTAATAATTATCACAATAGATGACAAGGGCACGCTAATGATAGCAAGACTAGAAAGGCAGGAATATGCATGCTTAGAGAGCACAACGATAAGACTATCGGCTGGGATATGGGAGTGACAGAGAGTGAGGTGACTGAGTTAGCACTAGGCATGACACAAGGAGGCCACTCACTGGTTCCATCTCTTCACTGTTAATATGTGCACTAAAATGACCTCTCTCTGGTAAACAAAAACACTTTTCAGTTTGTTTGTCAAGGTATTGAAAGAGAAAATTCTGTACAAGACTATTAGGTATTTTCCTACAAGTCAAGTCACTTTGGCCAAGATGTAAGTCAGAGCAAAATGTTGCTATTGCAGATTCCATTGTCAAGATGGGTTCAGCGGGCGTATTCTCTCCTGGGGTTTGTGACACTCGTGCCCTGGACAGGGCTGCTTGGTTCAGGAACCAGTTCCGGACTCAGAGCTAACAAGCTGCCTGCACAGGATCTCTACCAACAGGTCACTTGCCAAACCTACCAAATTCTCTTTCAGGGACTTTGAATTAAAGGCACCAAGACAGAATTACCAAGTCCATGATGACAGGAGAGAAAAAAGTCAAGAGAGAGAAAGTGGCTGAGTCACCAAAGTAGAAAATCGCCCAAGCAAAGAGGAACCCATACCTGCTCCCAAGACAGAAACAAATCGTATGGTTTTGGTGGAGCTGTGTCATGTCCTAAAAGATGGGATGTGCAGGTTGGGCACTACACAAGCACCTCTGGCTGAGGAAACAAGAGGGAATGGAAATGCAGTTCACCTATCGCCTACAGGCCAAGCAGGCTCGCTCAGAGCAGTGACCACCCAGAGCAGGGCCGCCTTGGCTAAATGGCACAGAGGCCCCAGAGGACCTACCAGTGGGTCCAGAAGAAGACAACGCAGCTTTCTGTGATGCTGGCTACGCAGACTCGAGACTATCTCATGTTCTCCTCTCAACCCCTTTCAATAGCAAGAACTGCCATAAACAGCTGTCACAAACACTAGCCTAACCCTGTCCAGCCACAGATGTGTTTTGGTTTAATCTACACAGAAGTTTTTAAAACTGGCAATGTGCAAGGTTTTAGTGAGAGCATGCCTCCCCCTCTCCATCATCTTATCCAACTGATTTGCACATTTATGTCAACTGCTGTGACCAAAGACAGTGGAATTTTGTTCCTTGGTGGGTTTTCTGGTTTTGGTTTTGTTTTGTTTGAGACAGGGTCTTGCTCTGTCGCCCCAGCTAGAGTGCAGCAGCATCATCGTAGCTCACTGCAACCTCAAACCTGGGCTCAAGCGATCCTCCCCCCTCAGCTTCCCAAAGTGCTAGGACTGCAGGCGTGAGCCACTACACCCTGCCAGCAGTTGGGTTTTCATCCCCTGCCTCAGGGTAACTAGTGCAATTCTTTTCCTTGCTACCTAGAAGATCCTACTAAGCACAAGGAAGAAAATGTGAGTAAGGTGAGAAAACAAAGTACAAAGGCAAAATAATAGCGATGCCTGGACTTAGAGAAATAACCGACACTAAATAAGCTCACCAGTTCATTAAGTATTCATGCAGTCCTGTTCCTGAAAAGCCATTTTACTAGGCTCAGAGGCTGCAGCAATGAACAACAATAACCCTTAGTCTAGTCTGAACAAGACAGCCAGAGGAATCTTTTAAAAAACATGTAAGTGTGATCGTGGAATCTCTGCACGGACTCTGCCAAGCGCAGGGCTTAGGGTAGCTTAGGAGGCCATACGTGATCTGACTTCATCTACTGCTCTCCTCCTGGCCCACTCAGATCCAGGCTGGTTCTATGCAGTCAGGATATGGGACAGACGTAGAAGGTGACTAAGTGACTTGCTGGTAGCCAAACATCTGGCATCAGCGCCTTCGCATCGGCTGCCACCCCGGCCTACAACAGCCTCTTCGCAGATATCCATGTGGTTAAACCCCTCCGTCACATCTTTGCCCAAACATCACCCCCTCTCTGAAGTCTCCCAGCTTAACGCTATTTAAAAATTGTTCCAGAGCAGGAGCGCTCACGTTTAGTCCCAGCTACTCAGGAGGCTAAGGAGGGAGGGTCACTTGAGCCCAGGAGTTCTGGGCTGTCGTGTGCTATGCCAATGGGGGTGTCCGCAGTAAATTTGGCATCAGTATGGTGACCTCCAGGAAGCAGGGGACCACCAGGTTGCCCAGGGAGGGGTGAAACATCCCAGGTTGGACAGAGCAGGTAAAAACTCCTGTGCTCATCAGTAGTGAGATCATACCTGTGACTAGCCACCGCACCCTAGCCTGGGCAACGTAGAGAGACCCTGTCTCTTAAAAAAGAAAGAAAGAAAGAAAAAATATATACAAAAATAAAAATTGCAACCTATACCCAGACATTCTGGCTCTCCATCCCCCCTTTGCCTACTCACCATTTGTACCCCTTGCTCTTACCACCTGCTAACGTCCTGCATGTTATGTTCACTTTATGGTCTAATTTCCCCCGTTGGAACATCAGCTCCACAGGGGCAGGAATCTTCATCTCTGTCACTCACGGAGGGGTCCCAAGTGCCCCCGAACAGTGCCTGACATCTAGTAGCCTCTTAATAAATATTTATTGATCAAATGACTGGAGGCTTACTCTGGCTAGATGTTGACATTTGAGCCTTAAGCATAGTAACAATCCTATGCAGTCAAAGCCATTCCTATGCCCATTTTGCAGAAGAAAGAACCGAGACACAGAGAAATTTGGGACAACTCTATAGTCACATTGTCGATAAATGGTAGCACCTACATTCAAACTTAGCCAATCTTTAATCCAGAGCCCATAACTGGCTAGACCTCAATGATTTTGTAGTTCAGTGGAAGCAAAATTAATATATGCGTTCTTCAAGTCACTGGTTTGCCTGAATGTCCCCAACCAACAGTTTTTCTGGACTGTGCCATCCTAATCAAAGACAGAAGAAATTGAAGCAGGCAAAAAACTGTAGGGAAGAAAGTCAGCTGTTAAATGTATTGGGAGGAAGGTCAGATGTTAAGGGACACAGTTTAATCCCAAAAAAGGATGGCCATAAAAAAAATTGAGGGACATTTTAAGTACCTTGAAAGTAAGTGTGCACTATTTCTTAACCCATGCCCCAAACATGCATCAGGTAAGATAAGCAGGATTTTGAATGTCTTGACTGTAACTTTTATAGGAACATCAGATCATGAAAGAGGTGGCCACGATTTGATTACACTTTTGTTCTCCTAAGAAGCTACTGCTCTGCTCCGCTAGATGAGAAAGGAGAGTATTGACAAATATAGCATAAAACAGGAAAAAAAAATGAGAAATGAAGTTTTTTGTGGTGTTGCATGATAAAAATCTACTTACATGTATATTGCTATACGGTGATGGTAACAATGCACATTGAATTGGATATTAAATGATATCCTTTCAAATACTACTCAGTAAAAACTATGTTCAAAAATAAAGTTTGTTTTTCTATTTCATACACTTAGATGATCTTAAAGATATCAAGAAAAAGCAACTCTTCTATTAAAAAAAAAATCTAGGTATGTTTTTGCCATACAATTCATTAAAAAATCTCTTATATAAATGCAAAATTGCCAAGTGCAGAATAATGTTTTATTGATACATTTAAATTTAGTTTGATTTTATTAATTTAGGTTCAGTTTCCATTGGCATTGTAATTTCCAAAAACGTAAACCAGTTTTTTCTTAAACAGATCCAAAACATTTTATTTACATCTTCTGAATCCACTGACAAAATATTATAAGCATCTTATTAGATTTGTTTTGCTCTTAAAAGTAATTTCGTAACTACATTTTCTCAGCTAGGAACTGTTTCCTGCGAATGACATCACAATGCTAATACTTTACCTTCCAACTTTGACAGGCAAATGAGGCCTTGACTAGATTACTTCAAGTAAATAAATGTGTTTAAAGAGAATACCTAGTACTGTACTTCATTTTAGTGCTGACTATATGGACCCAGTATTTTTATTTTTTTTTATTTTTATTTTTTTATTTTTTTTATTTTTTTTTTTTTTGAGACAGAGTCTCACTCTGTTGCCCAGGCTAGAGTGAGTGCCGTGGCGTCAGCCTAGCTCACAGCAACCTCAAACTTCTGAGCTCAAGCGATCCTCCTGTCTCAGCCTCCCGAGTAGCTGGGACTACAGGCATGCGCCACCATGCCCGGCTAATTTTTTCTATATATATTTTTAGCTGTCCATATAATTTCTTTCTATTTTTAGTAGAGATGGGGTCTCGCTCTTGCTCAGGCTGGTCTCGAACTCCTGAGCTCAAACGATCCGCCCACCTCGGCCTCCCAGAGTGCTAGGATTACAGGCGTGAGCCACCGCGCCCAGCCTGACCCAGTATTTTTAAAGGATCAACAATCTCACCATTTACTTGAAATAAAAGCCCTTTGCCACGTGGCACCCTTGCACAATGTGTGTAACAAGACCATATTTGATTTTGGAAAGGAAGTTGAGTGACATTACAATAATTTTTTTTAACTTACACTAAGATATTTTTAAAATTCAGGGTATTTGCTGAGCTTTCTGATTATCTAAAAGAAGTTATTAAAATATGCAATTTTTAAAAATTGAATTTAGTAACTCTGTAGGAACCAGGAACCCT